>NC_092509.1:607500-1207500 GCF_047511675.1 Marmota flaviventris
AATCTTATAAAGTGGGGAAGGGTAAGAAAAGAAGATCAGTAGATTGCACAATGGTAAACAAAAATAAATAAGTAAATAAATAAATAAATAAATAAATAAATAAAAGGGACAAGGATAGAAATATTTATATATATATATATATATATATATATATATATATATATATATATATATATATATATATATATATCTGTAAGTGAATCCTACCATTGTAGCCACCAACAAGAACAGGATTTTAATTAGGATAAGATATATCCCATGCTTGCATAATACCATAAAAATCAATTTACTGTCAGGTAGAACTAGAAAGAACCAATAAAAAAAAAAAAAACAAAAACAAATTATATTTGTTTGAAGATATATATATATATATATATATATATATATATATATATATATATATTCTTTTATAAATATCATACAATATACACATCGATCAAAGTTTGTGTATATATATATATATATAATTTTGTATGTTAAAAATGTTAAAATTATAAAAAGGAAAAATTCAAACAGGATTGTTGTTGCTATTTTTCATATTAATAACACATAAAAACCATAAAATATTTGAACTTAAATAAACTATTAAATATTTCCATTAAGTGCTCTGCCTACCTTGTTGCATTTCAAAATTTCTCTTACTAGAGATCTCACTACACATTCAGAATAGTCAGCTCTATCAGAGAAATAACATATAAGATTCTACACATTAGTAAATTTCTGATTAGTGGTTGTACAATTAAAATTTGAAAATTCCCGTTCTTAATTACCATGATTTTCTCATCTGAAAATATGTATAATTTAGATCAAGAAATAAAAAAATTACAAAATATATATTTTTGTGATAATGCCTGAGTTTTATATTGTGTTTCATAAATGTGGAGTATGTATACTTTTTTGAACTTAAATCACTTTTTCTGCAGAAGTAGATAATAGTATAATTGTGTTCCAAAAAACTACCTACATGATAGTCTACTAACTCTAATTTCAACTGTATTTACATTACAGACTGTGCAAATATTCCTGTGGTCAATATGTTATTTATTTACCTATTCTTATTTTAGGAACTGTTAACATTTATGGATATAGCCATTGATTTTACTGAAGAGGAGTGGGAATGCCTTCATCCTGCTCAGAAAAATTTATATAGAGATGTGATGCTAGAGAACTATAGAAACTTGGCTTTCCTGGGTAAGTTTAACTTCCCTTTAAAATTATTAATTACTAATTATTATTTAATTTACTTCTGTTGCAGAGTATCTTCTGGGAACTTCTCTATAAAAATGAGTTTCAGATTTGTGTTTCAAAAAAAAGGACATTTTTAGTACAGATATTTTACTCTCTCTCTCTCTCTCTCTCTCTCTCTCTCTCTCTCTCTCTCTATATATATATATATATATATATATATGTATATATATAATTTTACTCTTTAATCTGTCTCTTTCTTTGTGTTGCACATCCTTCACTTTAGATAAGTAGTACCTAGTATAATTTAGTGATGTAAACTATTGTAGACTACACATAGCAGCGGGCACAGTTGAGTCATTCAAATGTCAAGAAGAAAACCAAACTAAAAAATGTTGAAAGAGTAGTCACCCAGCAGAAGAAATTTTCAGAAGCTTAGGTTTATTTATTTTGATTGTAATCATTGAACACATACTGCCCTATATTTATCACATTTTCAGATTCCTTGTTGTTCTGTTTTCTTCTTTAGTGATGTCCCAGTTTATTCAGATTAACCATCAAAACTTTGCTTTTGTTGTGAGGGCCAGCATGATCTGTTTAAAATCTTCTTGTGAGGAAACTTTAAAGGAGCAAACAGAAGAGAGAAACGCACACACAGTGAAAAGGAAAAAAAGAAAAAAAAAAACTGGCCACCCCTCTTAACAGCTGCACATATAATCCCCCAGAATTACATAGCTTCTGATACCATGACTACATTCTAACCCAGTGTTTCTTTAACCCCATGTGCTAGCTAACCAAGATTAGGTACAATTAATACAAATATAGAGCCCCTTCTCCCTAAGGACATTACCACAGAAACTAGATAGTACACCTGTAGAGTTGTCTTAATATCTTCAGGGAGAAACTGCTGGGCATTACAATTGTGGGATGCAGGGTGCCAGTTACAATCACCCCCACACTTTCCTGTCTATTCCAAGATCAGAATACCTAATACCTCCCTCTTTTTTAAGGCCTTTTGAATAAATAATATTACTTATCTCCTTAATGCTGGTGGGGGCAAAAAATAGGGCAGACATAGACAACAGCAAGTTCCAACATCAGTAAACATCCACCTATGAATATTTTTGACCCAGATGAAATTGAGTAAATATGAAGTTAACCAATCCAACAAGTCCAAAATCCATCATCTTGTTGAACCCTATTAATGATATCTTTAAGTTAATCTAAGTTTTTTGAAATAAAATTACTATTATAACTTTAATTGAAGGAACTCATGGTATTAAACTTCTGATATTCTTTATGATGTAACAATAACAGACAATCAATTGCAGCATAATTGTCAAGTATGGCTTGACAATGTTGTTTTTGTTCTTCATTAAGCATATTTACATCCATGGAGGCATGACTAGTACTGTTTATGATAGCATAGGCGAGTTTCACAGTAGTTTTTTAAGCCCATAGAGCTAGTCCAGGTAATCTCAGCAAGGAGAATGTCAAAGCGTTAAATTCTGCCTTAGAGAGAAGCTTCACTGAATCATCACACTTTTTATCAAGAGGAATAGATCTTTCATGAATAAATTACACAGGATTTTGACCTATTAAATACTATGTGGATGGTAAGGACACATTATTCTGCTAAGACAACAATGAATACCATGAGATATTTTTGCAGGTGTATAACAATTTTATGCAAGTGAGTCAAGATATTGTAATGGGTTCTTGAAGTCCAGGATCTGGCAGTACTGAATTTCCCAGAGCTGGTGTACAAAAACAGAGCAAAATTGTTGTTAAGACCAAAGCATTTACAGAGTTTTGTGTGAGTTTAGCAATCAAAGCAGTAACAAAGTTATCTAGAGTACATTCTAACCCCATTTTAGCCAACACCTGTTGAGCTGAGGCTGTTGATGGTTTTATATCTCAACAAGTAACTAGAATTTAAGTATTGTGGGGTCCTCTTTTAATGTTTCTCCTCTTTTGAAGATGAACTCTTATCTTCCAGGGTTAAATGAAACTTAGAAATCAGCTTGTGAAGTCACTGATGTACATTTGTAATTGCTATTTTTCAAGCATGAAGCTAGATTCCAAACAGGACATGTTAGCATAAGTGTAGCAGTCTATGCTTTTCCCCATGTGAGCAAAACCATAGGAGCTTGTCATGCTGGTCAGGTGGAACCTCATATATTACATAATTTTATTCGTAATGGCTGTTTGAGAATAAAATGTCTATTCAATGCAGATGGCCAATTTTGAGTATTAACTTTATGTTGTATATTGAGCACATTAACTGTAAATAATACAATATTTAATGCATATTAATATAATAGAGGCTAGATCTTTGTTTGTTTCTGTTTTAAAAGGCAAGTATTAGGATACAATTTGTGCACTCAACAAAAGCTCATCCAAAAAATTATGAGAAATTTCATGATTTAAAACTATATCTCACTGATTAAAAATTGTGCAAAAGGATGAGATGTAAAGGCAGGAGCATTATCCATATTTAAACAAATAGGGCATCTAGGAGCAGATCATGCTTGGTTTCTTTCCATGCTCTCTGATGGAACTTACTTCACGTTTTCTATTGTAGATTCAATTCTGTTATTAAATTTTTTCTTTTGTTTTGTGTTTTGCAATAATGCATTAGTAATCATAAATATTTTGAAGTGAATAAATCATTATACTTCTACTTTGTAATTTTTAAATATTTTTTATTTTGTTTCGTGATTTAATTTCTGGATCATTGTTATTTTATTGTGGCATGCTTGGATTCTTTTCTATATATATATATATATATATATATATATATATATATATATATATATACATACATATATCCCACTTCTCTTTATATATCCTATAGATTTTTAATTTTTACAGTATTTTACAAGTTGCTTAGACTTGTCTTAAACTTGGTACTGCTTGATAAGCCTCTACCATATTTGTTGAATTTCAGATTTGCACACTAGGAATGCCCCTCTCATTTTTCGTAAAGAATTATTCACATAAACATTGTGCTCATTGATGTTAATATTTTTCAATTTCAGTCTCTAAACTTTTTTTAAATAGTTATTTAGTGTTCTTTGAGTAATTCATAACTGTCAGTATCCTAATGTTAAATTCTTAATATTTTATTTTTGTTTTTATGTCTCTTGGATTTAGCCATGCTTCTCTTTGTTTATATTTGCTGTACTATTTTTCATTTGTTCATTAAAGGAGCCATCAGTAGATTATATACTCCATTTTTGGGAAAAAAAGTATAAAAACTTTTAAATAAATAAAAATAGGCAAGAACAGTGCTGCATCTTTGTAATATTTGCTAATTGGGAGGTCATGCAAAAGTACATCTTGTATGAGAGAAGTCACAGATATTTAGAAAGAGCATGGCTCAAACAATTTTAAAAAGACTTGTGTTGTAGTTTGTGATATAGAATTTTTGGGGTAATCTCAAGCATTACACATGAAACATTAAAAGTTGGATGACATAAAGATCCAGAATTGCCAGTACTAAGTATGTATCCATGAACAATTAAATCAGAAAATTGAAGAGATACCCCTGCTTTTGTGTTTAGTGCCAACATTTTTCTCAGTATTAAAGCTAGGTACTCAATGTGTGTGCCCATCAATGTCAAATGTTTAAAAATATGTACTTATATACTATTATTATTTAGTTATAAAACATTTTGTCTCTTAAAGTGTTATAAGAAATATATGAAGGACTTTGAATTAAGTGAAAGTTGGCATGCAGATATTAAGTTGTAGGAGCATTTGATTCACATGTGGAAGTCAGAAATTTAGTGAGCAAAATTTTGTCACCAGGCACTGTGTTTTGCTTAGGGTTGATATTATAGTAAAAGTCTCCATATTTTTATTTTATTGAGCATAATAGGGTCAAGAGTTTTATTTTACCACATAGTGAGTGTATTATGTTCTTCATAAATACTAGTAGAAGGAAAACAATACATTGTAAGAACAAAATTGATAATTATATGAAATAATGATTGTTAATTCATTCTATTTAGTCATTTTACCTTGTATATATAGTATAAATTACCATGATATATTTATAAATAAACAAATTTGTATTTGTCAATAAAGGAATTTCTCATATCACACGAATGTAAAAATATAAAAATCAATTTATTATACTTGATTGTCATGTGTTGAATTCATCCAAATATTATGGCCACAGGCTATGCAAGGTTTTTATCATATTTTAAAATGTTGTTACAAAAAATTTTTTTTACATATATGTATGTTTCTCAGTTATTTTTTTGCTCATATTTCTTTTTAAGAGTCCATTGCCTCTTTGCCCTTGTTGAATATTTATGGTATTATCACTCAAAATCTACTAGTTATTTTCATGTCTCTATGTCATGGTAGACAAAAATCATTTTTTGGACACACTTTGAAAAACCCGGAAATGTTTGTATATGTTTTACATTTCTCTTATTCTACTGACAGTGAAGGTAGCTGGTAGATATTTCCTAAATACCCAATACTATCTTATGAAGGACAAAAGGGTGTTAAAGATTCTTTTCTACACTTTATTATATTACTCTTCTTAATGATGTACTCCTCTTGGATACTGTGGTCTCTACAAGAATTTGGATAATATTCCCAAGGTAATTTTTTTTCTGTACATTTTTATTGAACTAATATATTTTTTGGATTTATGGTGACTTTGGACTTACTAATCTGCTACACTCCTGATGTACTTATTTTACCTTAATTTCATGTTATGTATGCAAAATATATTTATCCCAGTCTAATAGGTATTATTTTTTTAAATTTTTGTTTATTTCAGCCATGACTCCTAATCATATCCAAGAATATTCACCAGAAAAGGGCCTAAAACATATATTACATGAAGTGATAAGTGCAAAATATGAAAGTTGTGATCTTGACTATTTACCACAAAAGAAAATATGGAAAACTACAAGTGAGAGTGAACAACAGAAATCATATAAAAAATCAGGCCTTGTTCATCACCAGAGAATTTATACTGGAGAGAAGCTCTACGAATATAAAGAATGTTGCAAAGTTTTTAGTAAAAAAAAAGGTCTTATTTACCACAGAGGAAAACACAATGGAGAGAATCCCTACAAATGTAAAGAATGTGGAAATGCTTTTGGTCAAAAATCAAACCTTATTCACCACAGAAGAACTCACACTGGAGAGAAGCCCTACAAATGTAAAGATTGTGGCAAAGCTTTTGGTCAAAAATCACACCTTATTTACCACAGCAGAACTCACACTGGAGAGGAGCCCTACAAATGTACAGAATGTGGCAAGACTTTCGGTCAGAAATCACACCTTACTTGCCACATCAGAACTCACACGGGAGAGAAGCCTTACAAATGTAAAGAATGTGGCAAAGCTTTCAGTCTAGAATCACTCCTAATTTGCCACAGGAGAACTCACATGGGAGAGAATCCCTACAAATGTAAAGATTGTGGCAAAGCTTTTGGTCAAAAATCAAGCCTTATTTGCCACATCAGAACTCACACTGGAGAGAAGCCCTACAAATGCAAAGATTGTGGCAAAGCTTTTGGTCAAAAATCAGACCTTATTTGCCACAGAAGAACTCACACTGGAGAGAAGCCCTGCAAATTTACACAATGTGGCAAAGCTTTTGGTCAAAAATCACACCTTATTTACCACATCAGAACTCACACTGGAGAGAAGCCCTACAAATGTAAAGATTGTGGCAAAGTTTTTGGTCAAAAATCAGACCTTATTTGCCACAGGAGAATTCACACTGGAGAGAAGCCATACAAATGTACACAATGTGGCAAAGCTTTTTGTCGAAAATCATACCTTACTTGCCACATCAGAACTCACACTGGAGAAAAGCCTTTCAAATGTAAAGAATGTGGCAAAGCTTTTGGTCAAAAATCAAACCTTATTCGCCACAGAAGAACTCACACTGGATAGAAGCCCTACAAATGTAAAGAATGTGTCAAAGCTTTTGGTGAAAAATAAAACCTTATTTGCCACAGAAAAACTCACAATGGAGAGAAGCCCTACAAATGTACAGAATGTTGCAAAGATTTTGGTCACAAATCACACCTTATTTGCCCCAGCAGAACTCACACTGGAGAGAAGCTCTACAAATGTAAAGATTGTGGCAAAGCTTTTGGTCAAAAATCACTCCTAATTTGCCACAGCAGAACCCACTCTGGAGATAAGCCCTACAAATGTAAAGAATGTGGCAAAGCGTTTGGTCAAAAATCTCACCTTATTTACCACAGAAGAACTCTCATTGGAGAGAAGCCCTACAAATGTACAGAATGTGGCAAAGCTTTTGGTGACACATCAAACCTTATTCACCACAGCAGAAATCAAAGTGGCGAGATGCTCTACAAATGTAAAGAATGTTGCAAAGCTTTTGGTCAAAAATAGACCTTCTTTACCACAGCAGAACTCACTGGAGAGAAGCCCTACAAATGTAAAGAATGTGGCAAAGCTTTTACTCAAAAATCAGGCTTTATTTGCCACAGACGAACTCACACTAAAGAGAAGCCTTACAAATGTAAAGAATGTGGCACAGCATTCAGTCAAAAATCACAGCTTATTTGCCACAACAGAACTCACACTTGGGAGAAGCCTCACAAATGCAAAGTATGTGACAAAGTTTTTACTCAAATATTACACCTTATGTACCACAGCACAATTTACACTGGAGAGAATCCTTACAAATATAAGGAATGTGGCAAAGCCTTTAGCAATAAAACAGGCCTTATTCACCACAACAGAACTCACACTGGAGAATAGCCATACAAAAGTGAATAATGTGGAAAAGCATTTAATAAAAAATAAAACTTTATTCACCACAGCAGAAGATATCCTGGTGAATGTGAAATGTGAATAAAGTAATAATACTTTTAAAGAAAGACTATATCTTGGGGCTGGGGTTGTGGTTCCGTGGTAGAGTGCTAGCCTTGCATGTTTGAGACCCTGGGTTCGATCCTCAGCACCACATAAAAATAAATAAGTGAAATAAAGGTATTGTGTCCAACTACAACTTAAAAGTAAACACTTAAAAAAAGAAAGACTAAACCTTATTAACAACAGAATTTATACAGAAAAGAACCCCTACAAATTGAAACAATGCAGCAAAGTTTTTAATAAGAAATCAATTCTTTTCACCACTAGGCTACTTATTCTGGAAAGAATACATCTAAATGTAGAGAATGTAGAAACATTTTAAATTATATATCATATATTACTAGACATCAGAGAAAACACACTGGAGAGAAGCTCTGCAAATGAGACCATTTTACCATTACTCTAAGAAAGGGACAACATTTAATCCTCAACACAATAACCATGGCATAGAGAAAATTTTGTAATGTGAAAATTGACAATGTGACAATGCCTCTAAAATTTATTCAGCAATACTCAGCATCTGTGGATACATACTAGTTAGAGAAAATACAAATGGAAAAAAAAATGTAGCTACATGTTCTTAAACACTGCTTATTATGCCCAGAAACTCTAAAAAGTTAAATAATATTTCCAAAATGTACTTAAATTTTAAATCATAGAACATCTGAAAACTCATACTAGTATTGAACATTGAACGGATTTTGTACAAAATGTATGCCTTATATAACAATGAAACATTTATAATAAATGTTAGAGTATAGTAAAGTTATTATCTATATATTACACCTTGATGTATATGAGGATCAGTAAAATACAGAACTCATTTAAGTTTAGAAAACAAGTAGTTGTCTTTAAATTTTGCTTAAATTTATTAAGCATTATCAAGTTATTTTGTGGAAATATCATATATGCATAGTGAAGAAACCTCAACTTTGAAAGAATATAATTGTTTTTCTAAATCAAAAATTACTATTTCACTTTTGAATACTGAGAAAATAATTATATGAAATCTATTTTTGATGTTTAACACTCAAGTGTAATATTAAACTTTATTTTTTTTTTTTGTATTTCAGTTTAAGTTTAGATATTTTTATACACTGAGCCACATTCCTAAGCCCTCTCTCCACTTTTTCAAATTCTGAGACTGTCTTGCTAAGTTGCTTGAAACCACACTAAATTGTTGAGGCTGAATTTAAATCTCTGAAATTACTCAGCTTCCCAATTTGCTTGGATTACAAGCATGGACCATCATGCCAGGTTTACAGTGAATTTTTTAACCTATATTTAACTTATGTATGCAATATGTCTTTAAAACTGAATATTTGTTTATGTGTTAACACTCATGTATTGCATCCTGTTGTTAAATGACAGACATCATAGTGTTCCACTTGACTAAATGTTCTATGTAACAGTAAAACATACTGTTGAGTGAATAATACTCTAGCATCTGTTAATACTTTTACACATTTTAATCAAACTTAATGTGGAATACAATTTGCATAAGTCAGATCATTATTTTTTTCTGTTTGTATTTATGTTGAAATTAAGAGTTATAAGAAGGATGTAGATATAGGAAAATAAGCCCCAGATTTTCATATCTTGATTTATAAATTTTAAAATTTTAACTTTTTAACATTTTAACATTTACTAGTGATTTGAATAGACTGAATTTCCACAAACTTAAAGATAGCTCTTACATGAAAGAAGAGCTTTATCTTTCTTTTGTGCATAATGGCTTTCTAGACTTCATCCTCATCGGAGACATTTCATTTTTCATGGAATGAGGTCAATGATCAGTGTTTTCATGTACATTAGTAAATTCTGATGTCCTTGTTATTCTATAGGTTGTGTTATTTCAGGGCAGAAATTAGAGAAATGGATGTGGAGTCAAGGTTGAGTGAGGCCTTATACTTATGACAAAATAATCAATGAGCTATGTTTTATAGTCTCATTTTCTGAGGACCAAGTAGTAAGAGGTAAACTGAGAAGGTTGTATGTAAAGATTAAGTTTCTTATCATAAAATGTTGGCTTTTCAGGTACAATGGGGCAAAAGCTTCTTATACACAGAATCCATACAAAAATCATATTGAATATCATTCACAATTTTATTAACATTACATATAATTCATGAAGAACTGAGTTTACAGCAACAAAGGCCTAAGAACAAGATCTGGGGACATTGTGCACTCTCCAATATAGACATATTTATACCAATTTAATTATACATGAAACTACTTTAAATGAGAAGTAAAATCAATTGGATCAACACACAACAATATATAAATAAAAACTTGTAAAGACTTAAGCAAGAGACCAATAGTGGATGAAGTGTGGTTTCCAAATGCTAGGGCAATAATGGACATATAATCAGTTAAAGGTAATTGAAGAATGATAAGTTACCCACTTTGAGCTACAAGAACATTTGAATGAAAAAGAGTCACAAAGTAAGCAAAGATAATTCACTTCCATTTGTATGTTTTGTAATATTTTCTAAAAGTTTTCTGCATATTTTATTGCAGTAAAATTGGGGAAACAATCCAGAAAGTTAAAAAAGACAAGTATTCCTCCTCTGGTTTTAAAAAGCAAGAAAAGGAATAGAGAGAAATTTATTGAGCTAGAAAAATTTACTAGTTAGAGTTTAAAAAAAAAAAAAAAAGAACTGAGATTACCAGAGTCTAAGTATAATGTATTTCAGCTATCCCTGGCTGCACAGGGCATTTTTGCTTAACAAAGACTTTGTTCACGTATGTACGCTTAAAGAACATTGCTGTTTTCAGTCAGTCTTTTTCATTAATAACAATGATGTACCTTTCAACAGTTTCCAGCCACAAAAATACACAATTTCAGATATTTTCTGTTTCATCCTCTATATATTCTGCCACAATATTCACCAGGACAAGATAATATAAACCTTTTGGCAGTCAGATCAAGGCATTTACTTCTATTAATTTTAAGGCCAAACATATACTGCATAGAAAAGTATGATACATGGAACAACATAATTTTAGTTAGTAAAAATATTTTTTTTTTCATGAAAAATATATCCCAACTCCTTTGTCTTGGGATTACATTAGAAAAATATGAGGTAATTATACTGGGTATTATGACCTTAGGCTATGAGCCTTAAAATTACCTTAAAATACAAAAGAATATTAATGTTTATTTTTTAAATATAGTTTTTATATTTAAAATATTCAAAATCCACAGCAATCAATGATACAAAAACATGAGAAAAACAACTACAGTTTGATGTCTCATCATGAAATTTCAATACCTGCTGTAGATTGCCTGTGGCTTCCACTTTTAATTTAAACAAATAGTAATTTTTCCATACAATTTGGGTGAAGTGGAGGACAAAATTTCCTGCATTGCTTTCCTGGGCAAGCCATCATAATTGAAACAACTGAATCCCAAATCAAAATATGTTTACTCTATAATCTAATTATATCAGTTCTTAACTCATCTAGCAAAAAACAAATCCACTTTCTTCTGGTTGAATATCTTGAGCTCAAAGATATGGAACCCGAGACCTAAAAGAAGTATGGCATAAATAATGAGGTCTTTTTTTGCATAAGGCAAATTTCACTTTTTTGTATTTGATTGTTCTGCCTGTGAAGATCTACATTTCTCTTCCTACAATGGTATTATGATTGATGGTGACTTGTATGATTACAGGAGGCGTAAAATGCAGCTACATGTGTTTAAGTCCTTTCACTGGTAAGAAAAAAAAAATACTATAATTTGTACTCTAATAGGAGACTCAAAATGGTGCTGGACAAACCTATTTTTTAAATCTGCCTCTTTATTCATGGTTTTCTAATGGTTTTGATCTAGTCAATTCAGACTATTTCTGATTAATGGGTGTCATCAAGATGTAAATTCCCTCTATAATCATTAGCAATGAGACAATTCTTCCCATTAAAAATAAAAACATTCTCAAATAGTCTTTGCTATATTCTGAGGTACCACTCTTGCTTTTGCTTTACTAAACAAAACAAATTCCACATATTTGAGTCACAAAGTAAATGGCAATACATTAACCTAATCACCATGAGGAATATAAGAAATACAAGATATCACCTTTGAAATATAAAAACAAATAAGAATCAGAAATGCTAAGCCATTACCATCTAAACTACACCAGAGCTTTTAAAATGTAATCTTAGATGTTCTACTCACTCTCATAGTAAGATGCCTTAGACACAAAGATATTTAATCACTCACTAAAGTCATTCACTTAGTGAATGAATAACAGTTTTTATTCTAAAGCTTTTACCGAATTTTTTGATAATACATTGCAAAGTCTCAACTGTCTTCTTTAGAAATAAGACACAGAGGTTCTTTTAGTCTGTTTTATAATGTTATAGAAAAATACCAGAAGCAGGTCAATGTATAAAAAGAGATATAAATGCATAAAAATATTTTCTGAGAGGCTGGGGTTGTGGCTCAGTGGTAGAGTGCTCACCTGTCACATGAAAGAAGCTGGGTTCAATTCTCCGCACCACATAAAAATGAATAAATAAATAAAACAAAGGTATTTTGTCCAACTACAACTTATAAATAAATAAAAATATAGTTTTGAGTACACAGTTCTGAAGATTTAAGTGCACTGTATTAGAAACTTCTTAACTCCTGTGACAGCTCCTTCACCTGCATTACACATGAGGTGGCATTATGGTGAGGGCTCATCTGAGAGGTAGAGAGAACATAATGAGACAGGAAGTCAGAGAAATTCAGAAAAAAGACTTGCTCTTTTATAACAACCGGCTTTAATAAGAACTATGTTGTGCCCCATGAAAGTTACATTAACCCTCTCCAAGAACATCTCCCCCAATGATCTAACCACAATTTACTAGATCTCACTTCTTAAACATTCCACTATTTTCCAACTCTCTCCCCTTGAAACTAAGTTCCAAACACATGAGCTTTGGGGGGACATACTCAAATTATAATGAAAGTAATATTAGAGAGACAATGGTAAAAATGAGACATAGAATGCCATTTCTTAGTAGTTATAAAGATTCTAGATACTACAATAAAATGCTTTACAGTATAGAAATTATTTTAGGTTGATTTTTTTTTTATTTTAAAGACAATAGGGAATTTAATTAAATTACTTTTTGAAGAATGAATGAATTTGAATGTGACAAGACTAATGGGCTAGTTATATTAAAATAAGGGAAAAGTCTGTGCAAAAACTCAATGAATGTTTAGTAAACCATGCCTAAGTATAAAAACAGAATGCTGGGCTTTCTGATTATGGAATATCAAGCCAAAAGTTTACTGGCTAAAATCTGGTGGCCCTCAAAAGCAGAGCAAATATTCAAATAAAAGATGCAGTGGACATCAGTCTCAAGAGTTTCCTACTTAAAATATCTGCTTCCAAATACTACATGATTCATAGTAATTCTCAGGAGTAATATATTTCTTTCAATTTCAATTTTTAGCTTTCTATATAGTTACCACACCATCTCATGGCCACATCAATATTTTCTTGAACTTCTTCATATATTAATCTATACACTATCTCAGATATGTTTGTTTCTAGATTGTCAGGGATCCCTTCTAGTGAATTCTGAGATGTGTGAGAGGTTGAACAAGCATAGAAATATGCTTATGAAATATAAGCCATGTTGTAGGTGGGAAGTAAAAGGAGAAAAGAAGCAAAAGTCCTCATCTAAACTTGAATGTGCTGATACTACACAAAGTTATTCCAATGATGTCTGGTTTGAGGTAGGGAAGCAACTTTTCTTATACATTATGACACAAAGTTCATCAAATATGGTTGTTACAGACTTTTAGAGAACACCTAAATTTTTCTATCCATTGCAATAAATCTGAAATAGTTCTTTAATATTGCAAAACAGAAAATTGATAGCATTATGCTAATATTTTCCAATAACACCTCACACCACAATTTATGTACCTTATATAGATTAACACCTCTAGGGGTTCTTAACACAATGGATAGATAATTAGAGAGTGAAATGAGACTCAGAAACAACTAATTATAGTAAAAATTATTATTACCTTATTTCAAATACTAGTCCACCCTTTCGCTTTTGTTTTCCCAAAAGTTAATTTTTTTTAACCTTTGGTATGATATTTCACTTTATTTAAATAACATAATAAATAGTACTGTTTTTTCATATGTACTCTCTGATGCATCTCAAATATATTTGCATACCCCAAGACCTTAGCAGATTTCTATACACATTATTCACTAGAGAAGCAGTAGTTACTTCTGAAATCTATATTGCTCTTTTCAAATGAGGTCTTGCAGTTTAAAAAAAAAAAAAAAAAAAAATATCTGAAATAATTATCATGAACTTATTTCAAATTAGCATATAGTAAGTGCCTGACAAATATTTGTGAAAAAGAATGAAGAAATAATAAGAGAATTTATATAATCTGTACAATATGGTATGTGGTATTTCATGATTTTAGCTACAACTTATTGAATATTATAACAATCTTACTATGTAAGTAAGATGTGGGTATAATGAACCAATAATAAATTTAAAAATCGTGCTGCATTGTTAGTAATTCACCGAACATTTTTTTTTCAAAAACAGACACTCTGATGTGTTTTTTGTCAACTATTATATTATGAATGAATGAAGCTCAGTAAATGAATAATTCGAACTACGTACTTGCTTAGGGTGCCTGTCATTCATTGTTAAAAAAAAAAAAAAAAAAAAAAAAAAAAAAAAAAACCTTTAGCTATATAAAATTTTAATACTGTATATACCATTGTAATATAATGGAATTTTGATAAAATGTACATTAATAATGCTGAAGTCTTTGAAGTCTTTCATTGAGTCTTATATCAGTTTATGAAATAAACTTACTATGTGTGATTTCCTCAATTCTAAGTGTCTTATGTTTTAAGAAACTGTATGGACAATGCAAATTAAAGTTAACATACTAATATCAAGAGCAGAAGCACCACAGGAAAGATGAAAACAAAGAATTGGGAGATTCCACCATTGTAGATGTAATTTTCTCAACATCTTTTCAATGTACCTAACCCACTATTGATACCAAAATTAATGAGCAAACTCTTCTCATGCTGATTGTGCATGATGCTATTATATAAAATGAAAACAATCAAATGTGTCAGAGATGCATTTTACAACATTAGTTGAAAATACAATTGATTGATCAGTATCTCACTGTGTTTTACCCCAGCAGAAACCTTCTCAGTGTGCAAGATAAATGGGTAAAAATTTAAAAAAAAAATCAAGTAAAATTTATGTTAAAGAATAACAACTATTTTTTCTTGAGGAAAATGTTAATGTCTTTTTGAAACAACATGTCAATAAACTGTGCCCTATCACTTAAAGGAAAGCAATAATTCTGGTAAATTTCTTCATTTTATTCTTTGAATATGCCAAGTATTCTTTAGCAAACTTCCACATATATTGTTTAATTTCACAGGTGTAAATTATATCTGGTTTTCTAGAAATTGCTACTTATTTAATATAAATTTGTTGAGAAATTCTTTCTGAATGTGCTGATAGTGAAATATAGTGAGGAATGGAAGTCATTTAAAGCTCTATAAATTGAAATCCCAGAATGGTGGGAGGAAACTGTATATATTCATGAGAAACATATTGAGTACTATGAATTTTTTTCAGATATTTATTTCCCTTAGTATCCACTTTTCACATAAGCAAGTGCTTTTAAATGAAGCTGACTATTAAATATCATAGAAAAGGCCATCAGAGAAATCAGAAGAAGAAATTTAAAAGAGAAACAATCAAATCATAAACATCTGGTTGAAACAAGAACTGGCCAAATGTTGGATCTTAGCTTTTGACTTTACTAAATTTTCTCCTATCTTTTTTTTTTTTTTTGATTATGACTAAGAGGAAGGTATTTCGATTAAAACACTTACCAGAAAAGTTGGCTCCGATCTACATATTGTGGGGTTGGGCTCCAAATTCCTTAATAGGACGCCCATAGCCCAAGAGTTAAATACAAGAATAAACAAATGGGACTTACTTAAACTAAAAAGTTTTTTTTTTTTTTTTTTTTTTTTTTTTCTCAGCAAGAGAAACAATAAGAGAGGTAAATATGGAACCTACATCCTGGGAACAAATTTTTACTCCTCACACTTCAGATAGAGCCCTAATATCCAGAATATACAAAGAACTCAAAAAATTAAACAATAAGATAACAAATAACCCAATCAACAAATGGGCCAAGGACCTGAAAAGACACTTCTCAGAGGAGGACATACAATCAATCAATAAGTACATGAAGAAATGCTCACCATCTCTAGCAGTCAGAGAAATGCAAATCAAAACCACCCTAAGATACCATCTCACACCAGTAAGATTGGCAGCCATTATGAAGTCAAACAACAATAAGTGCTGGCGAGGATGTGGGGAAAAGGGTACACTTGCACATTGCTGGTGGGACTGCAAATTGTTGTGGCCAATATGGAAAGCAGTATGGAGATTCATGGGAAAGCTGGGAATGGAACCACCATTTGACCCAGCTATCGCCCTTCTCAGACTATTCCCTGAGGACCTTAAAAGAGCACATTATAGGGGTACTGCCACATCAATGATCATAGCAGCACAATTCACAATACCTAGACTCTGGAATCAACCTAGATGCCCTTCAGTAGATGAATGGATAAAAAAAGTGTGGCATTTATACACAATGGAGTATTATGAAGCACTAAAAAACGACAAAATCATGGAATTTTCAGGGAAATAGATGGCATTAGAGCAGATTATGCTAAGTGAAGCTAGCCAATCCTTAAAAAACAAATGCCAAATGTCTTCTTTGATATAAGGGGAGCAACTAAGAACAGAGCAGGGAGGAAGAGCATGAGGAAAAGACTAACATTAAACAGAGACGAGTGGTGGGAGGGAAAGGGAGAGAGAAGGGAAACTGTATGGAAATGGAAGGAGACCCTCATTGTTACACATAATTACATATAAGAGATGGTGAGGGGAAAAAAACAAGGGAGAGAATTGAACAACAGCTGATGGGGTAGAGAGGGAAGAGGGGAGGGAAGGGGAGGGGGGATAGTAGGGGATAGGAAAGGTAGCAGAATACAACAGTCACTAATATGGCATTATGGAAAAATGTGGATGTGTAACCAATGTGATTCTGCAACTTGTATTTGGGGTAAAAATGGGAGTTCATTACCCACTTGAATCAAATGTATGAAAGATGATATGTCATGAGTTATGTAATGTTTTGAACAGCCAATAAAAAAAAAAAAAAAAAAAAAAAAAGAATTGCATTCATGATCTCACATATGCTAGGCAGGCATTCTCCCAACAACAGAACTAAATCCTGACCCTTTTATAAATATTGAGACAGATTCTGGTCAAGGGGTTCAGGGTGGTTTAGAACTTATGTGTTTTCTGCCTTGGACTTTGAATAGCTGGGATTACAGGTATACACCATATCATCCAGCTATTTTTCTTTCTTCTATTTCGAGTTGTTTTCAACTTCTAATCATGAAAGATTTTCTTGCAAGATGGATGCAATGACAAGGTTTGTAGTTCAAGGATCTTTTTGTGAACAGATAATTGAAGGAGACACTCACTAGATAGAGCATGAGGAGTTACTGAAGTGAGAGTACACTGACTTAGATAAGGGGCAGTGGGCTCACCCATGGGAATGGGAGGCCTTGAGGCAGAGAAGGAACTGGGAAGCTGGCTTTGACAAATAAAGAGACCAGATCTGGGATGCTAAATTTAGTGATAGGATATGACTATCACTCCATAGGATATGACTACAACTGAGTTTGGCAAATAAAAATTTCTATCAACAGAGAATGCTGATAGAAATTTTGTTTCTGTAGCTTCATTGGGAACTTGACTAATTTTAGATGAGATTAAGTAGAAGAATTTGTTTAATACTGCCCTACTTCTCAAATTAGAAGCCTACTGACTGCTGGGGGTAGATTCTTTATGTGTTATGATATGGTGTATACCTGTTATCCCAGCTATTTAAGTCCAAGGCAGAAAACACAACCACTTATATGCTAGCTACTGCAGGGCTTGGAACACCTCATTTGACCAAAGAATCCCTTTTCGAACTAAATGGAGGTCAGGAGCCTTACCAGAAAAAGGTGAGAGACTTAATCCAAAATTACTGTTCGGTAATTTTAGTTTTGGATGGACATATGGGATCTTTATTTAGTTTCATGGGGTGCTGAGAATCTAATCCACAGCCTCACCCAGTGCCAAGAGGTTGATTCAGACACATCCCTTCACAAAGCACTTTACCAAACAGCCACAGGTGAGGCCCCTTCATTTCCATTTTGAAACTGTTTTCTTGAGGCTTCACAAAGTGGTGGTCTGAGGGGAAGACCTTCCTGTCATGCAGGGGAATTGAACAGTAGGTAAGAAAACAGCCCGGGGACAGACTTTTCCACAAGATGAACACTAGGGCATTGACAGCTCCTGATCATGCTACTTAGGTTGCTATCTAGCCAAGCAGGATTTCTCCACTGAGAGCCTTACCAGTAACACTGATTTCTGAGTTTTCTGAGATGCTTGGAATTCCTTTCAACAGTCCAGGAAATGGCCATTTCACAGAGCTTGGAGCTGGTACATATCTTGGACACAAAACCACGAGCCCCTTCTGGAGAGTGGCCAAAATTCAGGAAAAATACAGGAACTTAGGAACATAGTAGGTCTTGCCCGTCTGCAAAGCAAGCAGCAGTCTATTCACATATTCACCAGGATGAGTGCTGGAAAGCTTTCCACTAATGCATTCTGTTTGTCAATTCTTTGTTTCCAGAGACTCAGTAAAAACTACCTGAGATCAGGTTTTGGAAGGGCACAGCCAAGAGTAGGAGAGATTAAAGGCTCAGTCACTGTAATCTCCTCTGCCACCTACAAGGTTGTGAACTGTTGAGCATTTTGCATTCCAGTATGTATTCACAGATATTCTTCTTCTTCTCCCTCTAATTGTGTATAACTTGGGGTGATGGTAATGTCAAGGCATTGTTCTGGATGACAGTGGGAAGTGATCTTGTGTAGCACATGTTCATATACACATTGGATTGATTTTAATATTTTCTCTTTGAAGTATTGAATCTCTGACCCTAACCCATACCCTACTAGACTCTGAGTACTAATCCTAACATATGCATAAAAGCAAACCTAAAATAAAGAAATGCAGGCAGTTCATAGGAGGAATTGTGTATACTTTGATTTTCCTTTTGCTTTATCAAGGGTATGTGTTATAACACTAGTCACATTTTCATTCTAATACTTCTGCATGGATCGTCAAATTTAACAAATATATAACTTATGGATTCCCTTTCTCTGTAGGCTGGGTCAGAACATGTATTGTTATATACATAGATATTGCCCTTCCTGCTATCACAGGTACATTCATGTGAGTACTCTGACTTTGGCAAATACAAATTCCATGAACAGATCACTCCCACCCAAACCCCAGGGGAACTGAAAGTTCAACCAATGGTGAGCTCCATAGTTGAACAAGTTTATACATAACCCCATGTAGAGTCAATTGGATATTTTTGTGATCTTTGAATGATATATGTTCCATTAAGAATTTGGATTTGAATATCTATTGCTTCTTTTACATGTATTTAATATATATATTTCTCTCTCTTATATATATATATATATATATATATATATATATATATATATATATATATATATATATATATATATATATATACAGGAGTTTTCTCATCCCTTAATGGTTCCTGAAAGAATCAAGACCCACAGTGCCACCTACTTCATCCTTGAATGATGTCTAGACCAATACAGTGTAATATTTGAAATTCTCATGACCAGGAAGCACTGGAGATCCATCGGATCTCCTATTGCTCAACATGACTGAACCAGATAGTGCTTTTTTTGACTGGAATTCATGAAAATGGTGTAGAACAGAGATGCCATTGAGTTGGAGCCTGCTGGGAACTGGGCCTGGATCAGTAGAGTGCAGGTGTATGATAAAAGATCTATGGTGGAGCCATGTGGTTCTGTCATTGGCTTCCAAATGACATGTGACTGACATGGGGCAGTCAGCAGACCCTTATATGTAAAGGCCTCTTGTTGTAGGGAGAGGATTTGGGGTGATAATCAGAATCAGATTGCTACTCTAAGTGGGAAAGATGTATGGGACAGCAGCCCAGTTGGTGTTTTCTCTTGCAACACCTGACTCACCACATGTGACAGAACTCCCTCCAGTGCTGTGTCCCAGTTTGTTGTAGGGACAAATGAAGCAAGGCACTGAAGATAGCAGGAAATAGTTTTATTTGGCTGCAGCCAGGTTCAGAGAGCACAGCTTTTGCTGTTATTAATCAATCCCTCCAAGTTCAGGGAGTTTCAGAGTTTTAAACCCAGCATGTAATTAGAGGGGCTCAGAAGTTCACGGTCTGCAGAAGTTCACATAAAAGCAGCTTTCTCTTTCACTGTTCTGGGCAAGTTAACGCTTCAAGGACAATACTTGAGAAGACGAGAACTTCTTCTTCCCTTTCTTACTCCCTCTGCCAGCTGTTACCATGGAGCCCATTTGTAACTTTTCTTTAAAATGTGGACATCTCTGTGAAGCCCAGCTCAAGGCCAGAGGCCTTGTTTGCACATTTCTTCAAAGTACTATACTGGATATATTTGTGAAAATAGTAAGGGGGTGTCCAGCACCTGGAGTGCTGGTATCTTCCTGGCCAGTGGCCAAGTAAACAGGGCAACACAAAAATAGAAAGTTTATCTACACTGAACTCTTTTGCAGAGACTCTTTGGCTGACAGTCCCCAAATCAGCCATGGTGAAGAGGACTTTTCTGTGGAGAAAGGGGGTACCACTTCATTGGGTCCCCCTCTTCCTCCAGGGAGAAGTCTTTTCTGCTGTCCTTTAATAAAGCTTCAACTTTCCTCTCTAAACTTGCCTTGACATGCTTCACTGGTGTTATACTTCAGCATTGGGAAAGCAAGGCCTCATTACCAGTAAACAGCAGTAACAATAACAGTCAGAGGACAGAGATAGTGCCAAAAGTAAAGTCAACATTTAGAATTGAAGATAATAATAATCTTTAGTGATACAAATTCCTTAATTTAATACTTTAAAAATAATAGCAACATGTTGCCAGGGAGCAAA
This sequence comes from Marmota flaviventris, assembly GCF_047511675.1. Lineage (NCBI taxonomy): Eukaryota > Metazoa > Chordata > Mammalia > Rodentia > Sciuridae > Marmota > Marmota flaviventris. The sequence goes on from NC_092509.1 coordinate 628,683, forward strand.
TTTGTGACATATGCAGTCAAGGGGAGAAATAAAGAATGTCCATGCGTTTCTGCCCCTTTCAATTCTTTATTCACTTAAATTCTTAATACAACTTTACTCTATAGGTTCCTAATGAAGAAAACAACAATCCTTAATGATAGGCACTGCAGTGGAGATAATCAAATAACACCAAGCAATTCTAGATTAAATAATTCCCAGAAAACAATTTTAGATTAACTCTGAACATCACAAAACAGATTTAATCATGACAGGCTAGTGACAAACATTTCCTCTGAATGCTAAGTTCAAAACTCTCAAGCCTTAGGCTTTATGTCCTGCAGATGGACACTCACTCAGACAGCAGTGATCAGGTCCCAAACCAAAACAGGCTTTTTCTGGTGGGGAGTGGACGACCAGTTGAGGAGAGGGTCACAGGGAGATGTTGCAGCTCTCACAAAGGTCCAGACAAGGTGGTAGAGTTTGAGAGCAGTGAGGATCACACAGAGAATAGGAAAATGGTGGCAACTGATGGGATGTCAGCGTAGGTCCTCATCAGGCTCTCCAGCTGGAGTACATACTTGTTTAGGCTGGCTGAATCCCTGTTTATTCACTCTATTTTATACTATTTTTTAACACACCTTGTAATTATCAGGTGCCACCAGATTTCTCATTTACCCTGAGGTCAGAAATATCTGGTCTGGTGGTCTTCATCCTGATATTCTCACCTTTCACTCTTATCAGGAGAGGAAAGCCTGCCAGAGGCTTTATTCAGTTTATCAGGGTGAGGGGAAGTAATTTGTCTGAGGCCATATTAGAGGGCTCTGTGGGTGTGCCCTTGATAAATGACCTCTAATAATGAACTCAGGTTTCAAAATTGAGTTTTTAAATGAAGTGAGAAACTGATGTGACTCAATTTTTGAGAAACCAGCCTCTGCGTCAGAGCAAAGCCTGTCCAAACTGGGCAGTTACCCTTGTCCATGGAAAAACTCAGAGTGCTCCTAGGCATATACCCACCCTGCTGAGTTGTTTGTCTGTGAATAACCGGAGAGATCTTCCATGCCAAGTGATCCTGACTCAGTTACACTAGGTTAGGACCCATAGCAACCCCCTAGCTACCACAAAATGCATGAGACACAGAAAATACCTGAAACACAAGGTGACCTTCCCAGTAGTTTTGTTGATTGGTAACATGATTAGGCAAGTTTATCATATACACTCTTGCAACCTCTCATGGCCTAAACCAATCAGTTCAAATGTATTCACAACTTGAACTAACCAATCACCCTTACACAACTTGTTCCTGCCAATGAATGTGCTAATCAATGTTAAGAGTTGTTGTTTGACTTTTCTGTGATGTGAAATGATTGGCTGTGTGATGTTGTGATGCATACAGAATCCCCCAAAATCTATTAATCCTCACTGAATTAAGGGTCAAGACTCACTCTTTGGGACCACTGTATCTGAAATGGTTGTGAGTCCAGGCTTGAGCTTACAATAAACACTCTTGTGTGATTGCATCAGATTCAGCTCCTGGAGGTCTATTGGGGTCCCATGAATCTGGCATTACAGGAGTTGCTTAGGCTCAGGCCTAAGGCCATTCTCACACAACCCCTTTCACCTTGACAGCTCTTCTGCAGATAAACAGAAGCCATAACACATAACTCCTGTCTTCATAAACTTGATCTCTTGAGTCCAGTGTCATTTCAAGTTCTGGGTTTAAAAAGACATATTCATTTTCCTTGATGTTTTCAATAAAGCACACAGAATTCTTAGAAATAGCTTGAAAGGATAACAATGTTATATTGCAAAACTTCATGAACTTTCAAATTGCTTGCTGTGTGTGACTGACCAGTATGTGAAAGGCCTTGGGGATATGTGAATATATCATGAATATAATAGAGAGAACTCTTGAGACTTTTTTTCTTACTGTACACACATTCTGAGGCCAAATGAGGCTGTTTACTAGAGGTCATTTCTCAAAAAAGAGATAATGATCATAAAGGAATAAATTAACCCATATATTATAAATAAATCTAATATATATTTGATTAAAATTGAGGACATATATAGTCATGCCAAATAGTTTGCTGAATCATTTCAATTACAGTTATTTAGTTATTTTAATGTTTTGTTTACTATCTGCATTAGAGACATAATTGACCTGCAATTTAGAAAAACTGTTAATTCTAGCACTGAATTTATCAGGTTTTGACACTTTGATATATTACTTATTGCCATAGGATCTCTTGTTTCTCAATGTGTATATTTATAAATTTACACATTCTAGAAGGTTTTAGAAAGATAAAATAAAATATGTATTAAAAGAGTAGTTTAAAAAGCTCTTTAATGTACCATTGCTATGGTTATTAAATAGCATTTTCTTTTTAAGAATGTATTAACCTGGGGCTGGGGATGTGGCTCAAGCAGTAGCGCACTTGCCTGGCATGCATGCAGCCCAGGTTCGATCCCAGCACCACATAAAATCAAAGATGTTGTGTCCACCGAAAACTAAAAAATAAATATTAAAATTCTCTCTCTCTCTTCCTCTCTCTTTAAAAAAAAAAGAATGTACTATCCAGCAATATGTATACAACAATAACATAATAAATAAATATAGTACAAACAAATAAACATAAATTAATAAATGTTATATGATTTATTTTATAATAATATTGGTAAAATATACCCAGAGGTGAAAATAAACATTTACATAATGATACATGTACATGTCCATTTTTATTAAGGTATAGTGAAATACATCTATTTTTGTAATATACTTTTGTTCATGAAAACATCGTAAATATTATTATCAAATATTATTGTAGCTGCACAAAATTAAAAATCCAAATTGTATATATATCAGTAAATAAATAGCTTTTAGTGACTGAAATTTCTGAGTCTGTTATTGTGAAACACAAATATTCAGTAAAATATGCTCTGAAGAAAACCTCAATTTGAAAATGTGAAAACATAGAAAGGAGTATTTAGAGTTGTTTTACCATGAGATTAATTTAAAATACTTTTGATACCCGAACAAATACTCTGAAATTTTTACTCTTAAGAAATACATATGAAAGAGTACAGCAATTCTGTCTCTGAGTAATGCAAGCATAAGAGAAAGATGATAAGAATATTAAGTAAGCCTCAAAAATCTGAGGATCATGAAATAAATAAATTCTTGGCAAGAAAATATCAGAATCAATTTTGATGTAAAGTCAAAACTAATAAGCATTCTAATTTAACAAATCTTAATGATTTAATATATTAGAGAAAAAAAGTCAGAATTCTAAGCAAATACTTGAGAAATGGGTGTGCACAACAAGGTTTAACCTCAGAAAATTTTATACATCCCCTGTGTCTGTCCATGTGTCTCTCTCACGTCTTTCCACTGTGACATAAAAAAAAAAAAATAAAGAACAAGTTTTTGAGTAATTATATTTAGGTCTTAAAACAGTTAAAGAAGATAATTAGCTCTCTTTATCTATTTTTAGAAGTAATTTTCCTTAGTATTTCTTCAATAATTAATGATTACCCTGTGCTTGTTGCTCATAATACAGAATGTGTAGAACCACCCAGAATGAGAGCACTATTTAAATAATATCAGAACAAAAAGTGCTATAGAACAGTAGGAACTGAAAAACAAGGCCAAAGCCAGTGCAGGACCACACAGCATTTAGGGCTATATCAAAGAGGAATGGAGTTGGTCTTAAGAGGTCTGACTTCCCTTAGCCAAGACAAAGGACTAGTACATATTGTCTTAAAAAATATTTTTCTTCAAATCTTATATTTTAATGGATACATGGTAAGAATCCAGAAGTTAAATGTAAACTAGCAAATTTACATTCATTTCTGGGACACTTTTACTTCTAGTTCTCTAGATTAATTAATTTTAATGCCTTTCACCATGTCCTAATTGATATTCTAGCTATGGTAGATAACTTTTTCTTATTCAACATTTATCAGGTAATTTACAAAGGACTCCATTACAGAATATAGTCATTTTTAAAAATTCATAAAGCAACGGATGAAATTATTTAAAACACAGACACAGTAATATCACAGGATATAAAGTCTGTGTAGACACCATGGTCTTTATGTTTAGCTCCTAGTTTAAAGAAAGGTTGAATGTCTTGGATGTTTAGTTTTAAACCTTATCTCAAAAAACTTGAAAGAACTTCTCCTGTGTCTTTAGACAGGGAGACTGGTGGTAACTCAGGGACAACTGTGGGTTTGGCACCTTTATTCATGATCACTTTTTACTTTGTGGAAAGACTTTAAACTCTTTGAAGATTTACATTCCCACTCAGCAGTAGGGAATTTTATTTTTTTCATGTTCTATTTCCCCTTTTCCATATCTCATTTCTCTCATTTTAGAATCATGTTAGGAAAATTTATTCTCCTTGTCCAATCTTCTGTTTTCATTCTGAAGAATCTTTTCAACATTATCTTCCAGGTTTTATAAGCCATCTATTTTTTTTTTTTTTAATTTTTTAATCTTGTTCTTAATATACAAATTCTCTGCCTTCATTTTTGAGTTTTGCACCTGGTGAGGTGTGACTCATTGAGTTCAGGTTTGAAAAAATAATCTTTAAGTTATAAAGTTTCAATCATATATATTAAGATAAAGAAACAGTTTAAAATTACCGTATTTGCTATAATATTTTAGGTACAATAATTTTGAATTACAAATATTTAAAATACATTAATTTTCTTTCTCATTTGGGAATCTTAATGAAGGCATAATGGCTCATTCTATTTTTACTTATAATTTTATCCTATTAAATATGCCTTTTCATTTATTATTCATGTAAAATTATTAATAGAAATTCATCACTGGTTAAGAGACATGAGTCAGCCAAGAGGCAAGTTAAATAAAAATTCAAGTTTTTCTCCATACACAAAATAACTGTCTAAGCATACTTTATGCTGCAAAAATACTTCAAGATGGCAAGTAGCATAAACAAGTGTGCTGAAGGCTGAAACTGATTCTGAAAGCTAATGCCTCCCCCACAGCACACCATCACAAAGTGAAGATTTCTAAAGTCTGGGAGACTAAGGTGGATATTTTTGATGAAAACAAGTACTCTTGTGATACTAACAAATTGTAGAGGAAAAATGATTCATAAAATCCATGAAATGCAGGAACCCCAGAGTTCTGAGAACTATCTCATATGTAAGCCACCCAGTAGACCTGCCTGACCATTAGATTTTGTTCACTTTAGACCTTTTAGAGTGGGAAATAAACATTGATTAAATAAATCACTGAGATGTGAGGTTCTAAACAACATTTATTTTCTCAACTATACAGTCTAAAACATTACCTAATGGATTAAAGCACAAGTATCTGGGACATATTTTTCAAGGCTTTTTAATTTTATTAGAATATACATTTAATGTGCCACATTCTTTTCCAAATTTCTTATGGAACAATATTAAAGATTTGACATTATGCTTGACGATACTTAGGGAGTCACTTCAAGAACTGTCGAGTCATTCCACTCACGCCAAGATGATATCATATTTACATAAAGAGTGAGTTTTTAGGTTGTTTGTGGTATAAGGTACAGATTCTATTCAAAACATTAGCAAAAGAAAATACAATCATTGTCAGATGAAGTCCTGATATATAAAAATAAAATAACTTAAAAAAAATTCCAAGCTGGGCATGGTGGCGAATGCCTGTAAACTTGGTTGGTTCTAGAGACTAAGGCATGAGAATTGCAAGCTCAAAGCCAGTCTCAGAAATTCTGCAAGATTAAGTCTCAAAAAAAAAAAAAAAAAAGAAAAGAAAGAGCTGGGGTTTGGCTCAATATTTAAGCACCTGTGGGTTCAATTCCTGATTTAAATAATAATACTAATAATAATTCTAAATGACATCATGATAAACACAATAAAAATTTGTAACTGAACTTTTTTCTTGGTGGTACTGGGGATTAAACCCAGGGCCTTGTGAATGTGAGGCCAGCACTCTACCAACTGAGTTATATTCCCAACCCTATAACTGAACATCTTACTAGACTCTAGCTTCCTTCTGTGACTTTTGTGATTTTGCTATTCCTTCTCTTATTCTATACTTTCTGCAAAAAATTTCTTCAGAAATGAAAAACTCACTCCTTCCACAAATTACCTTCATAAAGGAAAATTTCTGGACATCTTCACCCCTTTGGTAAGGATTGTCAAGTCTTCTATTATGAGTTAAAAACTCTATCCTGTTCTTTAATTTGATACTTCTGCCTGTTTTTCTGTCCTTTTGTTTAAAATTGTGATTTATAAGTGTATAGTTACAATTATGGTTTACATTGCTTCCTTGCCTTAGAACAAATAAGCCTTTTGCACACTTATCTCTAAACCCCAATACTCATGCTTTGATTTTTCTTTGTGTTCAGCTACATCACCAAGGTGGTTACAGGTCTTAATGCAAGCAGTTTCTGTTTGATCTGGTCCTGGCTTCCTCCCTCCCATGTATGGTGTCCAAATTTTTTTGTGCTTGGTGAGACTTTTAGTGACGTTACATCTCATATACCAGTTTTGATGTAATGCGATGTCTTTTTGCAAATGTGGTGGATGTGATAAGTAGATGTGATATTGGGACTTCATGGAGATAAGTGACTGCAGTGTCTACCTGTCCTGCTATGAGGTCTTCTTCATGGTATAAAAACATTGTCTTATCCCTTGTTTACAAAACTTGAATTGATGGAGTATACAAACCAAGCTTCATGTAGTTCTGATCTCAAAAGTTATGACCACTGCATTTCTACATTGTATAGAGCACTTGCTTTTTTTCAGGGCTACTTAACTTTAGAAAACTCTGAACAATTCTTTTATAACATATAAGTAAAGAAAACAGGGCTTGGGATGTGGCTCAAGAGGTAGTGCGCTCGCCTGGAGTGTGTGCGGCCTGGGTTCGATCCTCAGCACCACATACAAACAAAGATGTTGTGTCTGCCAAAAACTAAAAAAAAAAAAAAAAATCTCTCTCTCTCTAAAAAATAAATAAATAAATAAATATTTTTTAAAAAGGAAACAATGTTGGGCATGTTCAAATTTTCCAGAAAAATCTGAGAGCAATTATTAATGATTGACAGATAAGCAAACTGAGAATCCCAGAGTTAAGTGATATATCATAGTTTATAAAGTTACTAAGTGAGAAAAGCTAAGATTCAAATGAAATCTAGCTAAGGTTTTACACCTAAAAAATACTATAATATTCACAAAGTCTTACACCTAATACATTATGAGGCAAGGCTATTACTTTATTGGCTTCTCCATTTAATATTTTCATTTTAGAAACATTTTATTAGTAGAATTAATAGTATTTCTGATGATAAATATATAAGACAATATTCAACACCTTCAACATCCACAATGTTCAATAGAAACCATGTAGAGTTTTTATACCTTTATATCAGATTTTTAGAAAAAGTATTTATAATCTGATAGTTAAAATCATTTTTTAAATTGTACTACTATAAACATTGTTGTAGCTGCATTTTTGTAGTATGCTGTGATGCCATTCAGTATATGAATTGATAAAGAAAATGATCTTTTTATACAAAATAGGATAATGCTCATCATTAAAGAGAATGAAATCATGGCATATGCAAGTAAATGGATGGAGCTGAAGAATATTATGCTAAGTGAAGTAAGCCAATCCCCCAAACCAAATGCTGAATGTTTTCTCTGACATAAAATTTCTGATATGTAATGGAAATGAGGGAGAAGCATGGGAGGAATAGAAAAAACTATAGATAAGGCAGTGGGGAGGAAGGGGAAGAAAGGGAGCATGGGGATAGGAAAGTGATGGAATGAGATGGATGTCATTACCCTAATTACATATATGAAGACATGAATGGTGTGACTCTGTTGTGTACAAGAGATATGAAAAATTGTACTCTATTTGGGTAATATGAATTACAATGCATTCTACTGTGTTTTATAACAAATTAGAATAAAATCTAAAAATTATGTTATAAAAGATTGTGAGCAAATTCAGAGGAAATATAATAATTAAATACAAAAATTAAAAAAAAAAAACATGTTTATATATGTTGAAATGTTTTATATATTCCATTCTGGAGTTTGTAATACTCAAGGATAATTGTAACATATTATGAAAAAAAGAAAATACTTTTGAAGCAACTAAAATATATTCATTTATTAAAAAATAATATATTGTCTGATTTAAATCTATTCTTTGAGTGAGATAAAGAAAGACAGAATACAAAGAGTGATTAAGAAAGTAAAACAAAATAGGTAGAAGTGGAAAACTAAATATACAAATGAAGAAAGAAGTCTTAATGTACTAGAGAATCCATGCTAAAAATAAGAAAAGTAGTGAATGCATGATAAGACTGTGAGGAATGACAGATTATTTATCCTCTGATAAATCTCTGAAAACTTATGTTCTTGGGATAAAGATAACATATGAAACTATTTCTCACAAGTTTAGACACGATTTTGTAATTACTTATTCATGAAAGTTTATTAAATAATATCAAAAGTAGATACTTCCTGGAATTTTTCTCCAAGTCGATGAAATCTTATATATATTTTAGAATATGTATGTGCATGTGCACTCTAGAACACTATGTATAAATGTATATATGTTTTATCTAAGGTTAACTTTTATATGTATGTGAAATAATTTGATTCTTTTATATATTTCTAAATATAATGGTAAATGAAATATTTTTGTAGAAAATATAATGTGAGTGATCTGTTTATTTTAAAGTGTCTGAATTTTTTTTACATAACTGGCTTTGTAAAGCCAATCATTTCTATATTTTAAATAAAAGGTGTGTTTGAGGGAGCTGGGGATGTGGCTCAAGCAGTAGTGTGCTCACCTGGCATGCGCATGGCGTGGGTTCGATCCTCAGCACCACGTACAAATAAAGATGTTGTGTCCGCCAAAAACTAAAAAAAAATAAATATTAAAAAATCTCTCTCTCTCTCTCTCTAAAAAAAAGGGTGTGTTTGAATAAAAGCATTTTAAGAAAGCCTCCACTAAATGTTGAATAAAATTCCGTATTAAAGAGTATTTATTTTTTTTAGTAGAAAATGTTTCCCATGAAAAGAAGCAATGGATGTTAGCCCACCACAGTATGCTAAATCACCTTTCATATAAACCTATGGCAGGGATGCTAAGAAGATTATATTTCAATGGACAATGGATCTCAAACATCAAATAAAACTCTAGGCTTCATGAAACCAAAAGAAAAGATTTTACCAGCATTTTCTATTTACCACAAAGCCTTCTCTCAATGAAGTAGGCAGTCCTATGCTAAGTATTTGATAGCATACCCTTGGTGTCAACATTTCCTATCCTTCTATAACAATCACTGGAGGTCCAGATTTCCCCTCACAGTCAGAATTCTATTTTCTTCTATAGGGTATGCTCACAAAGCAAAACAAATAGGAGTTCATGGAAAAGGACTGTTTCACTCATATTTTCCTTACTGTCTTTTTTCTGGAAACAAACAGAAGGCATCTGTCTTCAAAATTGCTTTCACCATAGTTTACTACAATTTTCTAATCCCAATATTGAACTGCAGGAATCTCTTTTGTGGGAGCCAGTGTTGAGGGTCTTCTGCTGCCAAACAGAGGCCTCACAAGCCATGCGGAATGTGGATGATCCATGTCATGTCTTATGAGCTGCATGGCTTACATATTTGCTTTCCAAAGGAGTCAACCTGATGTGATCTAAAAGGTCCTGTATTATATAAATTATGATTTTCTTTGAAATTGGCCATCTTTATTCAGCTCAGCTCAGCTAGTGTGCTGCTCCTAGTGGTCTCTGCATTAATATTAGTGAAACACAAAAGAGCAGTGGGCCTCAACCATTATTTTTCACCTGTTTTAATCCAAATATTCTTCAGGACTACTTCAGGATTTTTTGTATAAAAAGCCCAACCATCTTAAATAGGTTAATATACCAGTGGATTAAAAGGCCCTATTCTTATAGCTTTATGACTCTAATTAGCTTGAATGCTTAAAATTGATTTAAGTTATAAACCATGCTGTTTTATGGCAGTAAATGGTATTGTATATGTGCATCAAATCACTGTATCAATGTGAAGTAAATGTATGGATACTTAGATCAAGACAGCAGAGGCATGGGTGAGAAATTCTACACATCAAGAAAGAACTGAAAGACCTGTGTTTGTGCCTGGAGCTGGGATTGTGACTCAATGGTAGAACACTTGCTTAACATGTTTGAGGCACAGGATTTCATCTAAGAACAAAATGAAATGTTTCACCCATTGTAGAAAAGCTATTACCTTCAATAAAGTGCTGCTTATAAATTTATTTCTTCTTTGTTATCCTGTGAGGAAATTACAACATATTAAAAATTCAGTTGTATGTTATCACCCAAAAGAATGATTGAATATCAGAGTTTTTCTTCCTATGCAAAAATCACCACCCTTACTGTTATTGTAGGAGAAATTAATAAACACAGAAAGCTTGGCTATTCTCACAAAGTTTATGTAAACATGTTACTCTAAATTAAATTTATATAATCAATTATGACTTGCTACCAATGCAGATGTCTTGTTACCATTTGGAACACATGAAGAGGTGATGAATTGATCGCTATTTCAGTTTCAAGAGAAACATTTCCTATAAGGGTGTCTGTATTTTGTCAAGAAGATAAAACAAGAACAGCAAGGACTTATTGATTCCTGATCCATGCAAAAATAAATGAGAAAGAAGGGTGATATCACTTAGAAAATGTACACAAGTTTATAAACCACTTTTAAAAAAATATATTAAAAATACATACAAAGAACTACAGATCCAGTTAAGAAAAAATCGGCTACTCCAGGTAATAAAACTACAGGAGATATCACAATATCAATACTTGAGAAATAGTGCCACTTGTTATCTGATCATATCACTCACTGAAACATTACCCAGGAGAGTCACAGCCAGTATAAACACTCCAAGAACCATTTAGAGCACACTATTCTTTAAGATCTCAGAAGTAAATGTTGCTAGAACTTACTGACATACTAAAATTGTTTATTATCACAAAGGTGAACCAATATATTCTGCTTTACATCTCTCTTGGCAGGCCAGAGAACAGGGTAAATTTATTATCTACAGCATCATAATGCTCACAAAGAACTCTGTATTATTCATAAGACTGCATATAAATTATATATATATATATATATATAAAAAAACATTTCTTTTCCAGTTTATAACATTGTTTTATACATATCAATACATTATGTTGTAGCCAGCAAAGTACATATTATTACTGACAGCTGTTGACATGATTCAATAAAGCCCCAAGGGGTTTCACCGATAATCCTAAATCACAACTACTTTTCCAAATAAAAAGCCACTTCTATCTCTCACAATATTTAGAGGAGGTTTGCAGAAATGTCAGTGGTTCATAAGGAAGAAACTTGGGCAGAAGCCCCAAGAAACCAGTGTAATTTTCTAAGTTTAGTGGGGAGGAGAGGAGGTCTTGTATATTAAAAAAAAAATAAGCCCTCTGTAGAAAATGGAGTCTCTCATGTGAAGATTAATAAGTCTAATTTTGGAAAGAGAGTTTCTGTCAGACTTTGCTAGTATTTTATTTGGTTTCTTATCTTTCTCTTCCTGTGTCAGATGGTGAAGTGCCTAATTTTAAACCACATTTTGAGATGAATGTCCTTAAAAAAGTTTAGAGATTTTTCTATTGACTTTGAATTCCTCTGCAGTTTTCAATTTTGCAACTCATATTAAAATAGGCAGACTGCATAACCAAATGTTATTCGGATGTCTTCAAATAAATTTAATAATTTCTTTTTTTTATTCCATGTACAAAGGAATAATTTAATTACAATGAATAAAAGTTGAGAGTAGTTGGTTCTTTTCATAAAGCAAATTTTTTTAGACATCAAGAACTCCATGAATACAATTTTGAGCTGAAATATGGGTGGACTCCTCCTGCCCCGCCTGGCCCCAGCGCACCTCTGGCACACATGTCCACCCAGAAAGTTAAGTCATGGGGGAGCGAGATTGGCGCCTCTGAGGCCCTGGCTCTGGCTCCCCGCCCCAGGCTCCCGCCCCCACCGCTGCTGGCCAGGCTCCCGCCCCCACCGCTGCTGGCCTGGCTCCCATCCGCGGACTGGCCTGCTCTGCCAGAGCCTCCGCCGCCCTGCCCGCTGCAGCTCCTTCCTGTCAGGCCCTGTAGTGTGGCGCCCCTGTCTCTGCCCCTGGCGCGGACAAGGGCGGCCGCCTGCGGGGCGGGGCTCCCCTCCTCCTCCTTCTCCTCCTAGAGGCTCAGCCGGGGGTTGCCTCTGACACTCCGCTTCACCTTCACACACCCCCAGCACTTCCCGAGTCCTGCCTCCCCTGGCTGCCCTGGGGAGAGCTGGAGCCTAGGCTGTCTCCAACCCCGCACCAGTCTGGGCGGCAGGCGCTCGCTTCTCCAGTGGGGGCCGCGCCTGCGCCCCTCCGCCCCCCGCCTCGGCGCTCACCTCTGGCCTGCACCGGGGGCTGCAGCCTCCCCCCGCCTCGCGCTCCGGGACTCGTCTCCGGAGTTCTCCCGAGGCGCTGGAGGCCTCCTTTCTCTCCCGCGACTCCGCTTCTCCCCCACCGCTTCCCGCCCTCCCCACCCCAAACCGCATCTCCCGAGCTCCAAGGCGCCTCCAGGATGCAGCTCCCCTTTTCCGCACACTCGGGCAGCGGTGCCCGCACCCAGAAACAGCCCTCTTGGGGGCGCTCGGCTCCTCGGGGCTCCGTGTGGGCACTCACAGCCCGGGGTGGGGACCTGGAGCCCCTGCCTACCTCCCACCCACCCTCGAAGCCCCTGAGGAAGGCGCGGTGACTGGCTCCTGTCATTGGTCCTTCAGGTGCTGGCTGCCCAGGGCGCTGACCTTCGCTGCCAAAGCTGTAGCTGAGGCTGCCGCCGCCAAGTTCCCTTGTTATAACTCCTCCTGTTAGCAACTCCTCCTGCTCCACCCCTCCCCCTCCTCCTCCTCCACTCTTCTTCCTCCTTCTCCTCCTCCTCCCACTCCTCCTCCTCCCCTCCTCCTCTTCCTCCTCTCCCTGCTCCACCCTCCCCCTCCTCCTCCTCATCTCAGCATGAGAGAGTTGGACCGCACCAGCTCTGGAGCAGAGGAGGGGGCTAAGGAGCAAGGCCGTCCCTCCCTCCTCCTCCCCAACAGTGACCGCTGCCAAGTCCTGTCACTGGGGAAAGGACAGGGCGGAGGAGGGGACAAAGGTGGATTGAGGAAAAAAAAAAAAAGAAATATGGGTGGAGGGCATAGGAGGTGGAGAGGTGGGGCAATTCTCCCTGGGCCATGGAAGTTTTTCAGTATCTCTCCACCAAATTAAAAGTAATAAAAATTAAGAAAAAAAACTTATAAGGAGAAAAAGAACTTCTGAAGCCATCAACATTTTTCTTTTTCTTTAGTCTCCACCTTAGAACCTAAAATATTTTATGCTGCTATCATCATCCAATGATGGTTCTGCAGGCTTATGGGGGAAAGGCATTTTCAAATTTTTAAAAATCTTTCTGGATGATTTGCACTTATTATTTTATTAATTATGATTTCTTTGTATTCTATCCTAAATATGATTTTAATATTGTCAATTTTCCTTATGTGTCTCAACAAATCATTTTTTCCTCCATTAAAATCATTAGTATTCATTCAACAAATTCTTTTTTGTTATTTAAAAAAATTATATTTTCCATAATGTCTAGAGGCAGGACTAAGATATTTGGCTTTCATAATTGTGCTAATATTCACACCAAATTTATAAGGTAGTGGGAGAATATTTTCACAATTAAAGGCATATATGTCTATAAATATTTTTCTATAGTTCAATACAGTTTACTAAGAGAGTCAACAAAATTTTAATGAAGAAAAAATAAATCACTGTCTATAAGATGACTGCTGTTTTTCATACAACCTCTGCACATCATGTGATTGAAACCTGGCATCCAGCCTATAGTGAATAAATTAACTAATTATCTGTCACTAATTAACTCATTCTAAAACTTATTAGCTCATATTTGGGATGGTCGTCAATTTAGGCTCAGTTCACCTGGAATCTTTGCTGCATATGATTAGGTGATGGTTGGTAAATACAATGAACTTTAGAATATAATTTGGCTGCCAATAAAACACCCTGATGTTTTTTCCCCAAATAACTCATGATTAAAAAAGTATTGTGGGCTTGTTTTCATGGAGGTACCAGTGTTCTGAAAGCAAAAACGAAAACATTCAAATGTTTCTTGACCAGATACCTGACTAATACTCTTTCATAGCAAACAGTATTACATAATTCATAAGAATGAACAACTGGATAGTGGCTTTGCAGGTTTTTTAGGAAGGCAGGTGAGTGCCCAATGCCTGGGATCCATGTGACTTACCTGGAAACCTGACAAGCACCAAGTTGATCTTTCTTTGTGCAAGGCTGCCAATCATGAGGCCACTGCAGATATTTGTGACCAGTCAACTACTGAGCCGAGTGCCCAGCTGGGTTTGACACATTTCTGAGCTGACTCAATTCTTCTGAAATGATTCCTGTTTTCTGCCTCCAGCCAGAAAGTCATCTCAAAATATTGATTAATTTCAGAAGGAGGAAAATAAGGTTCTACCACCAGTCTCGCTTGAACAGCCACCAGCAGGAGTATTTCAAAATGGGAGTGCAGAGGCACCGCCCAAGCCTCGGATGGTGTCGAGGAATTCCTTCGGTGGCTTTAGCGTCGTCGCCCGGAGCGGCGGCCTAGAAGGTAGAGCCTGATGGGCACCACGACCGGCTGGCTGCCTGGAGCTCCACCTCGAAGGGACTGTGAAAAGGGACCTGACCCCGGGAGCGCCAGCCCGGGCCTGAGAATATGGCGACCTGCATCGGCGAGAAGAGCGAGGATTTTAAAGTCGGAAATCTGCTCGGTAAGGGATCATTTGCTGGTGTCTACAGAGCTGAGTCCATTCACACTGGTTTGGAAGTTGCAATCAAAATGATAGATAAAAAAGCCATGTACAAAGCTGGGATGGTACAGCGAGTCCAAAATGAGGTGAAAATACATTGTCAATTGAAACATCCCTCTATCTTGGAGCTATATAACTATTTTGAAGATAACACTTATGTGTACCTGGTATTAGAAATGTGTCATAATGGTGAAATGAACAGATACCTAAAGAATAGAATGAAACCTTTCTCAGAAAATGAAGCTCGACACTTCATGCACCAGATCATCACAGGAATGTTGTATCTTCATTCTCATGGCATATTACACCGGGACCTCACACTTTCTAACCTCTTACTTACTCGTAATATGAATATCAAGATTGCCGATTTTGGGCTGGCAACTCAATTGACAATGCCACATGAAAAGCACTATACATTATATGGAACTCCTAATTACATTTCACCAGAAATTGCAACTCGAAGTGCCCATGGACTTGAATCTGATGTTTGGTCCTTGGGCTGCATGTTTTATACATTACTAATTGGGAGACCACCTTTTGACACTGACACAGTCAAGAACACATTAAATAAAGTTGTATTGGCAGATTATGAAATGCCAACGTTTTTGTCAAGAGAGGCCAAGGATCTTATTCACCAGCTACTTCGTAGAAATCCAGCAGATCGTTTAAGTCTGTCTTCAATATTGGACCATCCTTTTATGTCCCAAAATTCTTCAACAAAAAGTAAAGATTTAGGAACTGTAGAAGACTCAATTGATAGTGGACATGCCACAATTTCTACTGCAGTTACGGCTTCTTCCAGTACCAGTGTAAGTAGTAGTTTACTTGACAGAAGACGACTCTTGATTGGCCAGCCACTTCCAAATAAAATGACTGTATTTCCAAAGCATAAAAATTCAAGTGACTTTTCTTCAGGAGATGGAAGCAGTTTTTGTACTCAGTGGGGAAATCAAGCACATGAAACCAGTAACAGTGGAAGAGGAAGAGTAATTCAAGATGCAGAAGAAAGGCCTCATTCTTGATACCTCCGTAGAGCCCATTCCTCTGATAGATCTGGCACTTCTAATAGTCAATCTCGAGCAAAAACATATACAATGGAACGATGTCACTCAGCAGAAACACTTTCAAAGTCCAAAAGATCAGGAATAGAAGAAAATGAAGACCGATATCCACCCACAAATAGCAATGTCAATATTTTTCATTTCTTTAAAGAAAAGACATCTCATAGTTCTGGATCTTTTGAAAGACCTGATAACAACCAAGCACTTTCAAATCATCTTTGTCCAGGAAAAAGTCCTTTTCCATTTTCAGACCAGACACCTCAAACTGAAATTGTACAACAGTGGTTTGGAAATCTGCAAATGAATGATCCTCTTTCAGAACAAATCAAGACTAGGGGTATGGAGTCAACAGTGGGATATCAGAAACACACACTGCGAAGCATTACGTCTCCTTTGATTGCTCACAGGTTAAAACCAATCAGACAGAAAACTAAAAAGGCTGTGGTGAGCATACTTGATTCAGAGGAGGTGTGTGTGGAGCTTCTAAAGGAATATGCATCTCAAGAATATGTGAAAGAAGTACTTCAAATATCTAGTGATGGGAATATGATCACTATATATTATCCAAATGATGGAAGAGGCTTTCCTCTTGCTGATAAACCGACCTTACCTACTGATAACATCAGTAGGTACAACTTTGACAATTTACCAGAAAAATACTGGCGAAAATATCAATATGCTTCCAGATTTGTACAGCTTGTAAGATCTAAATCTCCCCAAATCACTTATTTTACAAGATACGCTAAATGTATTTTGATGGAGAATTCTCCTGATGCTGATTTTGAGGTTTGGTTTTATGATGGAGCAAAAATACACAAAACAGAAGATTTAATTCAAGTAATTGAAAAGACTGGGAAATCTTACACTTTAAAGGATGAAAATCAAATTCATAGCTTAAAAGAGGAAATAAAAATATACATGGACCATGCTAATGAGGCTCATCGTATTTGTTTAGCACTGGAATCTGTAATTTCAGGAGAGTAAAAGAAGAGTGGGAGTGCTCCCTTTTTCCCAATAATTGTGGGAAGAAAACCTGGTAATACTAGTTCACCTAAGGCCCTGTCAACACCTCCTTGTGTGGATCCAAACTACGCAATAAGAGATGCACCATCTTTGGGTAGATTGATCATGAATAGTGCTACTACTCCAACCCAGGCACCCATACTTAATCCTTCTATAGTTACAGCTGAAGACTTGGCCATACCACTACAGCTTCAGGAACAAACGTCTCTTCGAATAATCTAAAAGATTGTCTTCCTACATCAGCACAACTTTTGAAGTCTGTTTTTGTGAAAAATGTTGGTTGGGCTACACAGTTAACTAGTGAAGCTGTGTGGGTTCAGTTTAATGATGGGTCCCAGCTGGTTGTCCAGGCAGGAGTATCTTCTATCAGTTACACATCACCAAATGGTCAAACAACTAGAAACAGGGTCTCACTGAGTTGCTTAGGCCCTTGCTAAGTTGCTGAGGCTGGCTTTGAACTCATGATCCTCCTGCCTTATCCTCTCCAGTCACTGGGATTACAGGCATGTGCCACCATGCCTGGCTAATTATCCTACTTTAAGAAGAAAAAAAAATGGGTATGGAGACAATGAAAAATTACCGGAATACATCAAACAGAAATTACAGTGTTTTTCTTCCATCCTGTTGATGTTTTCTAATGCAACTCCTGGTTTTCATTGATTGAAAAGATACCTACATTTAATAAATAACTTTTTGGTTGGCTTTCAAGTAAAGTGACTTTTTATTTAATATAACTTCTTCAGAAAGCCTATTAAAGAGAATTTTAATCTGTACAGTAAAGGATGTGTACTAAGAGAAAACTGAATGAAATTAGAGTCGACAAATAATTGGTCGCAGAGTACAATAGGATGCCTAACTTTGCTCTGAAAACATACCCTCAAGCTTACTGAGTATATTTGTATTGAATGTTTTTTTAAAAGCAAAAATATAAATGGTGTGTGGTGTATTCATGCTTTTATTGTTTCTCTACTTCCCAGACATGTTGAGAATCATGGACAAAATATGCTGTAGTTTGGAATTTTTGAACATGTAAATAAAATGTATTTGTTATAAGTAACATATGTAAACATGTATAGTTGTTTTATATTTATTTTTGTAGACCCAACATCAAGCAGTTACACTTTTTTCTCAGCAGCACATGGATCCTTCTCAAAAATAGATCATATATTATGTCACAGGGAAACTCTTAGACAATATAAAGGAGTAGAGATAATACCATGCATCCTATCTGATCATAATGGAATGGAACTGAAAATCAACGATAAAAGAAGGAAGGAAAAAGAATACATCACTTGGAGAATGAACAATAGGTTACTGAATGATCAATGGGTTATAGAAGACATCAAGGAGGAAATTAAAAAAAATTCTTAGAGATTAATGAAAACACAGACACAACATATCGGACTCTATGGGACACATTGAAAGCAGTTCTAAGAGGAAAATTCATTGCTTGGAGTTCATTCCTTAAAAAAAGAAAAAAAACAACAAATAAATGATCTCATACTTCATCTCGAAATCCTAGAAAAAGAAGAGCAAAACAGCGGCAAAAGAAGTAGAAGGCAAGAAATAATTAAAATCAGAGCTGAAATTAATGAAATCGAAACAAAAGAAACAATTGAAAAAATTGACAAAACTAAAAGTTGGTTCTTTGAAAAAATAAACAAAATTGACAGACCCTTAGCCATGCTAGTGAAGAGAAGAAGAGAGAGAACTCAAATTACTAGCATACAGGATGAAAAAGGCAATATCACAACAGACACTTCAGATATACAGAAGATAATAAAAAATTATTTTGAATCCTTATACTCCAATAAATTAGAAGATAGTGAAGGCATCGATAAATTTCTAAAGTCATATGATCTGCCCAGATTGAGTCAGGAGGATATAGACAACCTAAACAGACCAATATCAATTGAGGAAATAGAAGAAACCATCAAAAGACTACCAACTAAGAAAAGCCCAGGACCGGATGGGTATACAGCAGAGTTTTACAAAACCTTTAAAGAGGAACTAATACCAATACTTTTCAAGCTACTTCAGGAAATAGAAAAAGAGGGAGAACTTCCAAATTCATTCTCCGAGGCCAACATCACCCTGATACCTAAAGCAGACAAAGACACTTCAAAGAAAGAAAACTACAGACCAATATCTCTAATGAACCTAGATGCAAAAATCCTCAATAAAATTCTGGCGAATTGGATACAAAAACATATCAAAAAAATTGTGCACCATGATCAAGTAGGATTCATCCCTGGGATGCAAGGCTGGTTTAATATACGGAAATCAATAAATGTTATTCACCACATCAATAGACTTAAAAATAAGAACCATATGATCATCTCGATAGATGCGGAAAAAGCATTCAACAAAGTACAGCATCCCTTTATGTTCAAAACTCTAGAAAAATTAGGGATAACAGGAACATACCTCAATATTGTAAAAGCAATCTATGCTAAGCCTCAGGCTAGCATCATTCTGAATGGAGAAAAATTGAAGGCATTCCCTCTAAAATCTGGAACAAGACAGGGATGCCCTCTCTCACCACTTCTGTTCAACATAGTTCTCAAAACACTGGCCAGAGCAATTAGCCAGATGAAAGAAATTAAAGGCATCAAAATAGGAAAAGAAGAACTTAAATTATCACTATTTGCAGATGACATGATTCTATACCTAGCAGACCCAAAAGGGTCTACAAAGAAACTATTAGAGCTAATAAATGAATTCAGCAAATTGGCAGGATATGAAATCAACACGCATAAATCAAAGGCATTCCTGTATATCAGCAACAAATCCTCTGAAATGGAAATGAGGACAACCCCTCCATTCACAATATCTTCAAAAAAAATAAAATACTTGGGAATCAACCTAACAAAAGAGGTGAAAGACTTATACAATGAAAACTACAGAACCCTAAAGAGAGAAATAGAAGATCTTAGAAGATGGAAAAATATACCCTGTTCATGGATAGGCAGAACCAACATCATCAAAATGGCGATATTACCAAAAGTTCTGTATAGGTTTAATGCAATGCCAATCAAAATCCCAACGGCATTTCTTGTAGAAATAGAGAAAGCAATCATGAAATTCATATGGAAAAATAAACGACCCAGAATAGCAAAAACAATGCTAAGCAGGAAGTGTGAATCAGGCGGTATAGCGATACCAGACTTCAAACTATACTACAGAGCAATAGTAACAAAAACAGCATGGTACTGGTACCAAAACAGGCAGGTGGACCAATGGTACAGAATAGAGGACACAGAAACCAATCCACAAAACTACAACTACCTTATATTTGATAAAGGGGCTAAAAGCATGCAATGGAGGAAGGATAGCATCTTCAACAAATGGTGCTGGGAAAACTGGAAATCCATATGCAACAAAATGAAACTGAATCCCTTTCTCTCGCCATGCACAAAAGTTAATTCAAAATGGATCAAGGAGCTTGATATCAAATCAGAGACACGCCGTCTGATAGAAGAAAAAATTGGCTATGTTCTACATACTGTGGGGTCGGGCTCCAAATTCCTCTATAGGACACCCATAGCACAAAAGTTAATAACTAGAATCAACAAATGGGACTTACTCAAACTAAAACGTTTTTTCTCAGCAAAAGAAACAATAAGAGAGGTAAATAGAGAGCCTATATCCTGGGAACAAATCTTTACTCCTCACACTTCAGATAGAACCCTAATATCCAGAGTATACAAAGAACTCAAAAAATTAGACAATAAGAGAACAAACAACCCAATCAACAAATGGGCCAAGGACCTCAACAGACACTTCTCAGAGAAGGACATACAATCAATCAACAAGTACATGAAAAAATGCTCACCATCTCTAGCAGTCAGAGAAATGCAAATCAAAACCACCCTAAGATACCATCTCACTCCAGTAAGATTGGCAGCCATTATGAAGTCAAACAACAACAAGTGCTGGCGAGGATGTGGGGAAAAGGGTACACTTGTACATTGCTGGTGGGACTGCAAATTGTTGCGGCCAATTTGGAAAGCAGTATGGAGATTTCTTGGAAAGCTGGGAATGGAGCCACCATTTGACCCAGCTATTCCCGTTCTTGGTCTATTCCCTAAAGACCTAAAAAGAGCATGCTACAGGGACACTGCTACATCGATGTTCATAGCAGCACAATTCACAATAGCAAGACTGTAGAACCAACCTAGATGTCCTTCAATAGATGAATGGATAAAAAAAAAATGTGGCATTTATACACAATGGAGTATTACTCTGCATTAAAAAATGACAAAATCATAGAATTTACAGGGAAATGTATGGCATTCGAGCATATTATGCTAAGTGAAGCTAGACAATCCCTAAAAAACAAATGCCAAATGTCTTCTTTGATATAAGGAGAGTAACTAAGAACAGAGTAGGGTCGAAGAGCATGAGAAGAAGATTAACATTAAACAGGGATGAGAGGTGGGAGGGAAAGGGAGAGAGAAGGGAAATTGCATGGAAATGGAAGGAGACCCTCAGAGTTATACAAAAGTACATACAAGAGGAAGTGAGGGGAAAGGGAAAAATAATACAAGGGGGACAAATGAATGTCAGTAGAGGGGGCAGAGAGAGAAGAGGGGAGGGGAGGGGAGGGGAGGGGGAATAGTAGAGGATAGGAAAGGCAGCAGAACACAACAGACACTAGTATGGCAACATGTAAATCAATGGATGTGTAACTGATGTGATTCTGCAATCTGTATATGGGGTAAAAATGGTAGCTCATAACCCACTTGAATCAAAGTGTGAAATATGATATATCAAAAACTATGTAATGTTTTGAACAGCCAACAATAAAAAATTAAAAAAAAAAAAGAATACCCCTTCTAGCAGTTTAGATCACCTGCATTTTTGTTGTACAACTTAAAAGTATAAGGCCAAGTGGCTGAATTGGATTAAAATCTGGATTGCTGTTAGACAATCACAGTCCATCATCATTACCAGTGGTAGAGTTAGAAAGGCAATTGGAACTTAGAAATATATTTTTTAATGGCACGTGCCGCAGTCTGGCTGGGCACAAATGCCGCAGTCTGGCTGGGCACACAATCACGAGCCACCACACAGCTTGTAGATTCAAACAGCAACTCTTTATTCCCGAACTCACACCAGCCGTCTACAATCACGTTCTGGGGAAGTCCACGTTCTCTGCCCAAATCCACGTTCTCTGGGCTTCTATCTCCAAAATATACTGTCTGAATCCCGTGAGAACTCAAGGGGAACTCAGGCAGCAGGATACGCCCTATTCCCAGCAGGAATAATCTTAAACCTTAAGCCTGGAACCTAAACTGGGAACGCCCTAAACAGGATTATCTTAAAACCGGGAACACCCTAATCTGCCTTGGTCCTTGAGCAAGGTCACCTACATTCAATGTCGCTGCAACATGTCAGCAACATGGGGTACGCTGGCAAGGAAATTGTCATACCTACTTGGCTAATGGCTCCCAGCATCTCCCCCCTTCTGATTAATTAAACAACAAGCAATGTGGCTTAAGGACCATGCCTGGTAGGTTGTCCAATTCAACATATGGTTCTTACCCGTCATCGGAAAACTGACCTTTAGGCGTCAGCCTCCTGTCTTAGGTTGATACCACTGCAATTGAATCATACCCGTCACTGACTACCGGTCCAGCATACAGCCATACTTGTGGATAGGTCTATGCACCAGTGGGGGGGTGAGGTTCTTTGCCTCACCTCTGTTGGCCCCCAAATTTGGCCTTGGTGCCAGTGGGGGAGTGAGGTTAATGTGGCTTATGGACCGTGCCTGGTAGGTTGTCCAATTCAACATATGGTTCTTACCCGTCATCGGAAAACTGACCTTTAGGCGTCAGCCTCCTGTCTTAGGTTGATACCACTGCAATTGGATCATACCCGTCACTGACTACCGGTCCAGCATAAGCCATTGGCCCCCAAATTTTAGACCATCACTAGCAGAAGGGAGGAGGATACAGAAATGCCACGACACCAAGCCAATTGACGGCTCCTGGGGAAAAAATTGCATCACTGGTGACACCATCAGCAAAGATATGTCAGCACTACCACAATTAACATGGGGTGCGCTGGCAAGGAAATAAAAATTGCATCACTAGTGACACCATCAGCAAAGATATGCCAGCATTACCACAATTCGCTGCACCAAACGATAGTTACATAGTCCAGGCAAGTTCTGCAAGCAGTTCAAAGCGGAGGAATCTATCAATATGTCCATTTCCTCCCAAAGTAAGTTTCCTCCCAAAGTAAGTTGACTCTTTGATTGAGCATTACTTGTTGAGTTCTTCACCGGCACTGGGATAAAAAATTAAAAAAAAAAAGAATACCCCTTCTAGCAGTTTAGATCACCTGCATTTTTGTTGTGCAACTTAAAAGTATAAGGCCAAGTGGCTGAATTGGATTAAAATCTGGATTGCTGCTAGACAATCACAGTCCATCATCATTACCAGTGGTAGAGTTAGAAAGGCAATTGGAACTTAGAAATATATTTTTTAATGGCACGTAGTAAAAATGCACAATGTACTAGATATTGAATTTCCTCTGACTTGGGAAAAGTTATAATCGTTTCTAATTTTCTTTTATGTGATATATGACCATCTGAAATCAGGCAAATAGAAATTTCTAAATGTCAATGTATCAAGTATTTAATAAACAAAAAACACAGCCAGAAAAAAAAAAAAAAAAAAAAAAAAAAAAAAAGAAAATAAGGTTCTAATGCTGCCATTCAGGTCCAAGTCTTCTCCAGGGCACCTGCTAGGCCTGCTGTGAGCCTCCATCAAAATGGTCAGGAATTCACTGACAAATTTCAAAGGGGCTGAAATGTCATTACTGTTTGTATAATTTTGGATTGATTAACAATTGCATAAATGACACAAACATGACAAAGGTGGAAGGTATGAAGCAAACCTTTTGTTGGCAATCTTTCTTTATTCAGTATTCAGCAGTAGAGTCAAGCAGTGGTTTACGTAGCATGGCTTATTTGGGGGGCAGAAAGTGGCTTAAGTGAGGATCTGAGTTACATAAGCTTCTTTCACCATATCAATTTTCTTTCAGAAGCTTACAACATTCTTATCATGGACACTCATGACATCCACATCTCCGAATACAATATGTCAAATCTTTCTTTTCTGAAATCTAGATTCTATTTTTTAATGTTTCATAGTCCTGTCAGTAATTATATTTCCCACCTTGGTCTCCTTTTTCCTCTATTTGCTTTCTATTTAAAAAATGAAATAAAATAAACAAAGAAAAAATTTAAAAAAATTCTTCTGAATGCCTATATATCTCACATTTCTTTTTGTTTTGAAAACATAGGACTTTGTGGTACTTTACATTCTCTCTAGATCAGCCTGTTCTCTAATGAATAAACCTTGATTAAACTTCCAACATATTCAATGACAACCTATATTTTGTATGTAAAGGGGTATTGAGATAAATTCCACCTGTTGTTTCTTTGTTGAGAGCCACAGCCAGTCAGAATGATGCCTGGCATTTGCCAGAGAGAATGTTTGAAAGGTGACAAGGAATGTTTGAAAGGTTAAGCCAGGGAACCATTGAGATGATGATTTGAGTTAAGCTATATCTAATTGCTGTGATGCTAGATTAATTGCATTGAATATTTGACCTTTACTGTCGGGCAATGGGGTGGCTCTTGCTGCCTTGGGCGCCTGCTAATTTGAAGTTCTTGCTCTACTTTGGAGTTCTCCTGAGGATTCCCAGAGAGTTCACATTGGTTGGGGAAGTGCCAGAGGGGGGATTTCCAGTGTGGGGGGTTGCTGGAAGGGCTATGTGAGTGGCGTTGGCGGAAAAAGTACGCGTGCAGTGCCGGTGAGAGTTGAAATAAAGTGTTGCTGTTTGAACCTACAAGGCTTTGTGGTGGCTCGGTTATTTGTGCCCAGCCAGACTGCGGCATTTCTTCTTGATGTAAACTGTGAAGTGTATGAAAAATAAGTCCAAGCACATTACTCTAAATCTTTTGTCATTTAAAATGATAGACCTCAGCCAGAGCAAAGGAACATATACAAAAATACTTGCACCAGCCTGGTTTCAGACCCCCCCCCCACCCTAATGGAGCAGCTGACCCCAAAACAATAAGCCCAGGAAATACCCTATTCACATTCTGGTTCCATGTTAATTACTCAGCTGGGATCAGTGCAGAGAAGTAGGCAAATATCAAAGGTGCCAGTTTAGCTCAAGACATTATCAGCATATTTTCTCAATTACTATTGCTGGGAGTATTGTATTGTGGGTGTAATAGTGTAGAATAAAGTAAATCACCAATACCCTGAGCGAGACCTTCCAGAGCCCTGGCCCAATTCTGCTGACCACAGTAATAACTCCACAACTACCAATTGCTCCTAAAAGAAATTTGTTTGTGCACTGTTTCAACTTTAAAAAAATTTTGTTCTAGTTACTATGTTCTGAAGTTTAAAGTTTTAGATGCAAAGGTGACTGGGCATGTGCAAATATCTGTAAACTGCAAACAAATAAATTTGCATTCTTTTTTCTAGAACTTTTATGGACTATGGTTTCCAACAGTCATTCACAAAAGAGGTTAGAAAAAAAAAATCCCTGTTTATTCCCAAGGAATCTTTACACAACACTTTTACACTGGCTACTTCACATAAATTTGCCTCAGGGATTTAATTCATAAATCAAATGAATTTCCTGCAGCCTGTACAGTGCTGTTGTAATGGCTATTATAATAATGTAAAATTGTCATGAGTGATGAAACATGCCTGGAATCCTAGAAGTTCAGGAAAATGAGGCAGAAGAATTGGTAGTTTGAAGACAGCCTCATTCACTTAACAAGGCTCCAAGAAACTTAGTGAGAGCCTGTCTCAAAATATAACATAAAAAAGACAGTGAATGTGGCTCAATGGAAAGCACCCCCGGGTTCAATACTCATCACCAAACCAAAAATTAAAAAATATGTAAATAAACATAAGGATTCAGGGTACAAAAACATGTAAAAAATGTTGGCAACAGCATAAATTTAATAAATATATTTTTGATAAAAGTGTTAAGGTTCTTTAAAAGCCCAAAATAAATATGCTACATAATCCACTAGTAATAATTTGGGGTACTACCACAAGGTTGTACATGCCGGTACTCTCTGTGCCTTAGAAGGGTGAGACAAGAGGATCTCAAGTTAGAGACCAGACTCAAAAACTTGGCAAATTTCTAAGCATATCAGTAAACCCTGTCTCAATAATAAATAAATAAATAAAAGTGGTGGAGACTGGGTATGTAGCACATTGGTAAAATGCCCATGATTAATCCCTGGGTTCAATCCTCATTACCACAAATAAGTAAATAAATAAAATAAAAGAGAGAAAGAGATAGATTGAACTATCATGTAATTTAAATTCAAACTAAATTTTTAAAAAAATATGGGTATATATGTAAAGCAATTGAAATCCTTTTGCTGAAGATATTGCTACACTTCTATTTTTATTGTATCTTCATTCACAGTATCCAATAAAAGGAAACAAGTGTCTTTTAGATAAAAGGTATTATCAGAAAATGCCTTCCAGCTGCAGATTATTCAACTAATGCCTTTAGAAACTACACACTTAAAATTAAAACTGGTCTCTAGAAGGCAAGACTCAGATACTGGTGTTTATAAAGTACTCCAAGATATTTGGTATCTGTGGGCACCTTGTTTCAGACTGTTCTAAAATTCAGAACGAGGTACATATGGGAGGTCAAGATGAAACCACAATATACAGTAAATTCTTCAATGGGTAATCTTAACTCAGACACTCTAATAGATGAAACAGTTTTGGAGATAAAACTAGATTCCCTGTTTCACTGATTTCTGGGTTATGGATTCAATACAAACATATATTAGAAAAGACTTAAGGCTACTGGTTAAAATCTATTTATAATAGGTATTGAAAATATACCAAAGGCTGGCTGTGTTGGTGCAGGCCTGTAATCCCAGTTGCTGGAGAGGCTGAGGCAAAAGCATCAAATTTCAAAACAGCCTTAGCAAAAGTGAGGTGCTAAATGACTCAGTGAAACCTCATCTCTTAATGAAGTAAAAAATAACCCTGAGACTGAGTCTCAGTAGTCCAGTGTTCCTAATTTCAATCTCTAGTATCCACCATGAAAAAAAAAAATATATGTACCAGGGGGCTGGGGCTGGAGCTCAGTGGTAGCTAACTTGTCTGGCACTTCTTTTAATTCCCAGAATTACATATAAGTAAACAAAATAAAGGTCTATCAACAACTAAAAATAGTTTTTTACAAAGTGTACCTATTTGTTGACAGCCTGTGACCTAATTTGCTGTGTACTTTAGTTTTTGAGATGGAAGTTGGCCATGCATGGTGGTGCATGCCTGTAATCTCAGCTGCTTCAGAGTCTGAGAGAGGAGGATCCTGAATTTGAAGTCAGTCTCAGCAATGGTGAGAAGCTAAGCAACTCAGTGAAAACCTTTCTCTAAGTAAAAATAAAAAATAAGGGTAGGTATGTGGCTCAGTGGTAGAGTGCCCATGACTTCAATCCCTGGTTTTGTCTCCCAAAATATGGGACTGGGGATATAGCTCAGCTAGTAGAGTGCTTGCCTTCTAAGCATCAGGCCCTGGGTTTAATTCCCAGTACCACAAAAAACAAAAAAAAAAAAAAACAAAAAAAAAAAGGAAAGAAAGAGAGAGATTGATCTTTCATGTAGTTTGAATTCAAGTTTGTCCCACTTTTATTTTCCTGCCACACCAGAGAAAGGTGTTTACTGAAATGTTTGGAATGTTTCTATGGTTCAGGGCCATTTTAATAAAAAGGTCTTACATATGAAAACAAAATGAATTGAGGACCTTTATTGGGACACATAAACTACACTACCTCATTTAGAAGAGATTAATTCTTTTAAATGTCACCTAAATTGATTCTGCTTTATTCATATGTAAAAAGCTCGGATTGTTGGTAAAGATGGTGCCTGGAGGGGCTGGGAATGTGGCTCAAGGCATAGAGCACTCACCTGGCATGCTTGCGGCCCAGGTTCCATCCTCAGCACCACCTACAAAGAAAGATGTTGTGTCTGCTGAAAACTAAAAAAAAAATAAATAAAAATAAAAAAATTCTCTCTCTCTCTCTCTCTTTCTCTCTTAAAAAAAAAAAGATGGTGCCTGGAGCATTTCTCTTCCAGGAGCTCAGGTCCATGACACTGAATGGCGTGAACTTTTAATGGCACAATGGCACACCTCCAAATCCCCAAAGTGGCGTGAACTCTCAGCCAATAAAGAAGTAAGAGCCCACTCCCCCCTGCTCCTCCTCATCCCCCATTGAGCTCATAAATATCAATACCCTCTCCCTCTCCCTCTCCCCATCCCCCTCCCCCTCTCTTCCCCCTTCCCTCTCTCTTCTTCCCCCTTCCCCCTTCTCTTCTGTGACAGGCCTCTACAGTCCTGTTTGTTGAGTTTATGGAGCTTTTCCACCATTCCTACACAGATGATAAATCAAATCTTTTAAAAATGTTCTCTAGTTCTTGAAGAAAAATGAAATGAAATATGGGAAAATAGTCATTGATAATGTTGAAAGTGGAGTTTTGAGATGAAACAAAATTTCTTACTTTGCCAATTGCATCTGGGTACTTGTCTCACAAATTTTAAAGAATAAAATCTATTTAATTAAGCAAGTTGAAATAGAACTCCCACCATGTGGGATGGGGAATGATACCAGATAAACTCATTTTTGTGTGCCATCTTAAAAGTTTACATATGTTTTTCAGCAGAAATGGAAAAAATTTATTTAAAATAGGTTTTAGAAAAGGCATCCTGACTACCATATGGGTTCATTTTCATCTTTTCCATGACCCATCTTTCCTCTTGCAACTTCACCACCAGACAAAGGACTTTGTTGAAGGTGTTTCCAAAAGTGGGCATTAAGGTTTTTTTTTACATTTGAAATAGGCCTTAATGGTGCTGATTAACATATCTTCCAGTTATCCTCCAGCTGTGTTAGAATAAGGTTCATAATCCTGATTACACTGTAATTTTACTATCCCTTCTATTTTATACTAATTCACTATGAAAAAAGAACCCTAGATTTGATTATGTGAACAGAGAGCTAGAAAACTAGAGGTTTATTCTCACACCTAAGAACAGCTAAGCTGAAGTTCTGGAATTTATATTGTTGTTCTGAATTTGTGATACTACTTCCCCTACATTAAAAAAGCTCTTGAGGGGCTGGGGATGTGGCTCAAGCGGTTAAGTGCTCACCTGGCATGTGCAGGGCACTGGGTTCGATTCTCAGCACCACATAAAAATAAAATAAAGATGTTGTGTTCACCGAAAACTGAAAAAAAATAAATATTAAAAATTTCTCTCTCTCTCTAAAAAAAAAAAAAAAGCTCTTGAGTCATGAGGAGCATTCAGTTAAAATCCAGCATCAGCAACTTAATGAGGCTCTAAGAAACTCAAAGGGACCCTGTCTCCATATCAAAATATTTAAAAAGGGCTGGGGATGTGATTCAGTGGCTGAACTCCCCTGGGTTGAATTCCTGGTACCAAACACACACACACACACACACACACACACACACACATACACACACACACACACACAAAAAAAAAAAACCCTCCATAACAAGCTCTAAAAGTACAATCTCTCTTGTGCATGGAAACAACAAATGAAGTTGGGGTTCTCTTCAGATAATTATTCCAGTCTTCACCACACAATGTGGGAACATGCTGAACTCATTGCACATGGATGCCCACAAAGGGCTTTAGAGACAAGCTGAAAACACCATACAATTATGGAACAAAATGCCCAGGTTTTTAACTGCTGATCTAAGCTTCACTAGACTAGTAAGGGTCGGGGATGGAGGTTTATCTGCCACAGAGACCCTCTGAGGAATCCTGTGAAGATGACCTTAGGCCTGAGCCTACACAACTCTATTTTAAAAATTCTAGTTTCAAACCTGCAGTCTCACCAGGCACACACACACAGAGCACTCCAGTATGGCCTCAAACAAGTTATTTCCCCCCAACCTGATAAATAGAGTGAAGCCCCTGGCAGGCTCTCCTAGCCTGATAAGAGAGAAAGGCAAAAATGTCAGGGTGGAGAACACCAGACAAGATGTTTCTGACCCCAGGGTAAATGACAATGAGAAACCTGGTGTTAGCTGAAGAAGATTGCAAGGGGGGTCAAAAAGCCCAACATTTTATGTAAATAATACAGCTAATGAACAGGGATTCAGCCAGCCAAAACAAAGATGCACTTGAGATAGATAGCCTGATGAGGACCTGACATCCCATTAGTTGTCTTCATTTCCTGATCCTCTGCATAATACTCACCACTCCCCAACTCTATGCCCTTGTCTGGACCATGGTGAGTGCTGCAACTTCTCCCTATGATTCTCTCCTCAACCAGTCATCTGCTCCATACCAGGAAAGCCCTGCCTTGGTTTTTGTCCTGATCACCCTGGTCTGAGTGAGTGTGCATATCCTGGACATAAAGCCAAAGGCTTGAGACTTTTGAACTTAGCATTCAGAGGGAATGTCTGTAATTAGCCTGTCATTATTGCATGTGCTTTTCAGTGCTTAGAATTAATTTATAATCGTTAGCTCTGAATAGATTATGTCTATTGCAGTACCTAGCATTAAGAATTGTTGTTTTCTTGATTAAGAACCTATAGAGTGAAATTGTGTTGAGTAATTGAGTGAATAAAGCATTGAAAGGGGCATAAGTGCATGGAAATTCTTTATTTCTCTCCTGTACTGCATATGTCACAATTGTTGCCCCCTCAGAACAAGTACCTAGCCACAATTTTCATTTTCCACCATTGCCACTCTTGCCAGGTTCAAACAACATACTTATCCAGTCTCAAGATAACAAGGCACTCTTATCATTTTCTTGCTTTCAGGGTTTTCAGAGTTCTCCCTGTGATTTGTTTTCAGCTTCTTAGCACAGAAATTTGGGCTCTTCATCCATGACAGAAAGCCTACAAAATGATTAAAAGAATGGCACCTAAGGGACTGATTGGACAAGTCTTCAGGCACTGACTCCAACCTAAGCCGAGTGGGTCCAGAATCAAGTCCAAAAGGCAAGCTGGTCCATTTTCATTGTTAAAAGACTAAGGATCAGGGCTGGGAATATGAACTTAAATAAAAGAAATTAAAATACTTCTTATAAGATATCTGCTGTTTTCCAGATATTCACTGTACCACATATGATTAAAACCTGACATTTTCCCTCCAGTGGGTATATTGTTGTCTATAACTGTATAAGAAGTCACTCTAAAACTTACTAGTTCACATTTGGATTGAACTGCATTCATCTGCAATATTTTTGCTGCATATGTTTAGCTGTTAAGATTACTGAACTTCAGAGGGTGATCTGGATGCCAAAAGAAAAAGGACCCTGAATCTTCTTCACATGATATCTCAGAATCTAATAAATTAAGGTGAGCTTGTTCTCATTGAGGAGACAGTGTTCTAAAAGAAAAAGCAAAAACATTAAAAAATATTTCCTGACTAGATACCTGACTAGTACTCTTTCATAGCCACAACTTTACAAAAGCCATAAAAAAAGAAGAGCCCTGACCCAAAGTTTGTAGAATGCATTCTGCATTTGGCTAGAGTAGGAGTAAAATCACATTACCAAATTTCTGTACACAGATAAGGCTAAAGGACTATTGATATTATGTCACTAATTCTGCCTTTTGTAACAGATGAGGTTAATACAGCTGTTCAGTGTCAAAAAATATTTTCAAAATCCCATAAGTACTGTGTGTGTGTGTGTGTGTGTGTGTGTGTGTGTTTATATGAGTGTAGTGCTGGTGGTTAAACTGAGAGAATTAATATTCCTGAGCTATATTTTCAATTTTTTCTTTTTCTTTTTCTTTATTTTGAAACAGGATCTTACAAAGATGCTTTGTTGTGTGCCCACAATTTTTAAGTACATATCAAGATCAAATATGCCTGACACAAAGGCAAAACTTACCTCCTTTAGAAGCCATGATTCATCATTATTTTTAAGTAGGGACATTTTTAAGTACTGACATTTATTCAAAAAGGGGAGGGGGGGTTACACACATATGTGGCTCATGTCAGCAATCTTAATAATTTGGGAGACTTAAGCAGAAGAATCACAATTTCAAATTCAGCCTAAATAATATGAGAGGGCCCTAAGTAACTAAGCAAGATTTTGTGTGAAAACTAAAAATAAAATAAAATACAATTTAAAAAGCCTGGTGATATAGGAGTTTAGGAGAATTACCCTGGGTAATTCCTCTCCCCTTAAAAAAAGAAAAGAAAGAATAAAAAAAAGAAAACCAAAATGTTTACATCTGATGAACTTTTTATTCAATGGGGATAATATGTTTGAGAAAAACGTCTAAAGCTTGTAGCAAGGATTTAAAATAAACTTGGGAAATTGCTGAAAATTGAATTGAAAAATCAAGAGCAAGCAATATTTTTAAAAATTTTTATCAGGAGAACTTTGAAAACAGGCATATTTCATTTCAGTCATGATGAAAATGCAGGATGCTATGGAAACTGCAACAAAAGGACTGTATCTGTATCACAAAAGTTTTGTAAATGGAGAATATGAAACACTACATTAAAAAAGTGAGGGTGAGACAACATTAAGGCCATATGTGTAATCTAAAATAAATAATATACTAAATCTCCACTATATGAATTTTATCTGGGAGTATGTCTACAAAACAACACAATACTCCTTGAATAAAGCAGAGGATTTGTGATAGTATCAAATTAAAAATGATTTCACATCTGTGGCTGTTGTGCAGGGGCTTATATCAAAAAAGCAAGGTTTGGGGCTCAAGCAGTT
The DNA here is from genome assembly GCF_047511675.1 of Marmota flaviventris. Classification (NCBI taxonomy): domain Eukaryota; kingdom Metazoa; phylum Chordata; class Mammalia; order Rodentia; family Sciuridae; genus Marmota; species Marmota flaviventris. Next base: position 661,472 of record NC_092509.1, read on the forward strand.
GAATGAAGCTCTGAGGAACTTTTGGGAAGTTAGGCACGCTACTTTTGAAGGCAGCAATAGCCCATAACCAAACTCTAGCCTCTATCCCTCAGCCCCCCAAATTATTAAATAGAACTTTTTTTATGCAGGTCAGACAAAGAAAGCATATCAACAACATTTTACTGATGTAAGAGCATGCTCACAAATAAATGTTTTTTTTTTTTTTTTTTTTTTTTTTTTTTTTTTTATCTTGAGTACATAGATTGAATATGATTGTTTATGACCTTGGTTACTTGCTAAAAATACAGCCTTCTGGAAGCCTGGCCAGCTACTAACATACATGGTCTTTTTTGTCCTTAAATGCCTCATGGCATTGAGCATTTTACAACTTCTACTGTAAGGAGCAATGCTAACCTCTCCATTCTTAAGGTACAACACAGAATGCTGTTTATCTCTAATTCTTACAGACAAAAAACAATAATCTTACTCTCTTGCCACCTGGGTAAATTATTTTTTAAGTCCACCAGTTCTGCTTAACAGGTAAAATGTGGTAAACTTGGATACCTGGGCTGGCCATGCCAGTTGTTCACTGGAGCCATTGGCTGCTGTTGTTTCATTTTATGCATCATCCATTGACTGGACTTGAAGGCCTTTATCCTTCTTCTTCTCCCCAGACTCAATCATCACAATGGAAAATGTTGGTGGGTATTTTCAAAATACAGAGATCTTACTCTACTGGATATACTTTGGATTCCTATATTTCTTGATTATCTTGCAATTTCTCATTCTGGTAATCTCTCCTACACTTGCATCAGTTTTTGCTGTCAGATCTATAGAAACCATTCATCCCATGACCACAGCAGCTGCACATGACTCATTTGACTACTTCTCCAAATCATCTATGCCATTGCTGCCACTTTTTTCTTTGGCCAGGGACTGGAGCCTGGGCTTCAGCAATTCATTGATAGTTCAACTTCCAAGGTTCATGTTTCCACACAGTGCAGTCCGAATCCTTATTTCTGTTTACAAGGAACTAATCCCATTATGTCACAGCTCTCCACAGGAGTTCACTGTAATTGGACTGAAGCAACAAAGTGTTGTATGCTTCTTTGTGTCCATAGGTGCCACTACTCCCCTAAAAATCTCCATTAATCTATCAGGACTGAGATATCTCTCACCTGCAAATATCCTAAAGACTATGCGAGTTGCTGTGTGGGTGTTGAGACCCAGGATGTAAAATTTTGGTCTCTAGCAATTGAGAGATGTGAGGAAGAGTTGGCAGTGTAGTCATGCTTATGCAGAGGTAACAATAGCTCCCAGGTAGCCCAGAGCATTCAGCCCTCAGAATCCTGCATCATTCCATAGGTCTTTTCATATATAGGCCAGAAAATGAAGGTGCTTGATCAATATTTTACATAGTGAACACATGCTCAGAAGAAAATGTTTATGACAATTAATGTATACACTTAATCAAGGTATTCATTACTTAAATAAATGATAATAATATTAATCATCATCATCATCATCATCACCATCATCATCATCATCATCATAATAACAGTAACCTGTTTGAAGCAACAACAACAGAGTAGCTATAGCCATGTTTGGCCTTTCCAATGATCCACCCTTATAGGTTTCATCATCAAAAAATCTACGCACCTGAAGTCTTCTGCAAAGATCTATTAGCAAGGAGATAAGAGCTCTGCATTCACAGGCCTCAAAAATATGATGTATTGTGATATGACTAGAACACAATCCCCCTGTCTAGGATTACTAAAACCCATCTCCAGATGGTATCTAAACAAGCTCATCATTCTTGCAACTTATCATTGATCAACTGCTGCGTGGCTGCACCTAAAGATATCATATGTATTGAAGTCATATTGATATTATTATATGGCAGTAACCCATTCCTGTGCTGCTGATAACACACCAACTACTATGTGATTTTGCAACACAACTTTTTGTATTTGATATTTTTCTTTATTAACTAGAGTTAGAGCCTGCTTTGTATGATTTAAGGTTTGGCTGTGTACTCTGTATCTTATTCACCAAGGTTACATAAAAATAAAGAAAATACCTCATCTTCATGAGTTTAAAATTTTATCATATAGTCTTCTCTTTAGCTATAACCACACCATAATTTTCCATAGGCTGTATGGTTTGAACCTAGTATCCTAATAATGCCAGAAGAAAAACCAGAAGTTCAAACATATTGAGTAACATTTTCAAATTAAATCAAAGTTTAGGCAGTAAAAAATTGTCTGGATAAAATGGAGATCAACAGACTGTTGACTATAATAGATAATGTTACCTTCAGTATACATTGAAATATGGGTTTCAACATTTAAACCTTAGGAATTAAGCCAGAATTAATAAAGGGGTGATTATAACAGCTGCTTCTCTTCTTATCATTTCAATTTTGCCTATTCATAAACCAGGAAACAAGAGCCAATATTGTAATGCATGTCTGTAATTTCAGTGACTCAAGAGGCTGAGGAAGAAGGATTTTAAGTTCAAGGCTAGACTCAGCAACTCAGTGGGGCCTTAAGCATCTTAGTAAGAACTTGGCTTATCTTTAAAAACAAATGGGCTGGACATGTGATTTGTGATAAAGTGTTCTGAGTCCAGTCCTTGGTACAAAAAAATATTCTGCTTTTTTGTGCCACTATCTAACTTCTAAGACAATAATGAAAGACTGATAATTCATGTAGTCTAGAGGATGTGAGTTGTGGCTTTGGGGTCACAGAGAATTGTTCCTGAATTCCAGTAAAGTTGCTTAATATTCAGGAGACCTTTCAAATATTCTTTCACACTGAACAGCTATGTAAACCTCATCCATTACAAAAAGCAGAATGATACCAAGTGTCAACATATTAGCAATACTTTAGCCCTATCTGTATACATAAAGTTGACAATGAGTTTTTACTCCTCTTGTAGCCAAAGTGCAGAGTATATTTCACAAATTTTGGATCTGAGCTCTTATTTTTGTGTGTGTGTGTGACTTATGTAAATCTGTGACTATGAAAGTGTATTAGTCAGGAAACATTTTGAATACTTTGTTTTTACTTTCATAACACTGTCACCTTCATGAGAATGAGCCCACCTTAATTTATTTGATTCTGAGAAGAACGGTGCTTTTTTTGGCAACCATATCTCCCTCTGAAGTTCAGTAACCTTACCAACTATCACTTAATCCAGTAAAAAGTTCCCATATGAACCCAGGCTTAATTGATGATAAGCCCACACTTGAGACAATAATTTTTATATGATTTCTTCTTATTCAGTGATAGATATCTAATTCACTAAACATGGGCTGAATGCCAGGATTCAATCACATGTGGAACAGAAGTTATATGAAAAACATATTGTGCCTTATAGGTACTGGTTAAATTTTTATTAATTTAAATTTAAACTTTAATCTCTTGACAGGCTTTATTAAATTATATGGAAATATGTGTAGACTTCTATGCCTTTAATGTTTGATGATATTCTCAGAGTACCCCATCCTAAAAAAGAAAATTGAAATAACAACCCTGCATTAGGCTAAAGACAAAACTGCAAAATAATTTTTTTTTAAATGTTTATACTCTAGTTTCTGGCTTACTGATGATCTGATTACCTAGAGTCTTCTCTCCAGTGATATCAACCTCTTTTGGTTAAAGTATGATATCTAAAATGAAAATGGATCTGTGCCCAAAATCCTGTGAGAAACAGTTTCCACTTTTGTACACTTCTGAGTTGTAGATGGCTTCTGTCTCAAAGTGCAGAGTCTCTCCTGTTCTTTGGCCATAAGAGAATGTTTTTTGGTATGTTTATTCCATAACCTATGACGCAGAACTGAGTTGTCCATTTTTTTCACCTTGCTAAGTTCAGGGTATTTATGAATCTCAAACATAGAATATAGCTGTAGTGAACATAGATATCCCTGAGAGGTCAAGAGTGAATTTTAGGATGAAGCTTGAAAAATACATTTATTTATTAGTCAATTTATATTTTCAAAAATAATAATATTTTGCATATAGTGGTTTAAGTTATTAAATTGATTTAAGCTCTCCTTCTTAATTTTTATTATGAATACTAGAAATTTTTAAATTATACTAATGCATTATATTGTTTTTCCCTCTGGGAAAATATTAATGCCTTAGGACATTGCTTAGAAGTTTAAAATAAAATTTGCTTTCTCATAAGACCAGACAGCACAAAAGTTAAATGAAATTTTAAAGTAATTTTGATAAAATTTTTATTCATAGAAGTATACATTTTGGGTGTGTGGGAGATCTTGCCTCTTGGTTTTATTTTCCCCATTGGGTTTCTCCCCACTGAAATTAAGTTTTCATCACATGAGAAGAACATCATATATGTAAGGGTAAAAGAAATTGAAGTTAAAGCATAAAAGTTAAAGGGTAAAAGACCGGGTGTTGTAAAGTTTCTAAGCTGCAAGGTCTGAGTTAAAATGTAAAGGATTAGGTATTGTTAGGTTTCTATGCTACCTGCAAAACCTGAAATTTCTATAGATGTTAAGACAATGCTTGGAACTGCCCAGTAAATATTTCCCCTGAGTACTTGGTTGTTTAATAAGGGCTCTGTGTGGTCGTACGTAGGCATTGCAGGGCCTGGACCAATCAGTTTAAATGTAACCCCCTCCTTAGGAATGACCTATCAATCCAGCCTGACCTGTTCCCGCCAATGAATGAACTAATCATGTTTAGGAGTTGTTGTTCAATTTTCCCGCGCCTCATGATGATTTGTTCTGATGTATACAAAGCCCTCTGCCCTCCCCAAAAAGTGTACTTAAGCAGTGCTCAGCCCCTGCTCAGGCTCTGGGCTGCTTTCCCTTCTTGAGTGGGCATGGAGCCCCAGCATGCTGGTTCAATAAATCCCCCTTCTGCCAATTGCATGAGTGGTCACTTGGTGGTCTCTTTCTCCGACCTTTCGCGGGACCCTTACAATATAGTCTTTTACTTTTCCCCCCTCTCACTAAGGTGTGGCTGTAGAGTTTAAGAGTGGTGAGGATAATACAAATGATGAGAAGTGATGAGATGTCATTCCAAGTCCTCATCAGCCTCCCCAGCTCAAGTGCATTTTTTATTGAGCTGGCTGAACGTCTGTTCATTTGCTCTACTCTTTATACTAAATTTTGCAGCTTTTTTACCCTTTTTTCAAACCTTGTTAGTTACCACCAGATTTTGCCATGACATCATTTACTCTAGGGCCAGAAACATCTGGTCTGGTGGTCTGCACCTTGGTCTTCTCACCCTTCCCTCTTATTAGGTGAGGACAACCTGCCAGAGGCCTCACTCTGTTTATGGTGAGGGGAAGTGATTTGTTTATGTCTGAAGGCAATACTTCAGGGCTTCTTTAGGCATGCCTGGTGAGACTGCATGTTTCAAACTGAAGTTTTTAAAATGGAGTTTTTTTAGGCCAGGCCTAAGGCCATCCTCACAATAGTGTAGTTAATTTGTCCAAAATTAAGGTGTTTTTTGTTTGTTTGTTTGTTTCTTTAATGTATTTGTCATCAATTGAATTTTTTTCATTTTTCTTCTCTTTTTTGTACCAGGTATTTAACTCAGGGGCACTGAGATACATCCCCAGTCTTTTTTTTTTTTTTTTTTTGTATTTATTTAGAGAGGGGGTCTCACTTAGTTGCTTAGTGCCTTGTTTTTGCTGATGGTAGCTTTGAACTCATGATACTCATGTATAATTCTTCTGTGCCACAGGGGTTATGGCCTGTGCCACCAAGTTTGCTTTCAACTGAGTTTTTAAATATGTAAAACAACTTTATTAAAGTGACATTTAGAAGCATTCCTAATATTCAAGCAAACTCCTTAGACCTGGTGTGGCAGGAAATAAAAGTGGAACTGGACTTTAATTTAAATAACAAGAAAGTTGAATTGCAAGGGCTTAATTAGAACACAGATAATTAGAAGGTTACAGGCCATAGCGCTGTTGTACTTGTTTAAAATAATTTTTTTCTTAGTTATGGATGAACAAAATATCTATTATTATTATTATTATTATTATTATTATTATTATTATTATTATTATTAATGTGGGTCCAGTATCAAACAGACTGCCTCATGCATACTAGCCAAGTACTCTACTACTGAGCAACAACCCTAAATCCTTACCTGGTATTTTTTAAAAATTTTTTTATATTTAATTTATTTATATGGGGCACTGAGAATTAAGCTCTCGGCCTCATATATGCTAGGCAAGCACTGTACCACTGAGCCACACCTTCAGCTCTTTCCTGGTACTTTTTAAATACCTGTTTTACATAAATTTTAATTAGTAGCTTTAACCCTTTTCCAATATCTGTTTGGATTAAATCAATAACCTAGAAATCAGTGAAGCAAAGTCTAGTTTTATCTCAAACTCTGATTTTACTTCCTCTTTCTTCCCCAGACCAGACACCTTATCACAGTGTCTGAATTAAGATTCTCCCTTGAAGAATTTACTCTATGTTGTCCACATTCCAAACTCCAAAATTTACCTATTCCTTAATTTTGGAAAAGTCTCATAGAATTTTTCCGGAGGTACCAAAATTTATTGGAGTACTCAGAAGAATCCATATCTGAGTCTTGCCTTTTCGGGAGCAGTTTGAATTATAAGTATGCAGCCTTTAAGTCAAGTAGATGGATGATCTGCAGTTGGAAGAAACCTTTTCATCAATACCTTGCATCTAAAAGGCACTTAATTTGATTCCTTTTATTAGATACTGTGAATAAACCTACAATAAAAATGGAAGTGAAGTAATATCTTTAACAAAAGTGTTCCAATTTCTTTAGATATTTACCCAGAATTATAATTACTGGGTTATAGGGCATTTTTTAAACCAAGAATTGTTATTGTTATTTATTTTTACTTATTTAGGCACTTTACCACTGTGTTATATCCCTATTTTTTTTAATAAGACAGGATATCACTGAGTCACTTAGGCCATTGCCAAGTTTCTGAGGCTGGTCTTGCATTTAAGTTCCTCCTGTTTCATCCTCCCAAGCCACTGAGAGTACAGACATTCACAATGATACCCTGCTTAAAAAAATATTATTAGTGGATTATATGGCATTTTTATTTTGAGCTCTTAAGAACCATTATAGGGGCTGGGAATGTGGCTCAAGCGGTAGTGCACTTGCCTGGCATTCATGTGGCACTGGGTTTTATCCTCAGCACCACGTACAAATAAAGATGTTGTGTCTGCCGAAAACTAAAATGAATAAATAAATATTAAAATTCTCTCTCTCTCTCTCTCTCTCTCTCTCTCTCTCTCTCTCTCTTTAAGAAAAAGAACCATGAAATTTTTTTCAAAAGTATCTTTATTAACTTCATATTGTAACCAAAATTTTTATCTATGCATATACACCTATACTCTGGAGTCCCTACTATCTTTCAGATATTTGTTTTGTTTTGTGTGGTTTGGTGCTAGGAATTGAACTCCGCGGGTGCTTACCACTGAGTTATGTCTCCAGTCCTTTTTTTTTTTTTTTTTTTTTTGAGACAGGTGATATATCACTAATATCTCAATAAGTTTCTTATAGCCTTTCTATGTTGTTAAGGCTGTCTTTCAAATCACAATCCTCCTGACTTGCCTCTCCAGCCTCTAGTATATTTGCCACCATACCTCGCTCTTTTAGATTATTATAATAATCTTTTCAACAATACTGCCCAGGCTACAGAAAATCTCTTTGACTGATGCAGTTTATCCCTGAGGGAAGTTTATATGAAGTAGCCAATGTAGGACTATTCTGTAAAGATTTGTTGGAATAAACAGGGATCATTGTTTTTTAAGCTCCTTTCTGAACAGCTGTTTGGTATCATAGTTCATAAATGTGCTGGGAAAAGGATGTAAATTCATTTGTTTGAAATCTACAGAGATTTACATAAGCTCAATCACCTTTTGTTCTAGAGTTTGGGACTTCAGGACATAGTAAGGTAAATAAAATATGTTAAAGTTGAGATATTCAGTACACACATTGACACACACATACACACACACACAAAAAAAAAACTTTCTAGGAGCAATTGTTAGTTTTGGCATTATTACTAGTGTATCAGGGACATAGTAACATAAACAAAATATGTTAAATGTGAAACATTCAATACACACATACACACACCCACACACACAAAAAAAATTTCTAGGAGGAATTGGTAGTTCTGGCCTTATTACTAGTGTATCAGTGTTAGGCAGGATTCAGGAAGTGCTAAAATCTCACTCACACTTAGAGTAGTTTACTGGATTCCTCCCTATTTCACCTATAATACAAGCTAGAGTGAACTTCATCTGTCAGCAACAGCAATTGGGAAAATATGCTGGCAGATTTTTTTGAGATAAATTGACAGCTTTGATATTTGGGTATTTTTGTGTCTTGGTCACAGCTGATGAAACACTTGTGAAAAATTTTATGGCTCCTAGGTATCACCATTTTTTTTTGTATCATTTCTTTCATATTTCCTTCTTTTTTTTTTTTTTTTTTTTTTTTGTGGTGCTAGAGATTGAACCCAGGGCCTGTGCATACAAGGCAAGCACTCTAAAAACTGAGCAACATCTTCAACCCCTCTCTCACATTTCTGTTCGCTAGAGGTGATGATGGTAATTGGGAATTTTGTCCCAAATGTGGTACATTTCTTAAGACCGGACTAATATCCAGTGTATCTAAATCTCTCTACTCATTCATGATTTTGCCAAAGAGATACTCACAGTAGTTTTTTTTTTTTTTTTTCCTTAAATTTATCTATAGATGGAGGGAGAGTGTCTCATTTAATATTCTGCTTTATTTTCAACATCATTCCCTGTTAATATTTGCTTTTTATAGTGTTGCTAAGTTTGGAACTGACTATCTTGCACATTCTGCACACACACTCTAACAGTGAACTTTGCCTCTATGTCCCAATTCTAACTTTAGGTTGGATAGATACATTCATTCACATCTAATGTTATTTTTCATATGGTCCATTTTACATATGCCTTTCTATTGCTCTTAACAATACTATTGATCTACATATGGTTTCAGATTTGATTTATATTATAATATATTGGTCTGTATTATTGCAATATAGTTTCATAATATACATTAAATGTGTCTCATAACAATAACTATATTATTTGTTTTTTTTTTTTTTATTAAAGGTTTTGGGGTATTTTACATATATTTTATTTCTAAGATAATTTTTTCACTCCCTTCTTTTCTTTTCTTTTATTTGGTACTTGGAATTAAACTCAGGGGAATTGAGCCACATCCCCAAACATATTTTGTATGACATTTAGACACAGTATCTCACTGAATTGCTTAGTGCCTCACTTTTTTTGATGCTGGATTTGAGCTCACAATACACCTCCCAAGGCACTGGGATTACAATTGTGCACCAACAGGTCCAGCTCTCTTCTTGAATTTAAAGAAAAACATGCTAAAATTTTGATAGGAAAATATTATATATTAAATTGAGTTAAAATAGTTGTCTTTTTAATGATTAGTTTTATTTACACACATGCTATTTTATGTGCTTTTGTACATTTTTATTTTGTTTGAGATAAGTTCCACATATTTTCCTTGAAATCCATTATACATGTGATATATTTAACAGATGTAACTTCAGTATAATACTTATGTGGTATTTTGTACCCTAATTAAACCAAAAATCTTTCTGCGCTCCAGAACCATTTTTTCTCAAACTTTATTATTTTTATTTTTCTGAATCACCTCCTCTTTCCTCCTAGGCCGCACATTTCTACTGTATTGACAATTATAGCTCTAGTCTTATGCTATCACATACTTGTACACTGTCATTTTATACACATACTATAATTTCTACAGGTCTAAGCTGCTTGGTGAGAAGTATATATATACAGTTTTCATGATGAAATAACAGCAATTTCTACTCCATCTTTAGTTCATGATAATTTGTTCTGTGTCCTCATCAATACATTGTATTCTTTTTGTTGTTGTTGTTTCTTACTGGAAATTTAAATCAGGGGCACACAGAGACTGGGTCACACATAGTTGCTTTGGGCCTTGCTATGATTCTGAGGCTGGCTTTAAACTCAGGATTATCTTGCCTTAGCCTCACAATCCATTGGGATTAGAGATGTGTGCCATGGAACCTGGTTCTATTTTATTTTTATATTGAAATATATATTACTTCTGAAAATAATTTATTCTTGATATTAAGAAAGCATAGAATACCATTTTCCCCACAAATAACTCCCCATTTTTTTTGGAAAAGATGTCAATTTTTTTTGGAAAAGATGTCAATAGTGCTAGGTGTATAATTTATTAATGTCTAAATGGCAAGTTTATTATTATTATTATTGTTATTATTATGCTATGTATTAGTTACAAAACTTTATCTCTTCATATTATTGTTGAAAGAATTCCCCACGCAAAGACACTTCGCCGGGAGAATTCCAATTTTATTGCAAAAAGCAGTGTGCTTATATAGAACTAAGGGGGAGATGGTAGGGTTTAGATAAATGGCAGGCAACCCGTTTATTGGCAAGTTCTTTCAGATATCAGCTCTGGAGCCCAGGAATTAGTTCTCATTGGGGCTAAGGTTCCCCGCCAGCGAGGTTTGAAATTGGCGCCGGCGGGAGAGTTCACACGGGCGGGAACTTTTCGCGCCACTGCAGAAAAGAAGAAGGTAGGAAGAAAAGGTGCTTAGGCACCATGTTGGGGTTTTTTTCTCTGGGGTATGGCTGCCGTTTATACTTTTCCCAACAATTATAAGGTATATACTCTTTTTCTATAACTTTATAGCATACATCATTGTGTATCAAAATGACCTTTTGGGGGTTGGGAGGTGAGGGGAGGGATCATGGGGTTAAAAATGATGGTGGAATATGATGTATATTGTTATATAAAGTATATATATGAAGAAGTGAATTCATGTAAATATAATTTGTATAAAACCAGAGAATTGAAAAAAAATGTCCGTTGGTGAGTTGTAAACTTTATGAAGTACAAAATGTATCCTGAACATTTGGTAATACATAAACCTAGTTGTAGGTATTTATAGTGTTGTCAGAAAAATTAAATAAATACTGTAGAGTTCATTTTTTTGCAATGTATACTCATAATTATATGAGATGCATTTTGTACATATACATGTATACTACCATTATATATAATTAATAAATGATTACTACATCTCACATTAACTACATTTATTTCAAATTAATTTGTCTTTTGAAAGCACTGATATATGACACTCTTTGATATGTACACATGGTGTGTCCTCAAATTTGTCAATTTTATGTGTTATGTTCTTTCCTTTATTCTCCTTTTTATAGAATTTCTTTTTCCAAATTATTGAGATTAATAAATTTTAAACAATTCAGTATAACAGAGCAGTCTGTAGATTTTCTTTTTTAACCTAAGACAAAATACATCCCAATTTTAATAGGCTTATTGTTATGTAAATGACTTCTAAAAACCTGCATATATAACACCCTTACCTGACCTTACTCTGGACTATTGATATCTGGGTGGAGGGGATCTCAAAGTGATCCATGGAAAAGGCAGAACAGGGATGGATCAAGATGTGACCTTGGTGGATACTGAGTATGTAGTAGTGAGTATTCATGAAAAAGTATTAGTGGAATAGGTACGGGTAGAGAAAAAAGTGCTGTGAAGGAAAGAGGGAAAGAATGACCAGCTCAAGAGTTCAGATTTAAAAAGTCTAATGGTGGATCAATGGTAGTATGAGGGTAAAGGGTAGTTTCTTTGGAGGCAGAAATAAGGTAGAAGTGAAAGAAAAAGATAACTCTGGCACAGTCCCCAAGAGAAAGAGTCAAATGAACACTACTCTCTCTCTCTCTCTCTCTCTCTCTCTCTCTATATATATATATATATATATATATATATATATATATAGAGAGAGAGAGAGAGAGAGAGAGCAAACTTCTATAACATTAGATTAAATTCAGCCAGCCTCAGCAATTTAGTGAGGCTCTAAGAAAATCAGCGAAACCCTTCTTCTTTATAGAATATTTTTTTTAAAGGCTGAGAGTGTTTCTTAGTAAAAAAGCATATCTGATTTCAATTTGTCATAAGAGAGAGAGAGAGAGAAAGATCTTGCAAAAATTAAAAAAAGTAATCAGTGACACTGTTAGTTGCCGCAGTCTGGCTGGGCACAAAATCACGAGCCACTCACAGCCTTGTAGATTCAAACAGCAATTCTTTATTCCCGAACTGTCACCAGCACTCTACACACATGTTCTTGGGAAAAAGCACTTCCACTGGGCTCTGCATCCCAAAATACTCTCTGAATCCCGCAAGAACTCAAAGGGAACTCAAGGAGCCATTGGGCGCCTGAGGCAGCAGGATACACCCTAGTCCCAGCAGGGTCCTCCTTAAACCTGGAACTGCCCTAAACTCAAGGAGCAGGTGCCTGAGGAAGCAGGATACTCGCTATTCCCAGAAGGATACACCCTAAACCTGGACCCACCCTAATCCAGCAGGATCCTCCCTAAACCCGGATCCATCCTTGTCCTTGAGCAGGGTCAGCTTACTCAAACATACATGCTATGTCACTGCAAATGACCTGGGTCCAAGGCAAGCCCATTTCCACAATGGAGAGTCCTCGTCTAAGCAACATGGGGTAGGCTGACAAGGAAATTGCCATGTGTCATTCTTACTTAGCTATGGCTCTCAGCAGTTAGTGTCAAGGATGTAAATTATTTAAAAGTAATAGTGAGCTAGTTGGAAAACTCATCTAGGTTACTAACTACTGCTAGGGAAGTTAGTCTACTCTCCAAAATATAAAAGTGAGAGAGAAATCCTTTATTAAAGTGTATATAAGAAAAAAGAGGAGTTTTGACACAGCTTTTAGATGACCCAGACTGGGTCAACTTTAGCAGGTGATTAGGGTTCTGCAAAGATGATAAATCCTTGAGTTATTTGGAATAATGTGATTTTATCTTGTCTTCATAAATGAAGATTGAGGTCTAATATAAATCAGGCTTGGTAAAGGAAAAACATTTCAATGAAAAGTAAATATATGAATAAACACATAAAACAATATTTAACCAAAAGTCAACCTTCAGAATATTTATGCAATTATGTAATCACCAGTAATGTAAAAACAATGACAACTAAAGAAAAAGTGAATTAATAAAAAACAAATAAATAATGTAATGAATGAATTAATTAATGAATAGCTAACAAGTGCAAAGATGTAATGTGACTGGAATTGTCAAAGTCAGCTTGTAGCCATGAAAAAGTGTAAAGGTACATAGAAATGGTGTTTTACTACTTACTGAGACATACCCTATGAACTATAAATTCCACTCCTAGGTGGGAAGAGTTGAACATAGAACCCACTCACCTGGCTCTCTCACTTGGGAACTGTGCAAAAAATTACCTTTTTCTTTCCCTCAAATTTTATTGCTGCTTCCAAGAACACTACCCTCTATATTCACGCTATCATTATAGACTTGTAGCATGTGAACCCCTCTACTGTTCAAGTTTTTCTTCTTTATTTCATTGCTCTTTTTCTCCCTACCCCCATATCATCCACCAATACTTATTTTGTATAGCAAAATCTACATACTCAGCAATCACCAGTCTTATATCTTACTATATCAATTTCCTACCTTGTGCATGAACACTTTGAGATCCCCTCCATGAAAACATGAATAGTCCAAAGTGATCAGAATGGGGGTAAAAATTGCAGAATATTAAAGGTCAGTTACACAACAAGAAAGCTATAAAGAGTGGATTTCATTTGAAGGTGAAAATAAAAAGAAAATCTTTGGACTTCACTAGTTAAAATAAAGGATCAAAAATTTATGAGTCTCAATAATTTGAATTATACTTGTGAGTCACGTTTTTTGGGGAAGGGATATAAGAACATTGCTAAAGAGTTTAAAGTTCAAACTGTATTTTTTTATGAGACAAAGAATAGAAAAATTATATATATATATATATGAAAGTAATTGTGATATCATTTTCATAAAAATATATATACATATTTATTCACAAATTGCTTTAACCTTATAAACAGTCATAAGTGTCAATACATTTCTCTCTGGGTGAGGTCCTATTATTGGAAGAAAACTTTGCCTTAAAATAACACCATACAGAGGCATTTAATGCAATTAACAGGCCTCTAATAGTAATAATAATAATAATAATAATAATAATAATAAGAAGAAGAAGAAGAAGAAGAAGAAGAAGAAGAAGAAGAAGAAGAAGAAGAAGAAGAAGAAGAAGAAGTGAGGTGGGGAGGATTTCAGGTTGTGAAGCATACCTGTAATATAAGTTACTTGAAAAGACATCACAGGAGAATTTTATACATTTTCTGAAGACATATATGTATATATTATTTATAAAAAGTGTTTATGAGTTCTGTAGTGAGGGTGCACAAGTCCAATACATAGTCTTTTTTTTGTTGTTGAATATTTTTTGATGTAGATGGACACAGTATCATTAGTAGTTTCTTTGTTGGCTTTTTTTAATATTTAGTTTTAGTTTTTGGCGGACACAACTTCTTTGTTTGTATGTGGTGCTGAGGATCGAACCTGGGCTGCCCGCATGCCAGGCGAGTCTGCTACTGCTCGAGCCACATCCCTCTCTGGGGTGGCTTTTTAATGCCGTGCTTCGTGTTCAACCCAGTACCTCATACATGCTAGGGAAGTTCTCTACCACTGATCCATAACCCTAGTCCCCAAAGTCCGTTGCTTAATATATTTTTTCTTGGCGGGAGTGTATGTGTGTAATGAGGGGATTGAATCCATGGCCTTATATAAGCAAAACAAGCACTTTACTGACTAAGCTATATTCTCAGCCCTGATCTGTAGTCGGTTAACAATGACAATGGAGCAGCCTGTCATTCAGACATTGATTCTGTGCCCACTTGGCTCAGATTGGAGGCAGTGCCTGAAGCCTTGACCAATCAGTCACTTAGGTGAGAACTGTCCAATCCTCACGCAGCCAGTGATGAGGGGGAGGGCTTCCACAAACTTCTCTTCCCTTGGTGTCTGGAACCCGCCATTTAAAAAATCTTTTTGTAGGCTTCTGTTCTGGATCCGGAGCCCAGGTGTCTGTGCTATGCAGAATCTGAAAACAAACCACAGGGAGAACGCTGAGAACCCTGAGAGCCAGGAAATGGTAAGTGTGCCTTGTTATATTGAGTCTGTGTAGGAAGGGGGCTTAAAGCTGACAGGAGTGGCAATGGTGGAAACTGGCAGTCATGGCTAGGGACTCCTCGTGGTCCTCTCCAGAGTCTTGTGGCCAGAGGGTCTCTCTGTGGTAGCTTAGCCTTCACCTCCTTCTGACTAATCTAGTGAGGCTTAGATCAGCAGTTGAAAACCTGGGCATTTTATTCCATAATTGTATGGTGTTTTCAGCTTCTTTCTAAAGCCCTTTGGGGGCTTCCATGTGCCATGAGTCCAGCATGTCTCCAGATTTCATAGTGAAGACTGAGATAATTACCAGGAGAGAACTACAAATCCATTTATTGTATTCATGCATGAGAGAGGCTGTTAATTTTAGGGCTTGTTACTCATGAGGGTTTGTTTGCTTGCTTGTTTGTTTATTATTATTATTATTATTATTATTATTATTATTATTATTATTATTATTATTATGTGTATGTTGTCTTCTTTTTGGTACCAGAAATTCAACCCAGAGGTGTTCATCCACAGATTCACATTCCCACCCCCTTTTTAATATTTTTATTTAGAGACAGGGTCCCTTTGAATTTCTTAGGGCCTCACAAGTTTGATGATGCTGGCTTTTAACTCATTCTCTTCATGAGTCCTGGGATTTTTAAATGTGGCAGAAGCAGTATCTCAAATCCAAAACCAAAATCTGAAATCCAAAACTTCAGTTTAGCTCTCCATAGGTCTTAGAATAAACCCCTAGTATTCTAGCTCTCTGTTCCCATATCCAAAACTAGGGTTCTCTGTTCACACAAAATAAGTATAAAATAGAATAGATAGTATAATGACCATGTAATGTAGATAATGGGCCTCACTCATACACACCTGGTGGCTAACCTAAAGATGTTAATGAGCACAATTAAGGCTTATTTCAAATGTAAAAGACCTTGAAGCCCACTTGTGGGAACACCTTCAACAAAGTCCTTTGTCCCAGGGGTGATTCCTGATTGAATTTGAAGAAAAAAAGATGGGTCATAGAAAGAATGAAAGTGAACCCATATAGTAGTCAGGATGCCTTTTCCAAAGCCTATTCTAAATGCATTATGCTTCCTGTTCTGCCCAAAACCATCAGTAAACTTCTAAGATGGCACACAAAAATGAGTTTTTTTTTTTTTTTTTCTGGTATCATTCCTCATACCACCTGGTGGGCATTCTATTTCTTCTTGCTTAAATAGATTTTTTTCCTTCAAAATTTATGAGACAAGCACCCAGATTCAATTTGCAAACTGAGAAATTTTGGTTAATCTCAAAACTCCACTTTCAGCATTATTAATCATTTTCCCATGTTTTATTTCAAATGTATGCACCATTTATAATGTTTTTCTTCAAGAACTGGAGGGCATTTTTAAAAGATTTTAATTTTTTTTTAAAGAGAGAGAGAGAGAGAGAGAGAGAGAGAGAGAGAGAAGAGAAGAGAAGAGAGAGAATTTTAATATTTATTTTTCAGTTATTGGTGGACCCAACATCACTGTTTGTATGTGGTGCTGAGGATCGAACCCGGGCCACATGCATGCCAGGCAAGCGCGCTACTGCTTGAGCCACATCCCCAGCCCTAAAAGATTTTAATTTATCATTCTGAGATTTTCATATGAGAAGAAAGCAGAATAAAAGTAGGTGACATTAAAAACAATGAATCTCTCCTAAATGAGGTTTATGTGTCCCAATTAAGGATTTTTAGAAATTGTAATGGGTCATCAATTGAGGGTTTATTTATTTATTAATTTGTTTGTTTATTTATTTATGGTCAGGCAATCTGGGGTTGTGGCTCAGTGGTAGAGCACTCACCTAGCACGTGCAAGGTCCTGGGTTCAATCCTCAGCACCACATAAAAATAAGTAAATAAAAAAAATAAATAAATAACCCACACAAACATTCCAAATATTTCAGGAAACTCTTTTATTCTGGTGTGGCAGGAAAAAATAAAAGTGGGACTAACTTGAATTTAAATTACATGCAATTTCAATCTCTCTCTCTCTCTCTCTCTCTCTCTCTCTCTCTCTCTCTGTACTGGGGATTGACCCCAGGGCCTCATGCTTAGAAGGCAAGCACTCTACAACCTGAGCTATTTACTCAGACCCATTTTTTTGGGGGGGAGACTGGGGATTGAAGTCAGGGGCACTCTACCACTGAGCCACATCCATACCTTTATTTTGTATTTTACTTAGAGACAGGGTTTCACTGAGTTGCTTAGTGCCTCACCATTAATGAGACTGGTTTTGAATTCATGATCCTTATGTCTCAGTCTTGTAAACAGCTGATATTACAGGCATGCACCACCATGCCTGGCCAACTTCAATCTTTTTTTTTTTTAAAGAGAGTGTGTGTGTGAGAGAGAGAGAGAGAGGGACAGAGATATATATATATATATATTTTTTTTTTAAATTTAATATTTATTTTTCAGTTTTGGGCGGACACAACATCTTTGTTTGTATGTGGTGCTGAGGATCGAACCCAGGCTGCACGCATGCCAGGCAAGCCCACCACCACTTGAGCCACATCCCCAGCCCCAACCAACTTCAATCTTAAGGGCTAAATTACACGCAATTTAGATCAAAGTCCATGTCAATATCTTGGTACTATATATATAATGTTGTTGATAGACCTTATATTCCAGTGCCTCACATGTGCCAGAGAAGTGAGCTCCACTGAGCCCCAGCCCCAGCCCCCTGGTACATTTTTCATGGGGGATATTGGAGATTGAACTCACGAACACTTGACTACTAAGACAAATCCCCACGATTTTTTTTTTTTTTACTTTATTTAGAGACAGGATCTCACTGTGTTTCTTAGCACCTCACTTCTGCTAAGGCTGGCTTTGAAATTTTGATAATTCTTCCTCAGCCTCTTCAGCAACTGGGATTACAGGCTTGCACTAACACACCCAGCACCTGGTACATTTTTAATATCTGTTTTATGTAGATTTTAACCAGTAGCCTTAACTTTATATATATATATATATATATATATATATATATATATATATATATATATATATATATATATATTTGATTTAAATCCATAACCCAGAAATCAGTGAAACAGAATCTATTTTTTATCTGCAACTCTGCTTTTGGTTATGTCAGTGTCTGAGTTAAGATTCCCAATTAAAGAATTTACTATGTCTTGTGTTCTCATTCTGACCTCCCATATGACCTAGTTTTAGAATATCTGAAACAAGGTTCCCAGAGATTCCAAATTTTTTGGAGTACTTAGAAAACACCACTCTCTGAGTCTTGTCTTCTAGGGACCACTTTGAATTTTAAGTGTGTAGCTTCTGAAGGGATGGACTAATTGGATGCTTTGCAACTGGAAGGCATTTTCTGATATACTTTCTCTCTAAAAGGTACTTTATTTGTTTCCTTTTATTAGATACTGTGAATAAACGTACAATAAAAATAGATGTGTGGCAATATATTTAGCAAAAGGATTCCAAATTTTTTACATATATACCCAAAGTTATTATTTTATCACTTCTTTAGGCCTTGGTGAAGGTCTTTTTTTTCAGAATATAGATTCCTTCTATTATCAAATGGGTCCATGCTAAGTGTGTTGAAAATAGAGATTCTAAAACTTCACACAATGCACACATTTCCAAGAGTATAGGGGAAAGGGAAAGACAATATTCACAACCAAGAAACCATTTCCCATGGAAGCACAGTATCAGTGTCCAACCTGGAGTGTAATCTGGATCTTTCAGTGGTAAGGTTGTTTAAGAACCACAACCATAGGTTTTTGGGATCCTCTAAAGTACACTGAATGGCTTTAAATCACTTACTCTTCTTCAAAATAAAATTTCTGCTACCTACTTAAAAAATAAAGTACTATGAATGAGAAAGGTGAATGAGACTTAAGTTCTTTGGAGGTACTGAGGTTGACGTTTAATTATAGTTTATAAATAGTCAAATAAAAAGTGCCTTCGAGTTGTCTCAACTTTTCCAACACATGATATAGAATACTTAGATGAACTGACATGAAATAATGAAAATGCATTTCAGGGAAGTGATATCACAGAAATTTTCAGGGTAGAATCTTGGAAATGTGGGAAAATATATATTAATATATATATGCTTTTCTATAGAAAAAAATAAGTGATAAGTACATGAGTATGAGGGTAAATTCAGTGTGCCTCATGCATTGTAGGTTGAAAGTAATGATAAAGTAGTAACTGAGGAGATCCAGAACTCTATAATCCTGGGAGACATTAATAGCAATTTAGAAAAAGAAAATATAGTTAAATCCCTTTAGATTTACCTCTGTCCTCTGTTCCTCTTATGAGTTTGATTCTGTCAAATGAGATTATGTGGGTATGGTTCTCTCTGAATTTATGTTTTCTTTTGTTTTTAGGATTTTGTCAGCTATGTCATGTAAAGCCCTGTCTTAAACTCACTTTGGGGGCTCTTTTACATCCTGTTCTGGACTGCAGAGCAGAGACTCACCTCATTCAATCTGTGCAATGAATTGACTTTTGTCAATCATTGCAAACAATGGTTGGAAGAACAAGCATATTGGAGCGTCTTTCATATCCTATAATATGGTTGTCAGACCCTGTGGGTTAAAGGGTAGTTACTTGCTATGATTGAAAAACCTTCCCTATGAGAAGGGCTTATCTATATATATATATATAATATATATATATATATATATATATTTTTTTTTTTTTTTTGTTTTGGAAGCCCCATAAACACAGAAGAGAAGCACTTATAGTCACAAACAAAGGAATGCCAGAAGCCATTAGATATGAGAAAATACAAAAATAAATAAAATCTTCTCTTAGAGCTTTTAGAGGTAAAAAGTATATTTCTGTTTTGTGTAAGGAAACTAAAATTTCTCTTTGGCCTGAAAATATTTTGATGTTTTAAACTTGCTTGTAATTTCTACCTGTGTTTTGAATTCACCTATGCCTGGCTATCCCTTACCAGATAACAACCCTCTCTAAAACCTTACTGGTGCCTCATAAATTCTGGCTCCTGCTGACCAAATAACAATTCTCTCTATATCTCAGTGGCAACTTATAAATTCTAATGTCTGGAGCTGAATTTATTTTCCACCATGAAATGTTAGCCACGTAGATCCATAACCTGCTATTTGCCTTTGTATTATGATTGTCAAAATCTTGTTAGCTGTAAGTACCTTAGACACCCACCTCCTTTGTAACTTTTTGTGCTGTAAAAACGTTTTCCTGATGATCAGGTGGATGATCTCTAGCATGGAATCTTTTTTTTTTTTTTTTAATATTTATTTATTTTTTAGTTTTCGGCAGACACAACATCTTTGTTGGTATGTGGGGCTGAGGATCGAACCCGGGCCACACGCATGCCAGGCGAGCGCGCTACCGCTTGAGCCATATCCCCAGCCCACTAGCATGGAATCTTGTAAGAGACAGTCCTGGCCAGCTTTTGTGTACATAATACAATCTTGATTTAATTTGATTTAAAATTTGAGTAGGTGGTCTTTTGTTTTTTGGTTTAACATTAACCGTTTTTTAAATGTCACTGTAAATAAAACCAAAGAACACAACAAAACTCCTGTAAATGAGCCAGGTACATAAAAATAGTCATTCTTTACTGAAAGCACAGTATTCATTATAGAAATGATATAAGCTTAAAAATTAATTAAAAGATATCTCAAATATCAAGTGAGTTTAGGAGTTAGAAATTTTTTTTCTTTCAGAATATAGGTAGTAAAATAGGACAAAAGAGAAAATGTGAAGCATAAATATATTAAGTAATATGCAAAAAAATCACCAAAATATTTATTACAAAAAAATCATATCTACAGAAATGGTTCAAAAGAAGCAGTCTTTTTGTCAGGAATAAACATTTGGACAGGAATGGAAGTTTTGGTTCTCTTTTTAAGTAGTTTTACTCCTAGTGAATAATCTTTACACTATTTCTGCATTTTTCTGGTTGGAATTAATTATAATTCATATATCTGCAAAAAAGGTACTGAATGCAGAAAAATATTATTGCTCATGTTTAAATCACCTCCATTATTTGATCGTTCCCTTTTTAAACCAAAAATCTGCATAAACCATCTCTTAATAAATATATCTCTGTATATTAGCAGCAACTGAGTTATAAAATTTGCTATGATCACTTGTCTCTTCATGTACTTAAAGACTATGAATTTGCTACTTAGCACTTAGGTATAAGTCTCTATGATGTTCTCTAGTTGTTTATGTCACTCTGCCAAGTTTTATACCAAGCTCTTAGTATGTGCCTTAATTACTCTGTGTAGCAATGTAGGATTTATGTCTCATTTGTGACACTTTGTTCCCAGAACTGTGTCTAAAGGGATATTGTAAAAATGATTATTTAGGAAAAAAATCTATCTAATATTATATTTTATTTTATATTTATTTATATATTTATGTATACATATTTTTATTATTTAGAAACACCCTTTGGTCTGAAACTACAGTGATACTAGTGTATTTTAGCTTGAATTGGTTGTGAGAATCAAACTAACAAGACTTTTATGTGTGTTGGTTGGTGATTTCTGCAACCTCAGGAACCTAGTGAATAATAGCAGAAATAAATAAGTAACTCTTTAGTTTGAAGCAGAACCACCAAACTAGATGATGTTTTGCTTCTGCTTTCTATCTTGATTATCAGAAACATACCTTTAAATTTACATGGAACTCTTTTGGAATTCTGTTCAGTTAGTTCTTCTAAAAAAATCAATGAAACTGAAAAATAATGCAGGAAAGATAAATAATTAATTTCAAACAATTCATTTCTTAAAACAAAATTTTTTTTTCAAATCACCAAAAATTCTGAAAAGTTAGAAAAGTTAAAAGCTTTAGAAATATCCTAATGCAATTTATCTTTTGCTCAGAACAGTAGACTATATCTACAACTCATTCTTCTCTAGAATTGGACTGTGTGCAAATATGAAAAAAAAAAGTGCTAAGATGCCCCAAATGGCTTATAAGTTTTAAAATCCTGAAAGGAGCTCAAATCTGCCATTTTTCTACTTTACAAAATACAAGATCTTAAATTTGTATACTTAACAAACATTTGCAGAAGTGTAATTCAAAATGACCTAAAAAAATAAAAAAAAATTAAAGGACTGACCCACTGAACATGAAGGACTTATAATATTGAATCCCTTATGTTAAATGTCTTTTTATCATTGTCAAAATTTTCCATGTTTATATTATCAATATATTAATAAAATTTTTATGCATTTAATAACAAATATCTAATTTCTTATTTTATTCAGTCTTTTAAAAAATTAGTAGTAATTAGTATTAATAATTTAATTCTCATACTTGTGAAAGTATGGAACATATACTTTAAAAGCTATGGCTATAGCAAGTGAAAAATCCAGCCTAATTTCCTTTTAAGATTGGGAGCCATGTCATCATAAAGGCATGAAAAGTTAATTTCTGCTTCATTATAAATTACTGTGATTTGCTTGAAATGCCTACCAGTGCTTTGAACTCACCCATGTCTGGTTTTCCCTGATGAGATAACAACCCTCCCTGAAACTTTAGTGATGACTCACAAATTCTGTCTTTCCCTGACCAAATAAAAACTCACTCTGAAACTTTAGTGGTGGATCATAAATTCTGATGTTTTGATCTAAATTTACTCCCTAAGTGCTAAACCATTTAGAGCATTAACCTACTACATGTCTTTGTATTATGCTTGTGAAAATCCTGTTATTCGTGTAAGTTCTCAAGTCACCCCCATTTTGTAATTTTTGTGCTATAAAACTACAGTCCTAGAGAACTGGAGTGCTGAATTCTTTTTCCATGGGTTTCAGGAGAGACTTATGCTCAAATGCGGGACCACCAAAAGACCACTAGAGACCAATATCGATGTAAGCACCAAAGAGGTGTTTATTCCAAGCTAGCTCAGTCCTCCAGGCACACAGAAACTGGTGGCTTAGAGGCCCTGAGCCTGGGGTTTGCAGCAGTTTTATAACACTTTGGGGAAGGCAGGAACTCCACAATACATCATAGCATCTCTTAGAAAATCATCACACACCTTGGGAAAATCATAAACAACTCTAAAACATGATTAGCACATTCACTGGTGGGAACAAGTTGGGTAAGCATGATTGGTTAGTACAAGATGGGGATTCATTTGAACAGATTGGCTTAGGCCATGAGGGGATTATATGCTGAACTATATGGTTTCCCAAAATTTTATCAATCACCATAAACTACTGGAAGTTTCATTTGGAATCCCAGGAATTTTCCCAGTCTCATGCTGATTGGTGGCTGCTAGGGGGTTGCTATGGATCCCCACCTAGCCTGACTGAGTCTGGGACACCAGGCACAGCAGAACTCTCCTGTTATTTGTAGATAAACAACTCAGCAGGTTGGGTATGAGCCTAGGAGTGCTCTGTGTGTCTTTCCAAGGACAAGAGTCATGCCCCCTTCCTTGGACAGTCTTTGCTCTGAGGTAGAGGATGGTTTCTCACCTTGTACCTTATGTTATATATATATATATATATATATATATATATATATATATATATATATATATATATATATATATATATTAGATGTAGCTGGACACAATACCTTTATTTCACTTATTTATTTTTATGTGGTACTGAGGATTGAACCCAGGGTCTTGCACATGCGAGGTGAGCACTCTATTGCTGAGCCACAATCCCAGTCCCTTATGTGTTGTTTTTGTTGGGCATTTTTACTTTAGGGGTTTTCTTCCCAGTTCAAAGTTCAATCTGTAACCTAAAAAGAACAGAGATCCAAAAATAAATAAATAAAATTCGATAATTATTGTCATTTTATATTAATTCCTTAATAATATACAAGCATATATAATCCATAAACTGAAATGACTTTATATGTAAGTTTAAATGAAAATGTTCTGTTGGTTGGGTTAGTTCCCACTAATGGGAAAACAACCTTGCCTCAAAATAATAGCAGCCTGAGACTCTGGGGTACATTTCTCAGTTAAAAAAATAAAATAAAAAATAAAAACAGCACTCAACGACCTGAGATTCTAGCCCTTATTCATGCCTGGATTGGATAATATTCCCTGTCACTCAACAAAGGGCTCACTTCTCTTAGATTCAATGTTCATGATCTGAAGCCCCTTTCAATCAAAAGCATTTTGTGGGAACTGTCCAATCGTGTGTCATCAGGGAGGAGGAGGGTGGACTTTCACTTCTTATCTCCTGAGTCCTCCATTTTTGCCATCTGTAGTCTCATACTTCAGAGTCACAGGTTCTGCTGTGCAGGAACTGAGGATCCCAAGTAGCCCCACTCCTGAGAACCAGGAAATGGCGAGTGTGCATTGGCCTAGCAAGAGAGGCTGGGGGAGGAAGACTATTGGAACCACAAGACTGGCTGTGTTGAAAACAGGAGCTAGCACATTGGGACTCTGGGCAGTCTCTGGAGTCTGCAGGCTTTACTCCTCCACTTGGCCACTATGTGCTCAGTCTTGCTGGCCAACCAGGTGGGGAACATGTCAGTGGCAGAGACTCTTTTCTGCCTTCCTTGTGCTCAAAGGGCATCCTCAGAATCTGCTAAAATACTATGTGGCAGGAGTGTTCCTGCAGCCCAGTGTCTTACCAGATGCTGGAGATTGACAGGTGGAATAATTATCAAAATCAAATCTCCAAGGTCCATTTTCCTGCAGGAGATGAGCTGTCATTTTTGGGTACCTAAATTCCTTTTGAGCTAGCTAATTTTCATTTTGACATTCTTTTATTTTTACTTTCTTCATTATTATTATTTTGTTAAAGTTAGGTGAACTTAGGGATACTGTACTACTTAGCCATATCCTTGGTTGTGGAGCCAGATTTACAGATAGGTTGTTAGTGTACTTAGGTAAATTGGGTCTAATATCCAGTAAAATCAAGAATGAACAGCATATTGAGGATGGAGTCCAGGATAAGGGGAATTGAAAATGTCCCCAAGGCCCTGAGCCCATCCCAAGGAAATTTTAATGAAGCAGCTCACAGCAAACATGGAGATGCTAATCCAAAAGCCCTTCCTGCCCAGAATACTCCTTCAGCCCACCTGTCCTCCACACTTTGGGTCTTCCCACCTACATTCCAACACTGCAAGATAACATAACAAAGGACAGCAATGTGACAGGAATGTGGGATAGCTGAAGGAAGACCTTAGCTATAAAAAAGCTAACAAAAACTTAGTTTAAAAAAATCCCTTTCATGGATTCTACATCTTTGGTCCCCTTTTTCTTCTGGGGAGAAGTCTTTTCTACTGTCCTTTAATAAAGCTTCTACTTTCCACTCTAAACTTGCCTTGGCGCACTTCTCTGGTGTTTTATTTCAGCATTGGGGAAGCAAGGAATCTTCACCTGTAAACAGCCCTAACAGGTTTAAATTTATTTTGAGAAAGGCCCTAGTAAGTTGCTGAGATTATTTTTGTTATGGTTTAATTTATCTATAATTTGCTATTGCAATAAAACATACTGTTTTTACATACATATGTATTCACATGGGGATCTTATTTATATTGTGATTCTTTATTATTGTAATATTATATTTTCACAATATATATGAATAATAGGCCATGATAAGTTCTTTTTTTGCTCTTATAATTGAAAAGGTTTTTGGCTAAAGTTACATATAACTTTGTAGAAGAATTTTAAAAAATTATGCTTTGGTTTCTTACTTCATGTAAAGTAAAGCTTGATGATTTTTTATTATTGCATTATTGTTGTATTTAATAGTCAGGTTTATTTTGACATAGCCATAAAACATGAAATATAATTTGCTCCCCTTAAGTATCCAGTAGTTCCCCTTTCCCTATTCTCCTACTTTTTTCTATCATATATTTATTTATAGTTTTTAAAAATTATTTCTTTATAGAATACACATAAAAGTAGACTTCATTGTGATATATTCATATTTGTACATAGTAGTTTTGGTGAGATATATTGTTGGTTAATTTTGGGGAAAATTATCACCTTTGTAATGATGAGTTTTATTATTTACATGGGATGTATATTTCAGTCTTTTATGTGCTTTTTTGTGACTTTTATTTTCTCATAAATTCTACATATTTTGTTTCTAAAAATGTACACATGTGAAATACCACTTGCATAAGGCACCTATGTAAAATATATACATAGTGTTTTATGCTCTTTTTTAAACTGGATATATTATGAAATGTGACTGGCCCCAGTGACCATTTTTCCTACAGATTATTATTTATCTCTTCCAAGATGTATATTGTATTGAGCCATGCCCCTGGGCTTCAAGTGTTTGGGTGAATACCATTGCATACTTACATGTTATCATGATCACATATGCTCTAATTTCAGTAAGTCTCTGTGATGGGGCGTATCATGTATATTCAATAGCAAAATAGTTTCCACAAATAGATACTAATTTAAACTCCTTTTGAGTCAATGATTATTAATTTTTAAAATGTTCATCAATATTACTTAATTTTTCCCATGATGGGTTTTTATTTTGTATTTCTTAACCTTATAAAGATTTTGAATTTTTATAGTTAATAAACATATCTCATGTATAAATTTGAAGTTCAATCTTCTGGCTTTTATATATTTTTGGCTTACAAGATGAGAAAAGGATCCAAAAATGCAGCTAGAGTTTGATTTCAAAACAAAGAAAAAGGTTTTAATTATTTTTTTAAATTTATTTTTTTTTCTTTACTCATCATTTATTATAGGTTTCTTGTATGATTGTAAGGGTAGATTATTTAAATAGGATTCTAGGGATTATCTTTGTTAATTACTACAGGAAAAAGAAATAAGAAATTTCTCTACACTCTGGCTGCAGGAAAATGAATAAATTTCTTTAAAATCATATGGTAATAAAATTGTTAAATGACATACTTACTAAATAGCCACTCCTTAAAAATTTTTTTCTGTAATATTTTGGCAGTGAATCATGAATTCTATTATCTGGATTTTGGGTTTTAATATAAAATCATGTGGAATAAAATTTAGCCAATCCTAGATATATTCATACATAATTTGTTTTTTACTTAATGACATGTTGTGGAGATAGCAACTAGTGGACATATTTATTTTTAGAAATAGTTACTTTTTTGCTTTTAAGTTTCTAGTAAGCCTTTTAGATTTATTTCCTTACTGAGTCACTCAGGGCCACTGATTTTTTTTTTTTTTTTTTTTTTTTTTTTTTTTTTTGTAATCTCTAGGCATTTACCCTTCTAAGAAATCTGTCTTGTGAGCTCTGTTTCTGAAGAGTTTCTTAATATGAAAGAAAAAAAAAAGTTTTTATGTTGCCCCTGAAATGTATTCTCAATGCACTCTCTTCAAAATGGAGAGAAAATAATATTTCCCCAGACTGACATCCCTGTGTCAGGAGCTAACAATACACTGATGGTCTTTGAAGAAATTTCATACAGTTCTGTCTCTGGGTAGTTTTCTGTGGGCTGCTAAATTGCCATTTAGTATCCAGATACCCATGATTTTTCATCTGTACTAGGGGAATAATTTTAGAGAGCACAAATGAATAATGCTCTTCATGGAGGCTATGAATACCTGAATGTTCTGTAGTGCACAGCTGACAAGTCCCCTGGAATACACTGTGCAGATTCTATTTGGTTTACCATTATCTGCCACTCACATGAATTTCCTTTCAAAAGCTTGTAATAACTTTTTCACTTTAGGCATCCATGTTATCCACATTCCCAGGTATAAAAGTTTGAATCTTTCTTTTCTGAATTCCAGGTTTCCTTTCTCTTTGGTTCAATGTGGTACAAATAATTATGTTTTTTTTCTTTCTTTTACACTGTGTTTCTAATAAAAATGTTCTCTGCTCCAAACCTAGAAAATGACATAAATAATTGTATTTGATAATTTATAAAGGAGAGTTGAGAATAATTCTTGCTCGTGTTTCCCTTCCTTAGAAACTGACCCAGAACTGTTCTTGGTCCTGAAAAGGGAGGACCATAACCAATCAGGTATATAAAAAAATATGTTGATTGATTGTATATTCTCTTCTATGAACTCTATGTTCAGATCCTTGGCCCATTTCTTGATTGGGTTATTATTATCATCATCATCATCATCATCATCATCATCATCATCATCATCATCATTATTATCATTATTTGCTTAGTTTTTTGAGTTCTTTATATACCCTAGAGATTAGTGCTCTATCTGATATGTGAGGGGTAAAATATTCCTCCTAAAATGTAGGCTCTGTCTTCACCTCACAGATTGTTTCTTTTGCTGAGAATAAACTTTTTAGTTTGATTCAACCCCATTTATTGATTATTTGTTTTAATTCTGGTGCTATCAGTGTCTTATTAAAGAAATTGGTGCCTAATCCCACCTGATGAAGATTAGAGCCTGTATTTTATTCCACTGGACACAGAGTATCTGGTTTAATTCCTAGGTTCTTGATACACTTAGAGTTGAGTTTTGTGCTTGGTGAGAGATAGTGTTTTGTTGAAGAGGCTATCTTTTCTCCAGTGCATGTTTTGACACCTTTGTTTAATATATAATAATTATAATTTTGTGGGTTAGTCTCTGTGACCTCTATTCTGTACCATTCATCTGCAGTCTGTTTTTTTTGCAAATGCAATGCTGTTTTTGGTACCATTGCTCTGTAGTATGGTTTAAGGTCTGGTATAGTGATGGCACCTGCTTCACTCTTTCTGCTAAGGATTACTTTTGCTATTCTTGGTCTCTTATTTTTCCAGATACATTTCATGGTTGCTATTTCTATTTCTATGAGGAATGCCATTAGGATTTTGATCAGAATTGCAGTAAATCTGTATAGTGCCTTGGTAGCATTGTCATTTTGATAATATTAATTCTGCCTATTCATGATCAAGGTAGATATTTCCATTTTATAAGTTCTTTTTTGATTTTTTTTCCTTAGGGTTCTGTAGTTTTTCTTGTGTATATCTTTCACCTTTTTCATTAAGTTACTTCCCAAGTATCTTATTTTTTTGAAGTTATTGTAAATGGGGTAGGTATCTTCATTTCTTTACCAGAAGATTTTTCACTGATATACAAAATGCCTTTGATTTATGGGTGTTGATTTTATATCCTGCTACTTTGCTAAATTTATTTACTAGTTCTAGAAGTTTTCTGGTGGAGCTTTTTGAGTCTTCTAGGTATATAATCATATCTGGCATTTGCAGGTAAATGGATAGCATTGGAGAAGATAATGCTAAGTGATGCTAGCCAATTCAAAAAAAAATACCAAATATAAGGAGCCTGACTCATAATTGGGTAGGGAGGGTGATCATGAGAGAAATAGATGGATTCTCAATAAAGAAGAGGGGTAGGAGGAATAGAAAGGGGCAGGGGATTAGCACGAATAGTAGAATGTGATAGAGACCATCATCAAAAGTACATGTACAAAGACACAAATTTGTATCACCATACTTTATATACAACCAGAGATATGAAAAATTGTGTTCTATACATGAAATAAGATTTGTAATTCTTCTGTTGTCATTTCTTTAAAAAACTCGATAGAAATATGAAAAAATTTGTTCATAAATTATATACATTAAATATGTGCATGTTATATACAGAAAATATATATATATATATATATATATATATATATATATATATATATATATATATATATATATCTAGGAAAAGGCAAGTCTCTTTCCTGAATTTTTAAAAATTAATTAATTTGTTAAATTGTTCTAACTTGATAATAGAGCAGAATGCATTTCACTTCAGAGCACACAAATGGAGCACAAAATTTTATTTCTCTTGTTGTACAGAAAGTATAGTTACAAAACCCATGTAACACTATTTTCTGTACAACAAGATTTTCATCTCATTCCACCATCTAACCTACCTCTTTATCATCTCCCATCACCTCCCTCCCCTTTGTCTTATTCAATGTTTCTTCATTTCTTCCATGCTACCTCCCACTTCCCTCGTTGTGGGTCACCATCCACTTAGCAGAGAAAACCTTAGGTCTTTGGATTAGGAGGATTGGATAACTTGCCTTAACATGATATTCTCCAACTCCATCCATTTACTTCCCAATTCCATAATTTTATTCTCTTTTAATGCTCAGTAATATTCCACTGTGAAAATAGACCATATTTTCTTTATCCATTCATCTATTGAAGAGCATATAGATTGGTTCTATAGTTTACCTATTGTTAATTGTTTTGCTATGAGCATTGATGTGGATATGCCTCTGTATTATGCTGTTTTTAGCTCTTGTTGGTCTAAACTGAGGAGTGGGATTGCTGGGTAAATTTTGGTTTCTTTCCAAGTTTTCTAAGGAATCTCCTTATTCTTCTCCAGATTGGTGTCACCAATTTAGAGTCCTACCAACAGTGTAACATTGGGCCTTTTTCCTCACATCCTCACCAACATATATTTTTGCTTGTATTTTTAATAATTGCCATTCTTATTGGAGTAGTTTTGATTTGCAATTCTTTAATTGCTAGAGATGTTGAACATTTTTTTTTTATCGATTGATTGTTTATATTCTAAGAAGTGTGTCTCTTCAGTTTCTTAGCCCATTTCATTTAATGATTGGGAAATTTGTTTTTTGGTATTAAGTTTTTTTAAATTCTTTATATATCCTGGAAATTAGGTTTCTATTTGATGTGCATGTGGTAAAAATTTGCTCCTATTCTCTGTTATCACTTTTCACCTCACTGATTGTTTCTTTTGCTGAGAAGAATATTTTCAGTTTGAATTCATCCCATCTAGTGACTCTTGTTTCTATTTCTTGTGCTTTAGTAATATTCTTAAAGAAGCAAAATTTCAAATCCCCTACCTGGGATTACAGGTGTATGACATCATGATAGCCACACAATTCATCTTCATTTCAAGCCCACTTTCTTAAGAGGGTTTCATCCTAGGAAGAAAAAGAAAATGTTATAGACAGGCCATTGGGTCGAAGGCCATGGCATCAAATAAGGAATATACCATTAATCAATTTAAATAATAGACTCAAATCTTTGGATCTGGGGAAAAACATACACACACACACACACACACACACACACACACACACACACACACACACCATACACTTTCTGGTTAAATCTTCTTGCCCTCACTCAGGCAGTTTCTCTCTAGTTTTTTTTTTTTTTTTTTTTTTTTTTTTTTTTATATCTCAGGAGAAATATTGGTTAAAAAATAAATGTATCTTTCACCTGTAGCATAAAAAGAAGTGATCAATCCTTCATCTTCCTGAACTCAGGACAAGCACAACTCTCAAATATGGTTCTGTGAACTGAGATTTTCTTGAGTCTTGACATGGTTTTGAGGGTGCTGTTCCAAAAATACATATAATTTATTAGTAATATTTTAAATACATAATGGTAATTTTCACATAGTGGAAATTATGGGTTATACTATAAAATTCAATTTTTACTATTTTTATATGAATTCTAAAAAAATAATTATCTTTCCACCTCATACAATTTTAATGTTTAATCTATTTCCATACCAGAGAAGTTAACTGAAATTTTACAGGATTGTCACTGTATTATTTCCATCAATAAATAATATATTTACATATATAATCTACAAATTCAAAAGGCCTCATATGCAAGTTTAAATGCAAATGCTTTTCTGGGTTGGCTTTATTTTACTTCTCCAAGGATATCTTGCCTTAAATTTGCTGCAGCCTGAGGATCTGTATTTCAATTCCCAGAGCCTCAAAAGAAAAATAAACGAATGAATAAATAAACAAATAAATGTACAGAAAAGACCCTACAATTGTGACATCGTTTGTTTCTAGATTTGAAGTTATCTCCTGACTCTCAAAAAAATCTCTAGGCTCAGATTGAGCATATGAAGACATAAGTTGTGTCTAATCAGGACCCCTTATATAAGCATTGTCCAATCTACTCATATTCAGTAAAGAGAAGTTTTGACCATCTAGTGTGAAGTCTGCCAGAGTGGGTATCCATTTCTAGGCTTCCTCACTTATGTTCAGTGAACCTGATTTTTTTCTCCTGTATAGGTACTTTGTAATTTATAGAGAGGACACATGGTTCCAAAAATACAGTAAATGATGAGTGTGCAGTGAAATCCTGAGACTGGATGGTGAGTCTGGTTGAAACTGGCTGCACTGACTATGGTGGGAACTGGCAATTGTTGGCTAGAATCCCTGGTGTAATTTTTGGTTTCTGCAGTCCTGTATCTTTTTCTGAGAAAGGTCAGCCCTTAATTTTGATGAGCCAGTCAACTGGACCATATATTAACAGTAGACACTGGAAGTCCTATAGTATCCTATAGAATATCTTCAGCCCCTACCTTAAATTCTATGTGAGAACATTTGTGGCAATATTTGTGAATCTTCTCAGATTGTGTTGTGGATTCTGGAGTGAGAAGATCATCACAATCACAACTCCATGTATTTTTTTCCTCCAGGAGGGGGGTGAGATACTCTATACATATCTCAGTTTTTCTTTCCTCCTGAATTCATTCTCCTTCTTTTTGGAGACTGTGGTATTCTGGATTGAGCCAGAGGCACTGTACCGCTTAGCTACATACCTGGTACTTTTTAATTTTTTTATCTTCAAACAGTTGCTGAGTGTGATTTTAAATTTATGTTCCAGTATTGTGAGTTGTATTTATATAAAAAATTTTAGCTTCCTGTTCAATGACAACTTCCCCCTTTTCCAGTATTATTAGTTACATTTTTTCAGTATTATCAGTTACTTTACCCATATTGTATTTCAAATGAACATGGTATTTTCAATTGTTATACCAAAAACCGGATGAGACTTTAAAGTATTTTTTTCTCTCTGGGTGCAATGATACATGCATATTAATTCCAGAGACTCAAGTGGCTAAGTCAGTAAGAGTGCAATTTCAGGGTAAATCAGGAATTTATGTAGACTAATTAGACAATTAGAAAAACCTGTCTCAAAATTTTAAAACATGGCTGGGTATGTAGCCCAGAATTAACATGCTGCTGTTTCAAATCCCCACTACCATAGAAAAAGATCAAAAGCAAAATTTGTTGTTGTTGTTGTTTATGAGCATTTTATATGATTGAAAAGTAAAGAAGAATCACTTTAGCTTGGAAAAATCATGTGTTTCTATTCTTCCTTTGTGTCTCCAAAGGCAGACAACCTGTCAGAGTGTCTTTATGCTCATATTTTCTTTTGTGGAATGTATATGAGAGCATTCTCATTCCCTACTCTGGTATTTTCCTGGAACTGTGTTTCAGAACTATGTAATATGAGGATTCAACAGCTGGCACATCTAATGACTCTCATAAGTCCAGATCAGTACTTGGTTCTTTTCTTGTTCAAGAGCAGTATAAATGTAGAGAGCTTAGTTTCTCAAAGAAATAACTAAGAGAACTCTCAACTTCCATTTTTTTAAAATGTCTTCACTAATTTTATAGTCTAGCACAGTGTTTCTTTCTTCCATATTCATATAATTGGAGTACTACTTACCATTCCACTTTTTGAGAGTAGCCATTCTAACAGCTGTGTTCATGCAGAAAATCTTATAGTTGGATGGTCCTCCAAAATTCTGATGCAAGCTTTTTAGATTCCAGTGTGCCTTATGCTCACTGGAAAAATATTGATGTGCATCTATTTTAGAAATAAAGAGGGATCTGTGATTGTAACAATTTTTCTTCACTAATATTCGAGATTTTAGCCCATTATAGTGTTTGCACACCAATGTGAAAACACTCCTTTTTGTTCTAGGGAGATTTGCATCTGCACAGTTACCAGTGCTTTCAATGCTTTGAGGTTTCAGATGTAGTCCATTGAATGGAAAAATTAATGTCGGGACAAATTACTTACAGAAAGAATTGGTTAGGTCTGGTGTTATTAGTAAAGTGAGCTGGGTGAGAGAGCTCAGGAAGTGCTAAACTGCCACTTTGGCTTTCAGTGGTGGCCTATATTTCCCTGTTAATTTTTTGGTACTGTCTAGATAAAAGTTCGACTGTCAACAACAGCTATTTGCATTTTTAGAGAATGTTGGCAAATCCCTCTAAGGGATTAAGGGGTTACCTTAAGATTTAACACCTCTTTCACTCTGGTCTAATGGGATAAAGCCCATGGATCTTGCATGGCCATAGAAAACCACTTATTTCCCCCCCCCCTGGAGTAAATACTGATTTATATCTTATTCCTTCCTCTGTGTGTACAGATAAATTAGCATTTAAACTACAGGCAATTTAGAGTTAAATAATATATTTCAAACCCAAATCAATCTTCCTTTATTTATATTAACACTGGATTTGGACATTTTGTTCCAGTAATTTTGCATATTGCTCAAATCAGCAAAATCTTCAAGTGCATTCTACTTATCTCTTGGACGATTTTTTTTTCAGTTTTCCAATTTGTGTGCCTCTATTTCATTTACAGTTTTTAGAAGGACTCAAAACAGGAGTATATGTTTATTTGGTGTATCCATAAATAGAGGGAGGCTTATATTCTGCTTTTATTCATTTTTATTTTATTTTTTAAAATTATCTTTCTTTATATCTGCTCTTTGGTTGATGCTTGTGTATAATTCCAGTGTCACACACATTCTGCACACAAGTCGCTTTTGTAATCTATGCCTTTTATTCTAACATCTACCTTGAGGTTGGATTGTAGCATTCATTCACATTAAATATTTTATTGATATGTTTTGATTTATATACGTATAATTGTTAACAATAAAAAGATATTTGCATACATATGAACTGTCCTATGGAGTTTCTCTATTGTGATTTCTTTATCTTAAAATTACTACATTGTTGTAGTATTATAACATGCATTAGTGTCAGGTAATGATCACTAGTACATTTGCTCTTATGTATGAGAGAGTACTTGTCTAATTTTATATACATGCATCTTTCCAGGAAAATTTTAGAAGTTTTTGCTTTGATTTCTTCTTTAACAAAAAGTAAAGAATGGTAAAATTATGACCAGTTATTATTAAAGGGTACCTTGGGAAAAATGATCATTTTTATAATAGTTTTATCCTTTTTAAATATGTTGAATATTTGAGTCTTTTATGTTCTTTTCTGTATTTTTATTTTCTCAAATACTGCATATTCCTTTTGTAAACATACTTGCCTATGAAATGCAACATTCATGTGACATCAGCATAAAACATACATGGTATTTTATAGTATTTGTCAAACTGGATATAATACATCAACAAAAATTCTAGCTCCTAGAATTTACATTTTACAAAATTTAATAATTACTTCTTCCTCTTTAGCCATGCCCCTTGGTTTCAACTCTGGAAGAATGTGGCTGTATTCTCATGTACATTTGCTGTAATTTTACTCTCTGTTTCCTGTATGGGTGTATCATATACATATGATTACAAAACAGTTTCTACAAATGGATAATAAAAGCTTAAATTATTATTTTCCTTTTTTGTGAATGCATTTATTCCACATATTCATCAGTACTATTTAATTCATCTATATGATGTGATTTTATTCAATGTTACTTAACTTCTAAAGATTTTGAGTTTTTGTGATTATTGAACACTTAGATATATCCTTTTTAAAGTGACTCTTCAAGAATTTTCTGGTTTTCTTTTGCATTCTGTTGTATTTTTTCTTCTTATATGTCTTTGATTGTATGTGAGGAAATTAGGGTTTTTTAACTTGTCAGTTTTGCAGCTTTTAATGTAATCATTTAATGAATAGATTTTTTTTGTATTAATATTTTGTAATTCATAAGTTTAAGTCTATTATATTGTGTAATTTTGAAAACAAAAAAAATATTTTTTTCTATTGTGATATTAGGGATTCAACCAAAGTGTCTTAATGCTGATCATATTGTCAGCTGTGTTTTAAACTTTATTTCCAGATGGGGTTGGCTCAATATCTTCATTTGGCCTTAAATTTTGAACTTCATGCCTTAGACTCCAGAATAGTAGATATTTCAGGTGTGCACCACCATATGAACCCTATCTTTTGTATGTAAACTTTTGAGCTTTGTACTTTCTTATATATTTCAGTATTATTTATTAATAACTTATATTCAGCATTTAATGTGTGAAAATATGTTGTTATGTTTTATGAGTGAAGGGATAAAATAGCATTTTATTATCACAGTCTTTTCCGAATATCCTAGCATGTTTTAAGAATTTTGTTGTTGGTGTTTTCTGTAGTTCCACCATTTATTTTATTATGAGGTTTACTCTGATTGATTTTACTTCATAACATCAATCATTTGGCATCATGGTATTTTGGTCAGCAGTAGACTTTATGTACAACCATGTATCTAGCAAATATCTTATCCATGTATGAGTTTATACCATCTAGATTCTGTCATTGCACTCAGAGAATTGGAAAATTGCAGAAGATTCTGAGGATAAATTATCCAGAGTGTATTTCCATCAAGTGAGAAATTATTATATATGCCTATATTTGTAATTATATACTGTATAATTGATATAATTTTTATTTGTTGAATTTTCAATTTTGCTAGTGCTTTTTAAGTTGTATCTGCTTTTAAAAAATTTGTACTGAAGATTAAACCCAGGGGTGCTTAACAATAAAGCCACATCCTCAGTCCTTTTTTTATATTTTATGTAGAGACAGAGTATTGCTGAGTTGCTAAGTGCCTCACTAAGTTGCTCAATAAAATATATATATATATATATATATATATATATATATATATATATATATATATGACAATATTATATATAATATTGTATTAGAATTTATGATCCTTTTTTCTTATCCTCCTCAGTCACTGGAACTACAGTGTCCATTACTAGACTGGGCTCATTTGCATTTTAAAAGCACCAACATTGATACTGGTAACTCTTTGTTATGTTTATCTTTAATAGCTTCTAATTTTGCTCTTTTGCTTAAGGCTTTCTTTATTTTTAGTTTTTAAATTATACTTTTTATTGGGATGGATAATTTGATAATAAATTCTAGTCATTTTTTGGCTTACTAATTTTTTTGTATGTTTTATTTTCACCTCAGGTATAGATGAATTCCAATTTTTCCAGCTGTATGGAGGTCTAAGTGAAACATAATAACCTCTATGGATATTGTTAAAGAAATGGAACCACAATTTTACCCAGTTTTTTGACTGTACTGTATATGGTCAAAGGACATAAAATCAGCAT
Source organism: Marmota flaviventris (assembly GCF_047511675.1). NCBI lineage: Eukaryota > Metazoa > Chordata > Mammalia > Rodentia > Sciuridae > Marmota > Marmota flaviventris. The sequence goes on from NC_092509.1 coordinate 698,627, forward strand.
ACTACATTGACACAGCCACATTAATGTTTACAGCAGCACAATTCACAATAGCTAAGCTATAAAACCAACCATTCAATGACGAATGGGTCCATTCAATGATGACAGGATAAAAAACTGTTGCTTATATACACAATAAAGTATGAATTGGCCATAAATAAGAATGACTTTAGGATATTTGCCAGGAAATGGATAAATCTGGAGATTTTATGCTAAGTAAAACAAACAATTTCTATAAAACCAAAAGTTGAAAGTTATTGCTGATATGTGAAATCTAAAGCTCATAAAGTGGGGAAGGGTAAGAAAAGAAGATCATTAGATTGCACAATGGTAAACAAAAATAAGTAAATAAATAAAAAAAGACAAGGATAGAAATATAAAAGATATATATCTGTGAGTGAATCCTACCATCATAGCCACCAACAAGAACAGGATTTTAATTAGGATAAGATATATCCCATGCTTGCATAATACCATAAAATCGATTTTACTGTCAGGTAGAATTAGAAAGAACCAATAAAATAAAACAAAAAAACAAAAACAAAACAAAACAAAACAAAACAAAAAAAATTATGTTTGTTTGAAGAGCTATATGTATATTCCATTATAAATATCATACAATATAAACATTGATCAAAGTTTGTGTGTGTGTGTGTGTGTGTGTGTGTGTGTGTGTGTATATATATATATATATATATATATATATATATATATATATATAATTTTGTATGTTCAAAAATGTTAAAATTATAAAAAGGAAAATTTAAACAGGATTGTTGTTGCTTTTTTATATTAATAACATACATAAAAACCATAAAATGTTTGAATTATATAAACTATTAAATATTTCCATTTAGTGGTCTGTCTACCTTGTTACATTTCAAAATTTCTCTTATACCATTGATATTGGAATTACTAGAGATCTCACTACACATTCAGAATAGCCAGTTCTATCAGAGAAATAACAAATAAGATTCTACACATTACTAAATCTCTTATTAGTGGTTGTACAATTAAAATTTGAGGATTCCCTTTCTAATTACCATGATTTTCTCATCTGAAAAATATGTATAATTTAGATCAAGATATAAAAAAATACAAAATATACATTTTTGTGATAATGTGTGAGTTTTATATTGTGTTTCATAAATGTGGAGTATGTATACTTTTTTGAAATTAAATCACTTTTTCTGCAGAAGTAGATAATAGTATCATTGTGTTACAAAACACTACGTACATGATAGTCTACTAACTCTAATTTCAACTGTAATTACATTACAGACTGTGCAAATATTCCTGTAGTCAATGTGTTATTTATTTACCTATTCTTATTTTAGGAACTGTTAACATTTATGGATATATCCATTGATTTTACTGAAGAGGAGTGGGAATGCCTTCAGCCTGCTCAGAAAAATTTATATAGAGATGTGATGCTAGAGAACTATAGAAACTTGGCCTTCCTGGGTAAGTTTAATTTCCCTTTAAAATTATTAATTACTAACTATTATTTAATTTACTTCTGTTGCAGAGTATCTTCTGGGAACTTCCCTATAAAAATGAGTTTCAGATTTATGTTTCAAAGAAAAAGGGCATTTTTAGTACAGATCTCTCTCTCTCTCTCTCTCTCTCTCTCTCTCTCTCTCTCTATATATATATATATATATATATATATATATATATATATATATATATATATATGATAGATTTATAGATATATAATTTTACTCTTTAATCTGTCTCTTTCTTTGTGTGTTACACATCCTTAACTTTAGATAAGTAGTACCTAGTATAATTTAGTGATGTAAATTATTGTAGACTACACATAGCAGGGGACACAGTTGAGTCATTCAAATGTCAAGGAGAAAACCAAACTAAAAAATTTTGAAAGAGTAGTTATCCTTCAGAAGAAATTTTTAGAAGCTTAGGTTTATTTATTTTGATTGTAATCATTTAACACATACTGCCCTATATTTATCACTTTTTCAAATTCCTTGTTGTTCTCTGTTTTCTTCTTCAGTGGTGTCCCAGTTTATTCAGATTAACCATAAAAACCTACCTTTTGTTGTGAGGACCAGCATGATGTGTTTCAAATCTTCTTGTGTGGAAACCTTTAAAGGGGCAAACATAAGAGAGAGACACACACATACAGTGAAAAGGGAAAAAAAAGAAAAAAACTGGCCACTCCTCTTAACAGCTGCTCATATATTACCCCCAAATTACATAGCTTCTGATACCATGACTACATTCTAACCCAGTGTTTCTTTAACCCCAAGTGCTAGCTAACCAAGATTAGGTACAGTTAATACAAATATAGAGCCCCTTCTCCCTAAGGGCATTACCACAGAAACTAGATAGTGCACCTGTAGAGTTGTCTTAATAGCTTCAGGGAGAAACTTCTGGGCATTACAATTGTGGGACTCAGGGTGCCAGTTACAATTACCCCCACACTTTCCTGTCTATTCGGTGGTCAGAATACCTAATACCTCCTCTCTTTTTAAAGGCCTTTTGAATAAATAATATTACTTATCTCCTTAATGCTGGTGGGGGCAAAAAATAGGGCAGGCATAGACAACAGCAAGTGCCAACATCAGTAAACATCCACCTATGAATATTTTTGGCCCAGATGAAATTGAGTATACATGAAGCTAACCAACCCAACAAGTCCAAAATCCATCATCTTGTTGAACCTTATTAATTATATCTTTAAGGTAATATAAATCTTTTGAAATAAAATCACTATTATAACTTAAATTGAAGGAACACATGGTACTAAACTTCTGATATCCTTTATGATGTAACAATAACAGACAATCAATTGCAGCATGATTGTCAAGTATGGCTTTACAATGTTGTTTTTGTTCTTCATTAAGCATATTTACATCCATTGAGGCATGAATAATACTGTTTATGATAGCATAGGCGAGTTTCATAGTAATTTCATAAGCTGGTAGAGCTAGTCCAGGTAAACCAACCAAGGAGAATGTCAAAGTGTTAAATTATGCCTTAGAGAGAAGCTTCACTGAATCATCACAGTTTTTATCAAGTGGAATAGATCTTTTATGAATAAATTGCACAGGATGGTGACCTATTAAATACTATGTGGATGGTAAGGACACATTATTCTGCTAAGACAACAATGAATACCATGAGACATTTTTGCAGGTATATAACAATTTTATGCAAGTGAGTCAAGATATTGTAATGGGTTCTAGAAGTCCAGGATCTGACAGGACTTAATTTCCCAGAGCTGGTGTACAAAAACAGAGCAAAATTGTTATTAAGACCAAAGCATTTATGGAGTTTTGTGTGAGTTTAGCAATCAAAGCAGTAACAAAGTTATCTAGAGTACATTCTAACCCCATTTTAGCCAACACCTCTTGAGCTGAGGCTGTTAATGGTTTTATATCTCCCCAAGTAACTAGAATTCAAGTATTTTGGGGTCTTATTTTAATGTTTCTCCTCTTTTGAGGAGAATGATTATTCTCTTGTTTGGATGACCTCTTATCTTCCAGGGTTAAAAGAAAATTAGAAATCAGCTTGTAAAGTCCCTGATGTACATTTATAATTGCTATTTTTCAAGCATGAAGCTAGAGTCCAAACAGGACATGTTGGCATAAGTGTAGCAGTCTATGCTTTTCCCCACGTGATCAAAGGCATAGGATCTTGTCATGCTGGTCATGTGGAACCTCATATATTACATAATTTTATTGGTAATGGCTGTTTGAGAATAAAATGTCTATTCAATGCAGATGACCAATTTTGACTATTAACTTTATGTTGTATATTGAGCACATTAAGTGTAAATAAAACAATATTTAATGCATATTAATAAAAGAGAGGCTAGATCTTTGTTTGTTTCTGTTTTAAAAGGCAAGTATTAGGATACAATTTGCTCACTCAACAAAAGCTTGTCCAAAAGAATTATGAGAAATTACATGATTTAAAACTATATCTCATTGATTAAAAATTGTGCAAAAGGATGAGATGAAAAGGCAGGAGCATTATCCATCTTTAAACAAATAGGGCCTCTAGGAGCAGATCATGCTTGGTTACTTTCCATGCTCTCTGCTGGAACTGACTTGATATTTTCCTTTTTAGATTCATTTCTGTTAGTAATTTTTTTTCTTTTGTGTTTTGCAATAATGCATTAGTAATCATAAATATTTTGAAGTGAATAAATCATTATACTTCTACTTTGTAATTTTTTAATATTTTTTTATTTTTTAAATTTTGATTAGTGATTTAATTTCTGGATCATTGTTTTTTTTAATGTGGCATGCTTGGATTCTTTTCACATATATATATATATATATATATATATATATATATATATATATATGGAGAGAGAGAGAGAGAGAGAGAGAGAGAGAGAGAGAGAGAGAGTCTTTGACTATAATATCAACCCTACACAAAACACAGTGTGTATGTGTATATATATATATATATATATATATATATATATATATATATATACATATATATGTGTATATATATGTGTATATATATATATGTCTATATATATATATATGTCTATATATATGTGTATGTATATATATGTATATATATGTATATATATACATATATATGTGTATATATATGTGTATATATATATATATGTCTATATATATGTGTATATATATATGTCTATATATATGTGTATGTATATATATATATCCCACTTCTCTTTATATATCCTATAGATTTTTATTTTTTACAGTATTTTACAAGTTGCTTAGACTTGTCTTACACTTGGTACTGCTTGATAAGCCTCTCCCATATTTGTAGAATTTCAGATTTGCACACTAGGAATGGCCCTCTCATTTTTTCGTAAAGAATTATTCATATAAACATTGTGCTCATTGATGTTAATATTTTTCAGTTTCAGTCTCTAAACTTTTTTAAAATTGTTATTTAGTGTTCCTTGAGTAATTCATAACTGTCATTATCCTAATGTTAAATTATTAATGTTTTATTTTTCTTTTTTTGTAACTTGGATTTAGCCATGCTTCTCTTTGTTTATATATGCTGTACTATTTTTTATTTGTTCATTAAAAGAGCCAACAGTTGATTATATAGTCCATTTTCGGGAAAAATAATATAGACTTAAATAAATAAAAATAGGCAAGGACAGTGCTGCATCCTTGTAATATTTGCTAATTGGGAGGCCATGCAAAAGTACTTCATATTTGAGAGAAGTCACAGAAATTTAGAAACAGCATGGCTCAAACAATTTTAAGAATGCTTGTGTTGTAGTTCATGATATAGAATTTTTTGGGTAATCTCAAGCATTACATATGAAACATTAAAAGTTGGATGACCTAAAGATCCCGAATTGCCAGTACTAAATATGTATCCATGAACAATTAAATCAGAAAATTGAAGAGATACCTCTGCTTTTGTGTTTAGTGCCAAAATTTTTCACAGTATTAAAGCTAGGGACTCAATGTGTGTGCCCATTAGTGTCAAATGTTTAAAAATATGTACTTATATACTATTATTACTTAGTTATAAAGTATTTTGTCTCTTAAAGGGTTATAAGAAATATATGCAGTACTTTGAATTAAGTGAAAGGTGGCAGGCAGATATTAATTTGTAGGAGCATTTGATTCACATGTGGAAGTCAGAAATTTAGTGAGCAAAATTTTGCTCACCAGGTACTGTGTTTTGTGTAGGGTTGATATTATAGTAAAAGTCTCCATATTTTTATTTTATTGAGCGTAATAGGGTCAAGAGTTTTATTTTACCACATAGTGAGTGTATTATGTTCTTCATAAACACTAGTAGAAGGAATACAATACCTTGTAAGAACAAAATTGATAATTATATGAAATAATGATTTTGTTAATTCATTCTATTTATTCATTTTACCTTGAATATATAGTATAAAATACCATGATATATTTATAAATAAACAAAGTTGTATTTGTCAATAAAGGAAATTCTCATCACATGAATGTAAAAATATAAAAATCAATTTATTATACTTGACTGTCATGTGTTGAATTCATCCAAATATTATGGCCATAGGGTACGCAAGGTTTTTATTGTCTTTTAAAATGTTTTTATGAAAAATTTTATAGACATATGTGTATATTTCTTAGTAAATTTTTTGTTCATATTTCTTTTTAAGAGTCCATTGCCTCTTTATCCTTGTTGAATATTTATGGTATTATCACTCAAAATATACTAGCTATTTTCATGTCTCCATGTCATGGTAGACAAAAAGCATTTTTGGACACTCTGAAAAAACCATAAATGTTTATATATATTTTACATTTCTCTTATTCTACTGACAGTGAAGGTAGCTGTTAGATATTTCCCAAATACACAATCCTATCTTATGAAGGACAAAAGGCTGTTAATGATACTTTTCTACACTTTTTGTGATGTAGTCCTCTTGGATAATGTGGTCTCTACAAGAATTTGGATAATATTCACAAGGTAATTTTTTCTTTCCTTTTTTTTTTTTGAACTAATATATTTTTTTGGATTTATGGTGACTTTGGACTTACTAATCTGCTACACTCCTGATGTACTTGTTTTTACTTAATTTCATGTTATGTATGCAAAATATATTTATCCCTGACTAATAGGTATTGTTTTTTTTTTTATTTTTGTTTATTTCAGCCATGACTCCTAATCATATCCAAGAATATTCACCAGAAAAGGGCCTAAAACATATATTTCATGAAGTGATAAGTGCAAAATATAGAAGTTGTGATCTTGACTATTTCCCACAAAAGAAAATATGGAAAACTACAAGTGAGAGTGATGACCAGAAATCATATAAAAACTCAGGCGTTATCCATCACCAGATAATTTATACTGGAGAGAAGCCCTACAATTATAAAGAATGTTGCAAAGCTTTTAGTAAAAAAAAAAAGTCTTATTTACCACAGAGGAACTCACAATGGAGAGAAGCCCTACAAACGTAAAGATTGTGGCAAAGCTTTCGGTCAAAAATCAGACCTTATTTACCACAGCAGAACTCACACTGGAGAGAAGCCCTACAAATGTAAAGAATGTGGCAAAGCTTTTGGTCACAAATCACACCTTATTTGCCACAGAAGAACTCACACTGGAGAGAAGCCCTACAAATGTACAGAATGTGACAAAACTTTTGGTCAAAAATCAGACCTTATTCACCACATCAGAACTCACACTGGAGAGAAGCCCTACAAATGTAATGATTGTGGCAAAGCTTTTGGTCGAAAATCAGACATTATTTGCCACAGCAGAAAACACACTGGAGAGAAGCCCTACAAATGTACAGAATGTGGCAAAGCATTCAGTCAAAAATCATACCTTACTTGCCACATCAGAACTCACACTGGAGAGAAGCCTTACAAATGTAAAGAATGTGACAAAGCTTTCAGTTTAAAATCACTCCTAATTTGCCACAGAGGAACTCACACTGGAGAGAAGCCCTACAAATGTAAAGATTGTGGCAAAGCTTTTGGTCGAAAATCAAACCTTATTTACCACAGCAGATCTCATACTGGAGAGAAGCCCTACAAATGTAAAGATTGTGGCAAAGTTTTTGGTCAAAAATCAGACCTTATTTACCATAGAAGAACTCACACTGGAGAGAAGCTCTACAAATGTAAAGAATGTGGCAAAGCTTTTGGTCAAAAATTACACCTTATTTGCCACAGAAGAACTCACACTGGAGAGAAGCCCTACAAATGTAAAGATTGTGCCAAAGCTTTTGGTCAAAAATCACACCTTATTTGCCACAGAAGAACTCACACTGGAGAGAAGCCCTACAAATGTAAAGATTGTGGCAAAGCTTTTGGTCACAAATCACACCTTATTCGCCACAGTAGAACTCACACTGGAGAGAAGCCCTACAAATGTAAATATTGTGGCAAATCTTTTGGTCAAAAATCACAACTTATTTACCACAGCAGAACTCACACTGGCGAGAAGCCCTACAAATGTACAGAATGTGACAAAACTTTTGGTCAAAAATCAGACCTTATTCGCCACATCTGAAATCACACTGGAGATAAGCCCTACAAATGTACAGAATGTGGCAAAGCATTCAGTCAAAAATCATACCTTACTTGCCACATCAGAACTCACACTGGAGAGAAGCCCTACAAATGTAAAGATTGTGGCAAAGCTTTTGGTCAAAAATCAGACCTTACTTACCACAGCAGAACTCACACTGGAGAGAAGCCCTACAAATGTAAAGAATGTGGCAAAGCTTTTGGTCAAAAATCATACCTTATTTGCCACATCAGAACTCACACTGGAGAGAAGCCCTACAAATGTAAAGATTGTGGCAAAGCTTTTGGTCAAAAATCACACCTTATTTACCACAACAGAACTCACACTGGAGAGAAGCCCTACAAATGTAATGATTGTGCCAAAGCTTTTGGTCAAAAATCACACCTTATTCACCACAGCAGAACTCACTGGAGAGAAGACCTACAAATGTAAAGATTGTGCCAAAGCTTTTGGTCAAAAAATCATACCTTATTCGCCACATCAGAACTCACACTGGAGAGAAGCCCTAGAAATGTAAAGATTGTTGCAAAGCTTTTGGTCAAAAATCACACCTTATTTACCACAGCAGAACTCACACTGGAGAGAAGCCCTACAAATATAAAGAATGTGGCAAAGGTTTTGGTCAAAAAATAGACCTTATTCACCACAGCAGAACTCACTGGAGAGAAGCCCTACAAATGTAAAGAATGTGGCAAAGCTTTTACTCAAAAAATAGGCTTTATTTGCCACATCAGAACTCACACTAGAGAGAAGCCTTACAAATGTAAAGAATGTGGCAAAGCGTTCAGTCAAAAATCACACCTTATTTGCCACAACAGAACTCACACTGGAGAGAAGCCTCACAAATGCAAGTATATGACAAAATTTTTACTCAAATTTTACCCCTTATTTGCCACAGAAGAATTTACACTGGAGAGAAGCCTTACAATTATAAGGAATGTTGCAAAGCTTTTAGCAATAAAACAGGCCTTATTCACCACAACAGAATTCATGCTGGAGAATAGCCCTACAAATGTGAATAATGTGGAAAAGCTTTTAATAAAAAATAAAACTTTAGTCACCACAGCAGAAGACATGCTGGTGAATGTGAAATGTGAATAAAGTGATAATACTTTTAAAGAAAGACTAAACCTTGGGGCTGGGGTTGTGGTTCTGTGGTAGAGTGCTAGCCTTGCCTGTGTGAGATCCTGGGTTTTATCCTCAGCAACACATAAAAATAAATAAGTGAAATAAAGGTATTGTGTCCAACTACAACTAAAAAATAAACATTAAAAAAAGAAAGACTAAACATTATTAACAACAGAATTTATACAGAAAAGAACCCCTACAAATTGAAACAATGCAGCAAAGCTTTTAATAAGAAATCAATTCTTTTCACCACTAGGCTACTTATTCTGGAAAGAAGACATCTAAATCTAGAGAATGTAAAAAATTTTAAATTATATATCATATATTACTAGACATCAGAGAAAACACACTGGAGAAAAGCTCTACAAATGAGACCATTGTACCATTACTCTAAGAAAGGGACAACATTTAATCCTCACCACAATAACCATAGTGTAGAGAAAGTTTTGAAATGTGAAAATTGATAATGTGACAATGCCTCCAAAACTTATTCACCAATACTCAGCACTTGTGGATACATACTGGTTAGAGAAAATACAAATGGAAAAAAAATGTAGCTACATGTTCTTAAACACTGCTTATTTTTGGAGAATTCATTGTGCCCAGAAACTCTAAAAAGTTAAATAACATTTCCAAAATGTATTTAAATTTTAAATTCATTGAACATCTGAAAACTCATACTAGTAGTGAACATTGAACAGATTTTGTCCAAAATGTATGCCTTATATAACAATGAAACATTTATAATAAATGTGAGAGTATAGTAAAGTTATTATCTATATATTACACCTTGATGTATATGAGGATCAGTAAAATACAGAACTCAAAAAGTTTAGAAAACAAGTAGTTGTCTTTAACTTTTGCTTAAATTTATTAAGCATTATCAAGTTATTTTGTAGAAATATCAGTCATAAATATCAAATGCATAGTGAAGAAACCTCATCTTTGAAAGAATATAATTGTTTTTATAAATTAAAAATTACTATTTTCACTTTTGAATAGTGATAAAAGAATTATATGAAATCTATTTTTGATGTTTAACACTGAAGTGTAATATTTTAAACTATAATTTGTTTTGTATTTCAGTTTAAGTTTAGGTATTTTTATACACTGAGCCACATTCCTAAGCCCTCTCTCCACTTTTTCAAATTTTGAGACTGTATTGCTAAGTTGCTTGAAACCACACTAAGTTGCTGAGGCTGAATTTAAACTTATGAAATTACTCAGCTTCCCAGTTTGCTTGGATTACAAGCATAGACCATCATGTCATGTTTACAGTGCATTTTTTAACCTATATTTACCTTATGTATGCAATATGTCTTTATAACTGAATATTTGTTTATATGTTAACACTCATGTATTGCAACCTGTTGTTAAATGACAGACATCATAGTGTTCCACTTGACTAAATGTTCTATGTAACTGTAAAACATACTGGTGAGTGAATAATACTCTAGCATCTGTTAATACTTTTACACATTTTAATCAAACTTAATGTGGAATACAATTTGCATAAGTCAGATCATTTTTTTTTCTGTTTGTATTTATGGTGAAATTAAGAGTTATAAGAAGGATATAGATGTAGGAAAATAAGCCCCAGGTTTTCATATCTTGATTTATAAATTTTAAAATTTTAACATTTTAACATTTCCTAGTGATTTTAATAGACTGAATTTCCACAAACTTAAGGGTAGCTCTTACAGGAGAGAAGAGCTTTATCTTTCTTGTGTGCATAATGGCCTTCTAGACTTCATCCTCATTGGAGACATTTCATTTTTCTGTGAATGAGGTCAATGATCAGTGTTTTCATGTATATTAATAAATTCTGATATCTTTGTTATTCTATAGGTAGTGTTATTTCAGGGCAGGAATTGGAGAAATGGATGTGGAGTCAAAGTTGAGTGAGGCCTTATACTTATGACAAAATAATCAATGAACTATGTTTTATAGTCTCATTTTCTGAGGACCAAGTAGTAAGAGGTAAACTGAGAAGGTTGTATGTAAAGATTAAGTTTCTTATCATAAAATGTTGGCTTTTCAGGTACAATAGGGTAAAAGCTTATTATACACAGAATCCATACAAAAATCATATTGAACATCATTCACAATTTTATTAACCATGATTACATATAATTCATGAAGACCTGAGTTTACAGCAACATATGCCTAAGAACAAGGTCTAGGGACATTTTACACTCTCCAGTATAGACATATTTATACAAATTTAATTATACATGAAACTACACTAAATGAGAAGAAAAATCAATTGGATCAACACACGACAATATATAAATAAAAAATTGTAAAGACTTAAGCAACTGACCAATAGTGGATGAAGTGTGGTTTCCAAATGCTAGGGGGAAAATGGACATATAATCAGTTAAAGGTAATTGAAGAAAGATAAGTTACCCACTTTGAACTACAACAGCATTTGAAAGAAGAAGAGTCACAAAGTAAGCAAAGATTATTCACCTCCATTTGTATGCTTTGTAATATTTTCCAAAAATTTTCTGCATATTTTATTGCAGTCGAATTGAGAAACAATCCAGAAAGTTAAAAAAGACAAGTATTGCCCCTCTGGTTTTAAAAGCAAGAAAAGGAATAGAGAGAGATTTATTGAGCTAGAAAAATTTACTAGTTAGAGTGAAAAAATAAAGAACTGAGATTACCAGAGTCTAAGTATAATGTATTTCAGCCATCCCTGGCTGCACAGGGCATTTTTGCTTAGCAAAGAATTTGTTCACGTATGTACGCTTAAACAACATTGCTGTTTTTAGTCAGTCTTTTTCATTAATAACAATGATGTACCTTTCAACAGTTTCCAGCCACAAAAATACACAATTTCAGAAATCTTCTGTTTCATCATCCATATATTCTGCCACAATATTCAACAGGGCAAGATAATATAAACCTTTTGGCAGTCCCATCAAGGCATTCACTTCTATTAATAGAAAAGTATGATACATGGAACAACGTAATTTTACTTAGTAAAAATATTTTTTTTTTCATGAAAAATAGATTCCAACTCCTTTGTCTTGGGATTACATTAGAAAAATATGAGGTAATTATACTGCATATTATGACCTTAGGCTATGAGCCTTAAAATTACCTTAAAATACAAAAGAATATTAATGTTTATTTTTAAATATAGTTTTTATATTTCAAATATTCAAATTCCACAGCAATCAATGATACAAAAACATGAGGAAAAAAACTGCAGTTTGATGTCTCATCATGACATTTCAATACCTGCTGTAGATTCCCTGTGGCTTCCACTTTTAATTTAAACAAATAATAATTTTTCCATACAATTTGGGTGAAGTGGAGGACAAAATCTCCTGCATTGCTTTCCTGGGCAAGCCATCATACTTAAAACAACTGAACCCCAAATCAAAATACGTTTACTCTACATTCTAATTATATCAGTTCTTAACTCATCTAGCATAAAACAAATCCACTTTCTTCTGGTTGAATATCTTGAGCTCAAATAGATGGAACCTGGGAGCTAAAAAATTATGACATAAATAATGAGGTCTCTTTTTTGCATAAGGCAAATTGCAATTTTTGCATTTGATTTTTCTGCCTGTGAAGATCTACATTTATCTTCCTACAATGGTATTATGATTGATGGTGACTTGTGTGATTACAGGAGGCTTTAAGTGCAGCTACATGTGTTTGAGTCCTTTCACTGGTAAAATACTATAATTTGTACTCTAATAGGAGACTCAAAATGGTGCTAGACAAACCTATTTTTTTAAGAGAGAGTGAGAGACAGAGTGAGAGAATTATTTAATATTTTATTTTTTAGTTTTCGGTGGGCACAACATCCTCATTTGTGTGTGGTGCTGAGGATTGATCCCGGCTGCACGCATGCCAGGCGAGTGCGCTACTGCTTGAGCCACATCCCCAGCCCCAAACCTATTTTTTTTAATCTGCCTCTTTATTCATGGTTTTCTAGTGGTTTTGATCTAGTCAGTTCAGACCATTTCTGATTAATGGGTGTCATCAAAATATAAATTCCCTCTATAATCATTAGCAATGAGACAATTCTTCCCATTAAAAATAAAAAAACATTCTTATATAGTCTTTGCTATATTCTAAGGAACCACTCTTGCTTTTGCTTTACTAAACAAAATCAATTCCACATATTTGAGTCCCAAAGTAAATGGCAATACATTAAACTAAGCACCATGAGGAATATAAGAAATACAAGATATCACCTTTGAAAAATAAAAATAAGAATCAGAAATGCTAAGCCATTACCATCTAAGCTATACCAGAGCTTTTAAAATGTAATCTTAGATGTTCTACTCACTCTCATAGTAAGATGCCTTAGACTCAAAGATATTTAATCACTCACTAAAGGTCACTCAGTGAATGCATAACAGTTCTTATTCTAAAGCTTTTACAGATTTTTTTGATAATACATTGCAAAGTCTCTCCTGTGTTCTTTAGAAATAAGACACAGAGGTTGTTTTAGTCTGTTTTATAATGTTATAGAAAAATACCAGAAACAGGCCAATGTATAAAAAGAGATATAAATGCATAAAAATTATTTTCTGAGAGGCTGGGGTTGTGGCTCAGTGGTAAAGTGCTCACCTGTCACATGCAAGAAGCTGGGTTCAATTCTCAGCACCACATAAAATGAATAAATAAATAAATAAAATAAAGGTATTGTGTCCAACTACAACTTGTAAATAAATAAAAATATTTTTGAGTACATAGTTCTGAAGATTTAAGTGCACTCTACCAGAATCTTCTCAGCTCCTGTGACAGCTCCTTCACCTGCATTACACATGAGGTATCATTATGGTGAGGGCTCATTTGAGAGGTAGAGAGAACATAATGAGACAGGAAGTCAGGAAATTCAGAAAAAAAAGACTTGCTCTTTTGAAACACCCAGCTTTAATAAAAAGTATGTTGTGCCCCATGAAATTTATATTAACCCTCTCCAAGAACATCTCCCCCAATGATCTAACCACAATTTACTAGATCTCACTTCTTAAACATTCCACTATTTTCCAACTCTCTCCCTTTGAAACTAAGTTCCAAACACATGAACATTTGGGGGACATACTCAAATCATAATGAAAGTAATACGAGAGAGACAATGGTAAAAATGAGACATAGAATGTCATTTCTTAGTAATTATAAAGATTCTAGATACTACAATAAAATGCTTTAGAGTATAGAAATTATTTTAGGTTGATATTTTATTTTAAAGACAATAGGGAATTAAATTACTTTTTGAAGAATGAATGAATTTGAATGTGACAAGACTAATGGGCTAGGTATATTAAAATAAGGGAAAAGTTTGTGCAAAAACTCAATGAATGTTTAGTAAACCATGCCTAGGTATAAAAAGAGAATGTTGGGCTTTCTGATTATGCTATATCAAGCCAAATGTTTACTGGCTAAAATCTGGTGGCCCTCAAAACCAGAGCAAATATTCATATAAAAGATGCAGTGGACATCAGTCTCAAGAGCTTCCTACTTAAAATATCTGCTTCCAAAGACTACATGATTCATAGTAATTCTCAGGAGTATTATATTTCTTTCAATTTCAATTTTTAGCTTTCTATATACTTACCACACCATCTCATGGCCAGATCAATATTTTCTTGAACTTTTTCATATATTAATCTATACACTATCTCAGATATGTTTGTTTCTAGATTGTCAGGGATCTCTCCTAGAGAATTCTGAGATGTGTGAGAGGTTTAACAAGCATAGAAAATTGCTTATTAAAAATAAGGCATATTGTAAGTGGGAGGTAAAAGGAGAAAAGAAGCAAAAGTCCTCATCTAAACTTGTATGTGCTGATACTACAAAAGATTATTCCAATGATGTCTGGTTTGAGGTAAGGAAGCAACTTTTCTTATACATTATGACACAAAGTTCATCAAATATGGTTGTTATAGACTTTTGGAGAACACCTAAATTTTTCTTAGTAATTTCTACATTGAAAAACTACTGTTACCTTTAAACAAAACTATCCATTGCAATAAATCTGAAATAGTTCTTTAATATTGCAAAACAGAAAATTGATGGCATTATTCACCGAATGCTAATATTTTCCAATAACACCTCACACCACAATATATGTACCTTATATAGTTTAACACCTATAGGAGTTCTTAACACAATGGATAGATAATTAAAGTAAAGAGTGAAATGGGACTCAGAAACAACTTATTATAGTAAAAATTATTATTACATTATTTCAAATACTAGTCCACCCTTTTGCTTTTTTTCCCAAAAGTTAGTTTTTTAACCTTTGTCATGATATTTCTCTTTATTTAAATAACATAATAAATAGTACTGTGTTTTCATATATACTCTCTGATGCATCTCAAATATATTTGCATACCCCAAGACCTCAGCAGATTTGTATACACATTATTCACTAGAGAAGCAGTAGTTACTTCTGAAATCTATATTGCTCTTTTCAAATGAGGTCTTACAGTTTTTTAAAAATATCTGAAATAATTATAATGAACTTATTTCTAATTAGCATATAGTAAGTTGCTGATAAATATTTGTGAAAAAGAATGAAGAAATAATAAGAGCATTTATATAATCTGTACAATATGGTATGTGGTATTTCATGATTTTAGCTACAACTTATTGAATATTATAACAATCTTACTATGCGAGTAAGATGTGGGTTTGATGAACCAATAATAAATAAAAATTGTATGCTGCATTGTTCCTAATTCACCAAACAATGTTTTCAAAAACAGACACTCTGATGTGTGGTTTTTGTCAACTATTATATTATGAATGAATGAAGCTCAGTAAATGAAAAATTGGAACTGCATACTTGCTTAGGGTGCCTATCATTCATTGTTAAAAAAACCTTTAGCTATATAAAATTTCAATACTGTATGTACCATTGTGATATAGTGGAATTTTGATAAAATGTACATTAATAATGCTGAAGTCTTTCATTGAGTCTTATATCAGTTTATGAAATAAACTTACTATATGTGATTTCCTCAATTCTAAGTGTCTTATGTTTTAAGAAACTATATGGACAATGCAAATTAAAGTTAACATACTAATATCAAGAGCAGAAGCACCACAGGAAAGATGAAAACAAAGAATTGCGAGATTCCACCATTATAGATGTAATTTTCTCAACATCTTTTCAATGAACCTAACCCACTATTGATACCAAAATTAATGAGCAAACTCTTCTAATGCTGATTGTGCATGATGCTATTATATAAAATGAAAACAAACAAATGTATCAGAGATGCATTTTACAACATTAGTAAAAATACAATATATTGATCAGTATCTCACTGTGTTTTACCCCAGCAAATACCTTCTCAGTGTGCAAGATAAATGGGTAAAAAATTTTAAAAATGAAGTAAAATTTATGTTAAAGAATAACAACTATTTTTTCATAAGGAAAATATTAATGTCTTTTTGAAATAACATGTCAATAAACTGTGCCCTGTCACATAAAGGAAAGCAACAATTCTGGTAATTTTCTTCATTTTATTTTTTGAATATGCCAAGTATTCTTTGGCAAACTTCCACATATATTGTTTTAATTTTACAGGTGTAAATTATATCTGGTTTTCTCTAAATTGCTACTTATTTAATATAAATTTGGTGAGAAATTATTTCTGCATGTGCTGAGAGTGAAATATACTGAGGAATGGAAGTCATTTAAAGCTCTATAAATTGCAATCCCAGAATTGTGGGAGGAAACTGTATATAATCATGAGAAGCATATTGAGTACTATGAATTTGTTCCAGATATTTATTTTCCTTAGTATCCACTTTTCACATAAAGTAGTGCTTTTAAATGAAGTTGACTATTAAATATCATAGAAAAGGCCATCAGAGTAATCAGAAGAAGAAATTTAAAATAGAAACAATCAAATCATAAACATCTGGTTGAAAGAAGAACTGGCCAACTGTTGGATCTTAGCTTTTGACTTTACTGAATTTTCTCCTATCTTTTTTATTATAATTAAGAGGAAGGTACTTCTATTAAAACCATGACCAGAAAAATTTATAGAAATTTGTTTTTCTAAAACATGGATAAGATTGACTTGCTAACTCAGGATAGAATCTAATGAGTAAATCTTGTTATGGTAAGAAAAAAAAAGTATAACTACTCAACATGAATATTGGCCTTTTCAAGAAAAGAATATTAGGGTCAAAACCAATTTGGTAAGATAGTATTGAATATTTTACATCAAAGAAAATGCAAAAATATTTAAAATATTTTTGATTATTAGATGCATGTAAAAAAAAAGTAGTGTACAGGCCTGATGTCATACCTGTAATCCCAAATATCATAGAGGCTGAGGCAGAAGGATCACAACTTCAAGGCCAGCCTTGGTAACTAAGTGAGACCAGGTCTTAAAATAAAATATCAAAGAATTTTGTATATATATGAGTGATAAAACACCCGAGTTCAATCCCCAGTGCCATATAAAACAGTAGTTTCCAAAATTTACACCCAAATCAGCAGCCTACACTCTATCTGCAACTATGTAAAGTTTTAAAAGGAAACTAAATTTAGCCATACCTACTACTAGTTGTCTGATTATATTGATCATAATCTTGAAATTTAAATAGAAGACCCTATACAATGTTTTAGGTATTCCCATCATTTTTTCTAATTGCAATGAGAGAGGGAGGAAAACCAATTTAACTTATGGGGCCACTTCTTTTTCTTCAGGCCGAATCAATCAAATATTAAAAGGATTTAGCGTTTAATTGATTATCATTTACGGTATGTGTTCTGTGATTTCTTGCTTAATCTACATTGGACACTTTATTATTTCTGAGTATCAGCATCTGAACAGACCACCACACCCCACTCTATTTTTTAATAGTTACAAGTCCCTGTTTTCATGCTTCCTCAGTTAGTTATTCTCTTTAAAAAATAATTATGTGTTGCATTCTTTGTCTACAGAAAATTTATGAAGGTTAAAAACCCGTAAGCATTTTCACAAATTTGACTTTAAGATACTTTTCATCACAAAACACACACCAGAAGTAAGAATGATTTCTTTCTCTAATTTATTAGCCTTTCTGACATCCAATATCAGGACATGAATGCTGCTCATGGAGGGATGTTCTTACCATCAAGAACAATCAATACTACTTTTTTCTATCCCATTAAATTTTACAAAAAGTGCACATTTTACTGTGTTTCATATACAGAACTTGGCTTTCCATTATTTGTGTTTAGTTCATTTTTACTTTCTTTTTTCATCACTTTGTTTTTCCTGTATTTTCTAATATTCATTTTTTTTGTGATGAGAAAAATAGATCACTAGAATCTTCTATCTTTTGCTACATTCAATCACTTGACTACTCACTAGCTAATATTTCTATTAAACCATCATTTTAAAGGTAGGACTGAGGTATGCTAACAAAACTATTTTCAAGGTCTACTGCAGAATCAGCATAACTTTCTTGAGCTTTGCAGTTAGAGCCACTGTTTCTGTCCACAAAGTCTGCTCCCTTTTTAATTTTTTTTTTCTTCTATATTGAGTAACTCTTTTTGAAATGAGGCATGGAAAATAGCTGTTTAGATTTTTATCATTTATGAAAATCTATTTTTATTTATCATTGATGGACAATCTGCTTCATTTTAGAATACCAGGTTGAATACTATTTTTTTCCTTTAAATCTTGAGGTTATTCTGTATTTATCATCTATAATCCATCATTAAGGATAAATACTTGGGTTTTATTCTTGCCTTCTTGAAGCTGACCATGGTTTTTCATTTCAGGATATTTTCTTTGTTTTAAGCATAGCTACTTGAGAAAATCTGGAGATATATTTAGCATATTTAAATATTATTTTCTTGATTATAGCATTCAATCAAAATGGAATATTTGCAGAACTAATTTTCTTTTCAGTATATACAGCTAGAAAAATGGATAAAATATGGAAAATAATATATCTGTTTTTTCAGACACCAAAAACAGGCATAGCAGGTGAGGGAAACCATAATCAATAAGTGCAGACTGGTTAGGTGAACTATAACTTTATTTTAAAAATGGTTCTTAATAAGTGCAGTTTGACAAAATGCTGTTAAAACTTATGGGTAAAGGGGAAGTAAAAATAATCAAAGTATACCACTGTAAGAAATACTTGAGTTCTGCCACCTGAGAGCAGACTATGGGGGAAACATCATGTTATGATAGGAAAGAATCCCCCACTTTCCCTTCACCCTCTCACTCACTTAACTTCACCAGAAACCACCAAGCTGCCCAGAATAAAAGGTTTCAAGTTCAATAGTCACACTCTTTCCAACTACAAAAAGCAGTTACAATTCAACTTAACAAAGAAGCTAATGTGCAAAGTTAAGGGGATCTGAGACATCATATAAAAAGTTAGGTTAAAGATAATTCTGTTTCTTTTTTTTTCTCTGTGTGTGTGTGTGTGTTTTGTTTTGTTCCAAGGGTGTGGCCATTCCTTGGTCACCTGAACTCAGCAAAGAAACTGTTATTTTGATGAAGTGTTAGTGGGTGACCCTCATTAAAAACAGACAAATGTTAAAAAAATTTAAAAAGCCTAATTACAAAAAAAAATATGTTGCTACTTTCTCCCTCCACATTTTGCTTTTTAAAGTATCTTTTAAAAAAAATTCGTTTTTTAGTTTTAGGTTGACACAATATCTTTATTTTTTTTTATTTTTACATGGTGCTGAGAAGCGAACCCAGTGTTTCATGCATGATAGGCAAGCACGCTACTACTTGAGCCATATCCCCAGCCCTAAAGTATCTTTTTTTAACTTTTGATTTTTATTTTTATTCCTGAAAAGTAGACAGTAAAACAGCTTCTGGAAGAATTTACAACCAACTGCATGAGGGTCTGGGAAGCTGAGAGACTGAAGCAGGGCTGGGAGGAGCAGACCAGAAGTCTGACTAAGGAGAAAACTTCCCTTAGTCACTGGAGGCCAATTATAACTAAAATGAGACAAAAATCAATAAGTGTTTGTAAACCAGAAAATGACACAGATTATCAAGTTAGTATCAGTTATAAAAAATTCATATAATCAAGAAAATAGAGAAATCATGAACAGGATTAGAAAAATAATAGATGTAAATTTTATTTTTAGAAGCTTATTGGTGATACATTAAAAAAATAAAGATGAATTTTATATTTTGATTTTAAATGGAAGGCAGAGAGATATGCAAGTCATATAGTACTTCACAAACCTTACTTCAGTTACAAAAGTATAATCAATTGATAACTTCTACTTATTTTACTCTCTATCTTCTTTGGCATTTCACCTGAGGTCACACTTGTAGAGTGTGACCAATAACTAAGCAAATAACTAACCAAGAAGATAGTCACTGAAGTTACACTCTTTCTCAGAAAACCCCAATCAATTTCAGAGCAAAGGTGTGATACAACACCTATTCATTTCCTTCTTTGGGAAAAGGTCCCCTTTGCAAATCAGATAGAAGAGGAAATTGGGCAACCTCTATCAAAATATTACTAGAAATAAATATGAGTTATCTTCATTTAGAAGTAAAGTGAAATAAAATAACACCATTGTACAGTATCTTTCAGGATTATCCTTGAAAAATAAAAAAAAATGAAAAAAACTCTTTCTAAAGAGCATTATACTTGGCAGCACACTTCATCCTTAATTTCACGTGGAAAAAGAAGTTACCTCAGGTAAGAAGATACATAAGAAGGTACATAAAATAATAGGAAGAAATCAAGTCTTGGTCAAAGGTTTAGAAGGAACTTATGAAGACTATAAAATTTGGGGGCTACAGTAATAAGGATGGATCTCTGAGAGAGACAAAGCAGTGTAAATATCATGGGATTTCATGCTATCACATACCAAAGCACATACATCATGGACATTGTACAAGACAACCAACTTGACAACTGTAATTGGCTAGTTGTTTTTATCCAGCCTCTGATGCTGCACAGGATGAATGAAGACTGAGTACCATAGTGGTTTCCAGTCACCGTATTTTATCTATCAAATGCTTTTTCCAAATATCTAGCCAGCTAGGAGGAGAGATCTATCTCTAGGTTCTTGTTACAGCATCATTCTTTTCATCATTTTCTCATAATAAATTAACAAGTGGACCTCTTTTAACCCAGAAATAATTTTAACCAGAAAAACCCAAACACTTTTTTTTAAATTTTTGCTTTTACAGACAATAAATGCTAAGCAAGTACCACTAATTAAGTGTCAATACATCATGCCTAAAATTGAATCAGACTGCATTTAACAAAAATAAAGATATTACTATTGGTCTATGACTGACCATGGTATCCACTGTATTATCATCTAAAAAAAGAAACAAAAAGCTGCTGGCCTGGTAGAACTCTGGAACAGGTGATGGTGTTGCTAACAATTCTAAAATTTCACATCATTATATCAGGTTGTGCTACCAAGAGACACACTATATAGATCCAGGAACCAGAGTGTCACAGTTTAAGAGTCTTAACTCACCATCACTCCTATTAATGCACTTGGCAATTATATTTTCTTATGCCATGCCTCTGCATCCTCCACTTTTAGAAATCTTAATCATTTAAGAGGACACTTTTCCAACAGGATGTCTAACAAAATTCCAACTAAAATTTAAACTGCACCTGAGGACTCTAAATTCTATGTACTACAGAAAGCAAGAGGAGAAATTACAATCCTAGGTAGGTCAATTCACTCTCCTCACCAGAAGGACATTGATTCCATGTTGCAATGCTAAGCAAGTACCACTAATAAAGTGCCAATACATCATGTGTAAAATTGAATCAGACCACACTTAACAAAAATAAAAACATTACTAATGGTCAATGACCATGGTATCCACTGTATCCAAATATAAAAGTCTATTGTATATTTATAGATAAAAATCAGATGATTCAATTTGAAAACAGATGATCCAATTCTCTACTTTTTAGTATTCACTTTCCATACAGGAATTGTAAAAGGATCAGTGCAGTAGTTGTGTCTTGAGAAAATTATAGTGAGGAGCCTCAAATGATTTGGGGATGAGTATAGAGACCAAAAGAAGTATGTTTAGTGGATCTAAATTGAACAACAGAAGAGACACAAGATGACTATTAATTTGACATTCAGTCTACACAGCTGTCAAAACTGTAGTTAATTGCACTGTTTTCCATTCTTATAAGTTTTCTTCAGGAATAGAGTCTCACCAGTACCATAAACTAAGTATAGAACTTAGACTGAAAAGTGAGATTTTGTGGTGTCACAATAGGGAACTATGCTTTATGGCACAATTAGGACTGAAGGATTCATTTCCCAGACAATTTCTGAAAGTGGTCTTTTCAAAGTATTTTCATTAGTAGAAGATCGTTTTTCTGGCTATTACCATTTAAGGCTTCCTAAACTCAAGACTGTTTGAGACTCATGTAAATCACACTCCATGTCTCAAGTAGGAAAAATATGAGAGTGCAAGACAGATCCATAATTTCACTTTGAGTAAGCAGAAGCCTCCTTTGAGATTAGAATGCAACCCCAGATTCTGTGTGCCCAAATGTGCTTCCTTCCCTTTATCTCCATTGTGCTGATCTGAAGCACACTAACTTATGGACTTCCAAGATGACTAGTCATGGTCTTAATCCACCTCCTGTGAATCCCTAATTAGAACTCAGATGCATCCTTCATCTACTTCCAGACTTTCTGTTTTCCAGAAGTTCTTTGAAATCTTTTTTCACTGGAGATTACCTCCTCTTTTCATTGTGGATGTTTATCACATTTTATGCTTCTCTTTTACTGTTACTTTAATTCATTGTCGGTAAAATTGACTTGCATATTTGAATATCCAGATATCTAAGTAAAATAGTTAGTTTATGAGCTTATAATACACAATCAAAAATGTTCAATACATTTTAATATGAATTTAGATCCATGATTAAAATTGGAGGAAATAAATTAGGATTTATTAGGATGTAATTCTGCACTACAAAATTATCTTTTTTTTTCACAAAGGATAAGAATTTTGGAAGATAACATGACACCAAGAAAAAAAATCACTATTTTTAATATATATTTGTGCTTGAAAGAGAATAATAATGTCACCATAAATTGATGATATAATATAAAATAAAAAGCTCTATAACCAAGTTCTGTTTATTTTTGACAAAAGATATTTGAAGCAAAAATACCAAATCCATGAATCTCCTCAAAATACTATACAGTGAATAGCACTTCTACGCAAATCATATAATTTTTATGATATTATGTAGATTTTCTAGACATAGATGTAGAGGTTAAATACACTAATATTATTTCTCAAGGCACATTTATTTTGAAGCACAGTTCCATAAATCTGCAAATACAATTAAATTTTACTTATTATACACAGATCAATACCTCAAAAATGACCAAATACCTGGATATATTTCCGTTGACAGATTTCTACTTCCTAGACAATAAGGTCAGCTTTAATATAATATATCTCCTACCTTTTCAGTGACACAGAATTTTTAAATTTTAAGTAAACTTCTCCTATAGGCTCAAAATTCACCATATAACTATGGTACTAATACAAATAGTGATGGATGTTACAAGAAAAATTCTTAGTTCTTTTAAGAGAGTTTTTTGAAATGAAATCCTATATCAACACATGATCCCTCAAACAAATCATGATAATTCATGCACAGCAATAAATTTGGAATAAAGAAGGTATAGACATTTATTAGCTACAGGACTTTGAAAACACATGCTTTGCACCTAAAAGACAGTTATTTTGCTTTGTAATTGCAGCACTTTTTATAGCTGTTTGAGGAGTTTTAGTTCTATGTTTTTGTGTTTTTTTGTGATCTCACGTACTTCATTTATTCAGATGTATTAATGTAATATATGCTTATATGAGTTATATGCCTCTTTCTAATTATAGAATATTTTTAGAAACTCTTGGTAATCATACAGTTTTTAAATTAGAGAGCAATTACCATGCAAGCTAGAAAATGCACAGTGGCTTAAAGAACTCCTCATTCCAGAGTCTAGCCTCAGAGTTTTCACATAGTTGATGATCAATAAATTTATATGGATCATAAAGTTAAGATCTGTTTAATATTAAAGTTAAGAAATAGAAAGCGAGAGAGGTGCTTCTTCACAGATGCCAAGCTGTCCTAGAGGGCAGTCTGTCTCTCTGATTGATGTAGTTATGTAAAATTCAAATCCTGCTTTTCTTCCCCACAACTTTGGCTTTCCTGTGTCATCGTTTTCTTTGTGTTTCAGTGACCAGAGAATGAGATATGTTCACAATTATTTGTTCATGCTAAAGACAAAAAACATACAAACAAACAAACAAGCAAGCAAAAAAAGAACTAAAAAACAACTGAGTTTGTGGAAACATCAGAAATTTTTGTACAGTGATCAGGGTAGGATGAGATTCCACTGACCTAAGTGTTCCTTTAAGAAAGATTAGATTCAGACATTTCCATTGTGACAAAAATGGGAAAGGGCATATATGTATGTATATAGTCTCATATATATACACACATGAAACTAATACATAAAGAATGGATGAACACAAATATTCCTCCTCTAAACTTGAAAATTATATTCCTGTGTATTTTAATACAGGAATGGAAAATTACTAGTATGTCCATTTGATTTTCAAAAATATTCAGTGTGCTTCCAAACCCTTTTATCATGATCCTCTCATTTGTCATTTCCTTTTTTTTTAAATTTTCATTGTTGGTTGTTCAAAACATTACATAGTTCTTGACATATCATATTTCACACTTTGATTCAAGTGGGTTATGAACTCCCATTTTTACCCCATATACAGATTGCAGAATCACATCGGTTACACATCCACTGCTTTACACCATTTGTCATTTCCTAACTGAAAGAGTACAGGATCAGGAAATTTTTAATCTTTTGAGTTAAATTGGATCCAAAGACTTTATGAGAAATATAAGTAGTTTATGGCATTGTGATATTGCCCTCTATGAAATGCAGTTTTGAACATAGAATATCATTTCATTCTAAAAATTTAAAAAAATTATAATTACTCAAATTATAGAATTCACATCAATAGTAGCTCTATTTTATTTTTTATTATTACAGAAGCAAGTTTATAAATAAAAAATGCTAAATTACAGATGGAGATATGGCTCAGTGGTGGAGCACATGCCTAGCATGTGTGAGGTCCTGGGTTTTATCCTCAGCACCACATGAAAATAAAATAAAATAAAAGTTTATAAAATATCAAGTTAAACTCATGTCTTCTTTTATAATATGTATACAAATAAGTAATTTTTAAAATCTCTAGATGACATTCCATATGTAAGTTGTATCACTAGAACTCATTAAACTTAGAACAAACAGAAAACTAAAATTAATCATTATTACCTATTAAAAATGACTCATTTTAGGAGGATATAAATTAAAGAAGCAAACATTGTTAGAAGAAAATATCCTCAATGTACCATACAGAACACAGTCGTCTGGATTGAGTAAAACTGTTGGAGCTGAAGTCTCTCTTCTGCATCTACAAGAAACCTCAATTATGCTAAAATTTCCTCCTTCCACAACCTTTCCATGACCCAACTGCACACTACTTCTGAATTTAAGAATGAAGAGGCACTTATCCAGATGGATGAGGCAAAGGATGATGTGGTGCAGGTAATAGCCTAAAGAGTTGCATGTTTTAAGGAAAGACATCTTTAAGTTCTGTCTCTTCAGGCCTATAATATTATTTTCTAGAGAAATATGACAAAAATCTCCCTGGAAAACACAGAACTGAGGCTTTCCAAGTGTAATACATAAGCTGTCTCTTAATTTTACTTATTCTTTGGTGGATAACAGCAATCCTGGGAGAGCTGGTCTCCAAATTTTTTTCTGGACATATTTGGAAAAGCATCTCAATGGGAATCATGTGCAAACAAAATTGCTATTACTCTGATCATAAGATCAAATTAGTCCAGTCCAATTAAACAATTTACAATACCTCCACTTTGGGGTGAGGGATTTCTGGCACCTCCCATGGTTACACCATGGCTCTTAGGGTCCTCTCTCTATCATGTGTGATAGGCTCCTCTTCCCTAACTTTTTCTCACATGAAGCACCTGGTTTCTGGGTAGTGTTGTTTTTCTGCTTGCCACCATTTCTAAACTGGCTTTTTTGTGATTCAGGCTCTGTGTAAAGTATTAAAATTAATCTGAAATTTCAAAAGAAGGAGAAAAGAAGAAGAAGAAGAAGGAGAAGAAGAAGAAGAAGAAGAAGAAGAAGAAGAAGAAGAAGAAGAAGAAGAAGAAGAAGAAGAGGAGGAGGAGGAGGAGGAGGAGGAGGAGGAGGAGGAGGAGGAGGAGGAGGAGGAAGAAGGAGAAGAACTGAAGGCCACAGGCTGAGGAGATCACAGGAAGATTGAACATGGAGCTGAGTCAGAGCCCATGCTTAAAGGCAACCCTAAGGAACTTGTGATGAGCCCTCATATTCACTAATGAAGGTAGAGGGGAGGCCTGCACTTTCTCTGAGACAAACCATGTAATATTAGCTTAGTCTTGTCTGTACTATATATAAAGTTATATAAAGCATAAAAAATAAAATGGAGACTTGTAATGTAGAATCAAAAGAAAGTTCAATCATTTCAAGCAGGTCACTGAAATTCCAGTGTTGGAGTCAGAAGATACTGCTTTATCACAACCATTGTCAATGTGTGAAGAGTTAATAAAAGTATCATAAAAATGAAAAAAAAGATATTTTGAGAGAGATTTGGAGACTTGAAATAAATGGTAATAAAATAAAATAAAAACTATAATACCTACTGTTAATTTTCCACATGGTTGAATTTGAAGTAGTTTGAAAGCTGCAGAAAAAAAAATTATAAGAAATGCCAAATCATGAGGCCTTCAAAGCCATGTGCAAAAGAAATATAAAATAGGAGAAGGGCATAAATAGTTGAACAAGCCTATGTGTGATAAGGCAAGGTAGGAAAGGATTGGGGCAGCTAAATCACATGGAGAAGGGTATGTTTTAGAATAATTGAGAAGTTAAAACATTGCCATGGATGGTAACATTAGATCAGATGCCTAAAGGGGGTCAGTACTTCATGTCTCTTTAGTGCCTGAATTCTTGGATAAGTCCAGGGGAATTGTAGCCCCCACGCAAATGAGAGCAGAGATTCCTTGCTGTTTTGTTCATGTCTGTGTCCTCTCTGCCTAGGACAGAGCCTGGTACTATAGTTTTTTTTTTTTTTAATTTTTTTATTGCAAGGAGTTATGTTTCCATATATAAAATTAAATGAAGGCTGTGGTCATCTATTATGCATGAGGCATTGGGTTCAAGCTTCACCATAAAATAAAAATAAAATAAATGTATTGTGTCCACCTACAACTAAAAAATAAATGTTAAAAAATACTAAATGATAATACTGTCAAAATAGATCCCCTACCCCATCCATTGCAAACTGCCTTTTAGAGAATCATGAAGCTGGAACTTGGCCTTACACCAGCCTGAGAGGCAGACGTCACTTTGTGTCCTACTTTACAGACATAGGGAGTGTCCCAAAGTAGCACCTGGAAAGAGTCAAGGCCTCTTCCCTCATCAATGCTTTTTTTATTGACCAGACGCTATGAACCCCCTGCCTGTGAGTGAGTGAGTGAAGGGGAATGTGTGATCCAGATCAGGCTCCAGCAAGTGACGGCTGCATCACAGGCTTACCCTCTCTGGACTTCAGGGTCTCAATATGTAAACAGCAGGCACCAAGAGAAGTCTCTGTGAACACATTGGAAAAAAATTATTGTTCCCCCAAAACAAAGTGTCTCAGGCGATATCCCAAGGACAACTTCCAGAAACCCAATGGGAACCAACCAACCTGAAAATATAGAAAGTGCACAGCATCCAATGAGAAGGAGGAAGATAGAAAGGCTGTGCCATGCCATCTTCAGCCTCCCTCTATTGCCTCAGTGGGTAAGAGGGAGAAGACCCTGAGGTCAAATTACTATTTGAGAGCCCAAAGACCCTGCTTCCCCTCTGGGTCCACAGTGACTCCTGACAGAATTACCGGATGCCTCTCCTGACTCCCTTTACCTCCTGTGGATGCACCCACCATGCCCTCTGTTCCTGCATCACTGTGCCTCTTGGTTCCTAGGATGTGTTCAACTAAGGGGTCCTGGGTGGGGTGCTGCCTCCCACGTGCTTCCCCTGTCTTCTCCCCGCCCACTGTTCTTATGAGTTGGGCTCCACTCACTCAGCCTGACTCTGCCTCACCAGCTCTGCCCACTAGGTCCTCTCCACTTTTTTTCATAGGCTCCACCAAGCATCTGGTCTCTTACCTGCACTGTTCTGCAGAGCCACGCCCACTCCACCCATTTGATCCTCTGCATTCTGTCCACGTGACTCATCCTCCAATGACATATTTAACAGTCTGGGATTGCAGGCCTCAGGCTTTGTCTCCACTTTGTGGGGCCGCACTGTGGCCTCCAGCTGCCACAGCACCCACCCTTCCTTGCACCCCCTTTCTTGTCCAGAAGTTTGAGTTAGAGGCCCGAGGGCTGGGGAGGGCATGTGAAGTGGGCAAATTATGTCCCACAGGACCCAAGAGGTCCCATGAGACAGCAATGGACACCTTTGAGGGCCTCAAAGTCTGATAGATCTGAAGTGGGATTCTTTCTCTGTTGGACTGTCCTGGTGACCTTGGGAAGTCACTATCTGTGCCATTCACACTTCACAGGTCTCAGAGAGTACCCAGCAATATGGTGAGAGTGAAGGACCCAGTGGCCTCAGACACTGGAGTCACTGCTTTCCTGCTGGCCCTCCCTCTTCATGAGTAGAAGATGCATACAAGGCCATTGTTCCTATGGCTCCTCAACACGGCGGGGGGGGGGGGGGCTTTTCTGACCCCTCTTCCTCCCCCCAGACCTGGGTACTGAGGCGTCCATCTGCAGATGGCTGTGCAACTGGTCTCTGCCTTCAAATTGACCTGCAAAGCTGTTTGCCCTTCAGGGCCACCTCAGAAACCATGGCAACCTGCCCCCAGCTCCCTGGAGACAGCCAGGAAAGCAGATAACTCAGGAGCCTCCTGTCCTATGAGCCCTGATGCATGAATGAGATGAGGGAGAAGGAGGGAAGGGAGAGGCACTTTGGGGACTCAAGAGTTCTTCAAAGGAGAGGAGGGGAGGTGGGGAAGAGGTGTGCTCAGGAGAGCAGAAGTCGGGGAGACAGGCAGAGGACAGGAGGACAGGAGGCCCTTACCTTGGGAGCTCTGCCAGAAAGCGTAGGCTTTCATGCGGAAGACGGTGCGGAAGCACTCTTTATTGTTTAAGCCAGCAGGCTTTGGCTCTTTAGAAGGACATTCTTCTATGGCATCTACATTCAGAGGGGTAAATAGCTTTCCTTTAGTATTGCTACCACGAGGATTAGAAAGGCGAACCCGATCCAAGAGACCTAGCTTTTGGCTACAAAATAAGCAAAAGTGAACAATTTTCCTCCTTAAGTTCAGGCTCTTGTGACTTCCCATCCTTCCATAAAGACTCAATGTCCTCCTCCAAGGCTGATGGGGAGTAGTGCCCAGTGTAGGACAGGTTGGGGCTCACATGCTGGGCACCAGTGCACAGCCTCACATCTTGGGAGAGCTCCTCAACTCTCTGGACCCAGCTTCCTCCTATGCTAAAGTGGGGCACACATAAGATACAGTAAGAGCGTCCACCCCTCTATGGTTTCCCTTTCTGTAGTTTCAGCTATCTGCTGTCTACCACTATCTGAAAATGTTACTAGAGTGCAATGAAGGATTAAGATATTTTGAGAGAATGCATGCACATTGCATAACTTTTATTTTATCCTATTATTATAAATATTTATTATCTGTTATTGCTGTTCATCTCTTACTGTGTCTAATTTGTAAATTCAATTTTATCCTAGGTGTGGGTGTATATGTAAAAAACAAAAAACACCCAGTGTATGTCAGGCTCTGCATCACCTTGTTTCAGGATCCATAGGGATCTTGGATGCATCCCCTGTGGATGAGAGGGGCTACTGGGAGGTTCCTGTCTCATAGTTCATGCTGAAAAGATTCGTTGCTTCTTCATGTCTCTCCCCTCTCTATCAATGACTTTCTGTCTTTCCTTTTTTACCACATTGTGGTGCAAAATATGACTTACACAGGCAGATCCTTATCAAATGCCCCTTGAATAGAACTAAATAACATAAAGCCATAAAGTGGCACCTTTAACCTGCTATCCACAGACAGAATCTAGGGGGTCCAGGAACTTGGGTGGAAAATGATATCTTTAAGATTCTAGCCTTTAACTAAAATTTATCATCTCTTTCAATTAACAAATACAGGTAACAAACTCCACCAATATCCACAATGCCTATAACTGCCCACAAAAGAAATTATAGATAATTTTATGTCCTATTAGTTCAAGGTATTGTTTATGCTCATGGCAGCTTCAAGGTTATCATAGTATTCAACCTGCTACTAGGTCTTGTCCTTTAGTACAACACAATGAAGCATGTATTTGACAGCTCAAATTTTTAAGTATTTAACTCTATTTAATACTTAACAACCAGTTTCTTTTATAACTGCATATTATATTTTATTTATGGATTCAAATAAGTATTCTCAGAAAGAATCCGTGGGTTTTGCCAGACTGCCACAAAAGTTCTTGGCACAAAAAGTAGTTGATAACAAACATACAGTTGTCCTGGTACAAAATATCAGCTCCTGGTACAAAATAACACCTCCACTTGAGGCCAGGTCTATCCTTCCCATCGGGCTGACATTGGCCAAGCCATGCTGTTCCTGACCCTCAGGAGCCTCATCTGTAAAATAAAGGTAAGCATTCCCTGTTCCATTGGGTTGCAATGAGACGATGTTGGTCAAAGATTTGACAAAGAACTTGATACATGGTAGGTGCTCTTTAAATATGAATTTCTTGTGGTGCATGACTGTAATCCCAGCAGCTTGGGATGCTGAGGTAGGAGGGTCATGTGTTCAAAGCCAGCCTCAGCAAAAGCAAGGTACTAAGCAACTCAGTGAGACCCTGTCTATAAATAAAATACAAAATAATGCTGGGGATATGGCTCAGTGGTCGAGTGCCCCTGAGTTCAATCCCCAATATATCCCTCCCCAAAAATAAATAGATATGAATTTCTTCCCTCTATTTCCCACCCTCTGTGCTGTTGCACTAGTTGGCATAAGAAATAGTGATTTCTGTGTGAAGATATCTGGAGAGTCATATTGCATATTTTCCCACATAAATAGGCTCCAGTCATTGGCTTCCTCTCCAGTACTCTACATGGGGCTTAGCACAAAATAGGGTCTCATGAGAGGGTGAATGTGTATGGGGGTTCCATCAGTTCCCTGTGGGCCTGGGACCACTCTGTGTTCTGAGAAGCCAGTGTCACTGCCACAGCTGTGGGCTTCTGCCTTTGCAGCCTAGGGTTGTGTGGAGGGAGGTCCTAGGGTGGGGCTGTGGGGCTCAGGTGGGAATCCCAACCCTGCTAAGAACTCCTGCACTCCCTGAGCACCAGGTCCTCATCTGGTACAGGGGCCTGACAACTGCTTCATAGAGGCTTGGGGACTGTTACACATGATGTTATCTGTGACACATCCTGCCTGCAGCCTGGTAAATAGAAGTCACTAAGAAATATTGTATAAATAAGTAAATAAACAGATGACTATGAGAATAAGCAATGGGCACCCCTTATTTCTTGCTCCCTCTGGGGATATTCTATCTCATCCTGCACTGTTCACAGCAGTTTGGTTGGAGGACCCCATGAATAACCAGCCCAGGGTACATTTAGATAAACTCCAATATTCAACCAGCTCCATCTTCCTTAAGCTGAAGTCAAAATTTTTGGAGCTGCCTTCCTGACCAATATTTGGTGAATAGCAAATAGGCAGAGAAGATGTCAATGGTGGATAAGGCAGGAAGTGAACTGAGCACATAGAGAAGGCAAACCTGCCCACCAAGGAAGAAGAGGCTTTGGCATTTACTTTTCAGGCCATCTTCCCTCTTGGCCCCTGCCTACCTGACCTGCTACACCTCCAAGTGGCTCCATCTTTCTATATTCACCAAGCCCTTTCTCCTTCCCAAAGGGTCCTCCCACACAAACAAGTCCACCTGTCTGCAGTGCCCTTTTTCACCTCCTCAGACAACCTCATTCCTATCTGCAAACCTATGTACAAGTGTCCCCCCTTGGAAATTAGATACTCCTCATCTGCTCCAAAGTCATGTTGTATTTCTCTGTCATATATTAACACACTGTGTGAATAAACCATTTCCACATCTGCTAGGCAGAACCTCTGCCTAGTTATTTTGGGCCTAGCACACTCCCCTGCCCAGTACATCTGGATGCTCAGCATGATACCTCAGGTCATGACCTTTGGGAAGAGACATCCTGGTGAACCATGTGACCCAGGACACATAACTTGTGCTCTTTGGTCTCCAGCTTCCTCACAAGTAGAATAAAGACAGTGAGCCTGTACTTCACACAGCTGACGAAGAGTTAAATGCAGTAATGCTTGTAAAGTACTTTGCCCACTGTCTGGGATGCAGGAAGTGTTTAATAAATGCTGGCTATCATCATTATCTTGGTAAATAATCCTCTTCTCACAGAAGCAGTGGAAAGCTTACTACATTTGTGAAAATAGTGGATACAATTTCCTGGGCCACAAAAAAAAAAAAAAAAAAAAAAAAAAAAGGTTTGTGTGGTGTTTTTAAATTTTATTTTATTCTTTTACATGAACTGAGATGAGCTTTGGGGATTTATATATTATTTTCCAGTGCTTCTTAATGCTAATCTCAAAACATTCAACATTCAAAAAGAACACATTCCAAGACCGCACTAGATCTTGGAATGTGTTCTTTTTTCCATATTTTTTGCTGGTGTGTTATGGTTGTACATATTGGTGTGATTTATTATTACACATTCATACATATGCACAAAATATAATAACATAATTTGGCCAATATTATTCCCCAGTATTTATCCTTCCATTCTTTCCTCCTTCCCCCTGGTAACTTTTCTCTGTTCTACTCGTCTCCCTTTGATTTTGATGAGATTTCCTCCTACTGCTCTTTTCTTTTTCCTCTTGAACTTCCATATACGAAAGAAAACATATGGCCCTTGACCTTCTATGTTTGGCTTATTTTGCTTAACTTATGTTCCCCAGTGCTATTTACTTTCCTATAAACGTCATAATTTCATTCTTCTTTATGGCTGAATAAGATTTCATTGTGTCTATACACCACATTTTCTTTATCTGTTCATTACTGATGAACACCTAGGCTAGTTCCATAGTTTGAGTATTGTGTATTGTCTTGCTATAAACATGTGCGTGCATGTATCACTGTGGTGAGATGACTTTAAGTCTTTAAGATTAATAGTGAGGAGTGATATAGCTGGTCATATGGTGGTTCCCTGCCTACCCTTTTGAGGATCCTGGATTCTGATTTCCATAATGGCTGTACTAATTTACAGTCCCATCAACAGTGTAAAAGTGTTCCTTTTTCTTCACATCCTCTCCAGAATTTATTATTTTTTGTACTATTGATGGCTGCCATTCTGACTAGAGTGAGATGAATTCTCAGAGTAGTTTTGATTTGCATTTCCCTGATTGCCAATGATGTTGAACATTTTTAAAATATTTTAGCAATTTCCACTTTTTATGAAAAGTATCTATTTAGTTCATTTGCCTATTTATTAATTAAGTTATTTGATTTTTGGCATTAAGTTTTTGGGTTCTTTATACATTCTGAATATTACTCCTCTGTCAGAAGAGTAGCTAACAAAGATTTCATTCCATTCTGTAGGTTCTCTCTTCATATTCCCAATTGTTTATTTTGCTGTGCAGAAGCTTTTTAATTTGAGGCTATCCCATTTATTACTCAAAGCATTATTTCCTGAGCTTTAGGGGTCCTATTGAGGAAGTTGTTGCTTGTGCCTACATGCTGGAGTGTTGACCCTATATTTTCTTCTAGGAGTTGCATTGTTTCTGGTCCAATTCCTTGATCCATTTTAAGTGGATTTTGTGCAGTGTAAGAGATGAGAGTCTGGTCTTATTCTATATATGGATAATCAGTTTTGGGAATGTGATCTTTATGTCTATATAGAAAAGACTCCAAAGGCAGTGTGTACTTATGCATGATTGAAGACCTCATTGGTCTGGAGGGAATGAAAATCAAGAATATGCTGGAGGGAGTCTTGAGACCTGGATCATATAACCTCTGCTGCTCATGTGCTGTGTGATATAAGGTGAGCCTGTCTCCTCGAGGGTTCTCAGTTTGTATAAATCTATCTGGATGAGTAGTCTGGTTTTCTTCCCACTCTGCCTCTGTGAGTCATGAGCTGCTGCAGTTTCTCTAGAAAATGTCCTCTGACCTTGTCATCAAAATTCATCTAGCCCTCTTCTACAGTCCACCCCCAATGACCTCTACAGTCCAAGCTAGGTGCAGGCAAGAAACTCTCCATTCACTATACATACACATTCATGGAAAGCCTGACATATATTTCTGCAGGGAAATTGATGGTTCTGACTGCAATGGTTTCTTCCAAACAGGATGGTGTATGGGGAGAGCACCATGCAGATCACTCAAGGGTCAAGGTTGTCCAATCACAGGTTCTCAAAGGCCAGTGTTCTCAAATGGTTCCCTGCAAGCAGTCCAAGTTCCTGTCACCTCCTCTGCCCAAATTCTGTCAGCTCTAGGAGCACAGCATTGGCTTAAGATACAAGAATATATTTCATGCTTGTATAACTATGTCAAAATGGATTCTACTGTCATACATAGCTAAAAGGAACAGTAAAATACAATTTTTTAAAAAGTCTACTGTGAGACCTTGTAAGTGGTTTTCCAACAAATAATAATGTGTGTGTAATTATTTATATTTATAAATACATAAGCAGTTTGCAGTGGTATTTACAAGATGGCCTTTCTTTACCGTCTGTAGCAGGGTCCACGGTTTCCCTGTCATTGGGGCCTCTTCTGAGTGGGAGAAGGAGGAGGGTTAGAGAAATGCTTAGAACCCAGAGGCTCCTGCAGTCTCTGCAGCAGCCTGCAGTGAGGACTGTTTGCTGGGAAGCATCTGCAGGTGTGGGAACCACGCATTATGGTCTTGATTCATTTTCTGAAGTTCCATGTGTGAGGCCAAGAAGCAAATGAAACTCCATGTAATGGAAATAACTTCTTAATATTCAGAACTGCCAGACTTCGGATTTTAGTCTTGCCACACATTCACTGTGTAAACCAGGGGGAATGATTCAACCTCTCGGAACCCCACTCCCCTCATCCACCAGGGAGGATATCAAAGCTTATTTTATACTGGGGTTTTATGGACCAAAGGAGGCAACACAGAGAGAATTCCTGGCACAAAATCTGGCCCAGAGGATAGTAAGTGGCTGCTGCTATGATTCCCATTAAGTTTCTCTGATTATGTCTGCATGAAAATGGAGGAGAAATGCCATCATCAGCAAAAGTGACCCCAGAGACTCTATGTTGTGACAAGCATGGCCACACGGTGGCCACCTACCATACCAAAGCATACTGGGAGAACTGGACCCTGTACCCTGACCCAGTGGTGGGGAGAAGGGAATTTATAATCAGAAATTCACCTGGCGGCTGACTCCAGCTGTTCTTTCCTGAAAGGAGAAGAGGGAGAAAAGACAAACAAAGCGTGAATTACATGGAACACGCCCCCCCCCACCCCCCGCCAAAGTTTGCTCCACAGATTCCCTTTGAAGGTGCTGGAGCAGAGTGTTGCTCTGGGACAAGATGAAATATGTGGAGGGGGAAGCCATGAGGGAGGAAGTCCCAGCTGGACCCCAGGCCCCTGCTTCTGTGTGCTGTTAGGTTCTTCTCAGCCACTCCTATATGCCCTTTCTCATCCAGAAAATAGCTGCTGAACACCCTCTCTGCCCCTGTCTGTTGTGGATCTCAGTGGATTTGTTCAAGAGGAGACAGATCAGGCTGCAGCAGCCACACACCCCACTGTCTTTCACCCCCATCATCATTATAATCAACACTGGCGTCTTTCATGCCTTCTTGGGCATCTTTCATGCCTTCTGCTCGGTCATCAGATACTACTGTAGGTGCTTTTATAGGTCAGCTCATTTCATCCTCATTACAACCCTATAAGGTAAGTACTAGGACCAGTCATTTTCCTGATGAGGTGCAGAGAATTAAAAAAAAAAAAAAAATATTGCTCAAGGTCACAATTAGGAAGCTGCAAGGTCAGGATCCCAAGTTGGGCCATCTGGCTTCAGAGTCCACGCTGTCCAGAGGGGCACTGCAGGTGCTGAGCCTTTGCCCAACCTCAGCATTTTAAAATATTCAATTACTCATTTCACAGGTGACTGATATATGAAAACAATACATCACAACCAGAACACTCACATCATTTATCCAATGCATTCCATTCTTAATACATAGAAGGTGAAATGTCAAATTGGTGGCCAGAAGTTGAGTTGTTAATCTCAGAATCAGACCATAGGTAAATAGAAGGTGATGTCCTCCAAGTTACAGTGAGTCCTAAGGAAACATCCCTGCTCATAGAAGAGAGCACCTCCTCTCAAGCAGATCCAGTGAACATTCATTGAAGCCCCAATATTAACCAGCACAAGGAATACATATATGAATAAGAGATAGCCTCACAAGTGGTTCTTCATGTAGAGAGGACAGTTGGTTGACAGAATATTTCTCCCTTTGTGGGTAAGAAAACTTAGCTGATGGGAGAGTATATGACACCTGGGTTCTTTCCACCCTGCACAGGGCCCAAGCCTCATTTCTGTCTTTCCAGTGGAGCTTCATTTATTTTGTTGTCACAGAATTTGGCTATTGTCAAAACATACTCATTCTGCATTTTAACCTTTGCATATTTCCTGGATTAAGACTTATCAGCCCTAGTATAATGGTTATAAATAGCTTTCCTTATCCAATATGATATAAAATTCCTTGATTTAGTGAACTCTAAGGGCTGCTCTGAACTAGTAGAAATAATTATTAATTAGAAATGTGGAGAATAATTGAATCAATATTAGTTTCATAATCTTTCTTGTGTGAGTTCAGTTTTTAAAGGGAGAATATAAAAATATTATAATAGAATTATCCTTGACATTGATACAAGCAGACTCTTTTTCTTCAAATCCGGTGGTATGATTTACCAATGTGTCCCCCCAAACCTCATGTGTGAGACAATAGAAGAAGGTTTAAATGTGAGACAATTGGGTTATAAAAGCCTTAAGCCAAGTAGTAAATTAATCTCTGAGTGGTAACTGAAAGCAGTTAGGGTGTGGCTGGAGAAAGAGTGTTCCCAGGAGACATGAATTTGAGGCACATATTTTGTCTTTATTGTGTTAAGTGTGTGCTCGCTCTCTGGCATGCACACTCTCCCTACCCTCTCCCCTCCCCTCTCCTCTCCTCCCCTCCACATCATAGATTCCTAGTGTTGTGTCTTGAGCCACTTGGCTCCACCTCAGTCTCCTGGTGTGATGTTTTTCCTCCCCTCAAGCTCTGAGGATTGGAGCCAGTTGTCTATGGACTGAGATCTCTGTGAGGCCCAAATACAATTTTCCTCTTCTAGAACTGTTTTTGTCAGGTCTCTTAGTCACACCAGAGAAAAAGCTGACTAAAACATCTAGAAATCAATACTGGGAAAGGACCATAGAGAAATAAAAGTGTTCCTTTGGGTAGATAAACACATGCTCCGTACACTAAGGGTATTATACAGAAATAGCATTCTTCTAAACGCACACATAATACTTCCTTAAAAAATGTATTTGTTTTTCTTCTTCCTACTTGGTGTTCCATCTATATCTAAGCACAAACTTGAAAGTTATAACCATTACCTAGAAAAAAAATATTTATTTATTTATGGTACCAGGGACTGAACTCAGGAACACTTAAACACTGAGTGGCTCAGTGTTAAGTATACATATTTATTTATTAGAGACAGGATCTTTCTAAGTTATTTAGGGCCTCACTAAATTGATGAGGCTGGGTTTGAACTTGCAATACTCCTATGAGGCTTCAAATTTTAGATCCTTTTCCTGACTTCAAGGAACATACAGCAGATTTTTTTTTACATTTTTTTATGAAAGACTTTTATGTAAATTTTTGTAGTATTGTTTTAGTAGAATTTTACTTCTTTGCTATTCAGAATTGACCTCTGTATTCATCTTTATTCATGGTACACAGTATTACATATAGTTCTGGAAGTAACAGTGATGTGGATCGCTTAATCCAACACTACAAAAAAATCAAATATCAAGAGCTGACACAACTTTGCCTTAGAGAGCACCAGATTGGAGTTTGTCCTGTTGAGTTAAAGAATAGTAGAATGCTCATAAATGTTTATGGTTTTGATACTACTGAAGGCTATCACAATGGCTGGATATGTGCCGAAAGCTAAAGTTTCAATTTGTTGGTTTTTTAAACAAAGAAATATTTTAAATAAAGCCTAATTCAAATTGTCTCATAGCAAAAGAATAAAATCTTATTAAGTATTAGTGTCATTATAGTGAAATGAAAATGTTGTTACACTTAATACTGTTTTGATAAATATTAGGGGTTAACCCTAATGTAACAAAAATTAAAATAAAACTTCCATCTAAAGTATGATATTCAGAGTGCAGTGTATCAGTCCTGACCTAGCAGTGGCTATGTCTCAGCCACAGAAAATCTCTGGTCCTCTCTGAATGTAAATGTGTGGTGCGAGGCTGTGCAGTCAGGAACTGAGTGACTCAACATGAGAAGTAGATGCAAAGGGAATCTTGCCCACCCACAAGCCTATACCCATGTTCAGTCTTGGATTGGATGAGCAGACCTTGACTAGCAGAGTTACTGCTAATGAGTCTTTCTCCAAATGTAACCAGTCAGTAAGCACCCAAAGCATCTTTCACTTCACTAGAATACTTCATAATCAGTTGAAGATACAGCATCCTGGCCTGCGGGAGCCATCCTGTCCTGCTACCCAGAACCAGATGGGTTTGCATGGTGCTGTGTTCTTCAGAACCTGCCTTCATAGCCTGCCATGTGTTGAAGGGGACAGAGGAATGTACAATCCCAGGTAGAACAGTGTTGGGATGGACTTATGTTAAATAAGTGTATCTTTCTGATTTTTTAAGCAAAATACTCAATTTTCAGCTTATTTTCTAACTTTTATTCCATGGTAATATCAAAAATTGGAAAGTGTTTAACATTAAAACTTCTAATTGCTAATGAGCACTGAGGAAATGGGAGCTATCAGTTAAAATAAAAATAAAGACAAAAGATTTTTCTTGAACATACATATGTGACAGAGTATTAAAAAGCCAGCACCGTCTGCTAACTCTAAGGGAGTTAGCTTGTTCACACCACTGCGGCCTTTCTTCATTCAGGGTAGTGTGTTTGCAGCCAACCTCCATGGTGTTGTCTGATGCTAGTCTCCTATCCTGGTAACTGCTGGCCTTTCCTAAAGGTTGTGAGGGAAATGATCTCCCTGTTCAGCCTCCTCTCTAAGGATGGTCCTGTGGATCCTGAGCAGGGCTGGCCATCCTTTCCACACTTGATCTTAACCAAAAGGCCGAGAATCGATGGCCATCCTTTCCAAAGCACAGATGATTTGCAAGTAACAAGTCAGGTGAAACTGAAAGCAATGGAGTCTAATGAGGCTATTGCTGAACAGTCCCAGGGCTGAATTTATATGAGGCATGTGGTCCACTCTTGCAGTACTCTATAAAACCATTTACTGTGCTGTTGGAGGCCAAAGGGCCAGGACAAATCCCTTCTCACATAGAGGAAGGAATGGTGGCCACGTGTATCACTTCTCCCATGTGCAGAGATAAGGCATTGGTGCTAAGAATGAAACCTTTGCAGCTTCTATTGGACATGCTTTCTTTTTAGGAATGAAGGAATATTCTTCCATTTTTTAGCCATTCTTTTGTAATTTCTACAAAATTGCATGTAAATGTATAAGTATTTTTAAAAGAGAGTTTTGTAAATATTTAATATACTGTTAATTTGATTTTCAATTATAAAGGTCAAGTATTCTTCTATCTTTGGGGTCTTTATGTTTTATAATACTTTGCTAAAAATGAAAAAAAATATTGTACCTTTTCAGAATGTTTTAATGTGGATTTAATTTAGTGAAAATAAAAGTTTTTTAAGTGTCAAGAAATTGCAATTTAAAAAATTCAAAATAATATTTTCCATGGCAACTGCCATATATGATTTGGTTACTGACTGTTGGAATTCTTGTCTTACTATTCTCTTCCTCAAACTTGCCCTTATCCTTCTGGCCACATTGCACTCCATTTTGCTCCTTAAACATTGCATGTGTTTTTTTTTTTTTTTTCCTCTTGGGAAGCTGCAAACACAGTGCAGTTTCTAGATATCTCAGTTGCAGAGCCCACCGAGGAAGTGAACCCAGACTGCACTTGCCAGAGCCCCTGAGGAGGAGACCCCAGCCTGCACCCACCAGATTCCATGGCGGAGGCACCCCAGGCCTGCCTCCACCTGATTACGTGCCCCAGCCCTGCACCCTCCTGAAACCACCAAGGAGGCGCCCCAGGCCTGTGCCCAGCTGAGCCCACTGAGGAGGCTTCCCCAGGCCTGCCTCCAACCAAGCCCACCAAGGAGGCACCCCAGGCCTGCACCCTCCTAAAGCCACCAAGGAGGCGCCCCAGGTCTGTGACATCCTGAAGCCACCAAGGAGGTTCCCCAGTCCTGCCTCTGCCCAAGCCCACCAAGGAGGCGCCCAAAGCCTGCTTCTGCCTGAGCCCACTGTGGAGGTGCCCCAGGCCTGCGCCCTCCTGAAGGCACCAAGGAGACACCCAAGGACTGCACCCTCTTGAAGTCATCAAGGAGTTGCCCCAGGCCTGCACCCTCCTGAAGCCACCAAGGAGGTGCTCCAGGCCTGCTTCCTCCCAAGCCCACCAAGGAGGCGCCCCAGGTCTGTGCCCTTGTGAAGCCACCACCTAGGAGGCGCCCCAGGTCTGCGCTCTGCTGAAGCCACTGAGGAGGTGGCTCAGGCCTGTGTCCTGCTGAAGCCACCAAGGAGGTGCCCCAGGCCTGTGTCCTGCTGAAGCTGCCAAGGAGGTGCCCCAGGCCTAAGCCCACTGAGGAAGTGCCCCAGGCCTGTGCCCTCCTGAAGCCACCGATAAGGTGCCCCAGGTCTGTGTCCTGATAAAGCCACCGAGGAGGTGCCCCAGGTCTGTGCCCTGCTAAAGCCGCCAAGGAGATGCCCCAGGCCTGAGCCCACTGAGGAAGCGCCCCAGGCCTGTGCCCTCCTGAAGCCACCAAGGAGGCACCCCAGGCCTGTGCCCTCCTGAAGCCATGGAGGAAGTGCCCCAGACCTGCACCCACCTAAAAGATAACCCCAGCCTGTGCCCGCTCAAGCCCACCGAGGAGGTGCAAAAGGCTTGTCCCCACCCTAGCCCACTGAGAAGCCACTCTAGGCCTGTGCCCACCGGAGCCCACCAAGGAGACACCTCAGGCCTGCGCCCACCCCAGCCTGCCTGGCCTGGGCCCATGGAAAGGCTCAGGAGCCTGTGGCAGTGCGCTTCTCCAGACCCACCTACCTTGTTCTGGTGCTGGGAACAGGTGCAGCTGGAGCGCCCAGCATCCCTGGCAACTGGGACTGAACTTTGCAGCCCACTGCCTCTTGCTATGCTTTTGACTGATGTTTCAGGTGCCACAGGGTTTCAGGTGCCACACGGGGACCATGGAGATGGGGTCTGGACAGTTTTCCCCGCTTCCACTCCAGACTGCCAGTTCATGGGGCTGA
The DNA here is from genome assembly GCF_047511675.1 of Marmota flaviventris. Taxonomy (NCBI): domain Eukaryota; kingdom Metazoa; phylum Chordata; class Mammalia; order Rodentia; family Sciuridae; genus Marmota; species Marmota flaviventris. Next base: position 740,460 of record NC_092509.1, read on the forward strand.
AAAATTGATAAGGACAAATGCTCAGCCGCTGCCCTAACCACTCACAGCCACCCATACCCTATGCTGAAAAGAATGAGCATCAAACCACTTGCCTGCTTAGGCATGGGCCTCTGCAGCTCGCCACTCGCTGCCAAATGGCTGAGAGAGGGGGAATCTGCGCTCAGACTGCCCCCTCTGCTAATCAATTTTCAAACTCACCGTGCTGCCCTCCTGCAATTTTGAGCCAGTTCCTGCGGCTTCCATGCCATTATGCCCTCTGTGGAGGACACTGCCTTGGATGCTATTTTGACATGCCCTCCAGTGGTGGGCTGCTGGGCCCAAAGTTTTCAATTTCTGGTACCAAAATTCTACTATAGAAATGAGATAATATGCACACCACTCGGTTTGAAGGGGAGAGGAAGAGGCAGCCTATCAATCAGCTGATCTCAAACACTAGAGCATCTGCAAAGTCCAATTTCAAATCTCCAAGAAATAAAATGTGTGTGTGTTTTAAAACATAGTCTTCATTATTATTTAGGTATGGCAGGGCCAACAGCTCAGAGGAAGATGACACTGAAGAGGTAGCTTCTTATGTTCTGTTTCCAGTTCTGTTTCCACACCATGACATGAGTGCCACATAGGGGTTAGGAGCACTGGCATCAGTCAAAAGCACAGAAGAAAAAAAAACACAGAAGGGAGAGGAAATGTGGGCAAGAGCTCTTGGTGTGGTTTCTATGATTAGGAAGAAGTGGGGTGGGGTAGTGAGGTTTAGGATTGTCTGGCTTAATTAATTCAGTGGGACTTGAGGCAAAGGGCTGTTCCTTATTATCTGATATCTGCTCCTGAGGGCATTAGCACAGGTGGATGATGACACAGGGAGTGAGATCTCTGTAAAGCAGGCTGTTGGGGCATGAGCTGGCTCATGTTTCAAAAGTCTACTCAGGCCCACATTGCCATCTCTAGGGATTAGCAAAGTTTGGAAGTGGAAGAAAGTCCCTAGGGTTTCAGGAAGACCCCAAATGTCAAAGCATCAACTGCAGGTGCTTCCAATTTAGCCCTTTCAATCCGTGTTTGTTATGTAATAAAAAGTCATAGTTTTATGGAGGTAGGAATGTTTATGTGAAATTGTTTTTAAACTATACCTCTTCCCTATTCATTTAAAAAACAGAAATAAAGATCGATGTTTGTCCTTTTCATCCCTGCTCTTTAATTGGAGGGTTCTTCTCTGTCAGATATATTCTGAGAGCTTATCTGATGCAGACTCAGAAGGCAAGCTGGGCATATAGAAAGACCAGTGGTTCTTAAGTCTGCAGGGCACTTGAAAGAACTTCTGAATGAATCTGGGAAAATTATAAAGAAAAAGGGGTAGATTTTAGTAAAAATTACGTTTTTGAATATGTTCTATTGATGATGTTCAAGATATAATTATGAAAATCTCTGATTGTTGTGAAATTATGGGGGGAGGACCTGGAATATTTTCTTTCAAATATGATATTACTCTGAAACTCAGTCATGCCTACCATAGATTCAATTTGTTACATGATTACTAAATGTCTTTGGATAAATATTTTATTTCCTATAGATTTTTTTTTCTAGAACATAGAGCCTTTAATTTTATATGCATGTAAGTGAACTTTAAAATTTAAAAGAAAAGTAATTCACATATAAAACTACACTTCTAACAAAATTATAATTCTGCAGAATTATTTTTGTAATAGCACATTTTTTAAAAAATTCCATTAACAAGAGTGTATTCTCCACTTACATGTTAACTTTACATTCATTTAAAAAATACATAGTATTTCATTAAATAGATTTATTATCACTAAACAATAATAATTTAATTATTATATACTTAAAGCTTGCTTTCAATATTTAGACAATAAAATGCTGGGTATCTGTGGTATATATAGTCCCTTAATTTTCAGTCTTTAAGGTTGTTTTACTTGCAGAGCTCAGATAGAATGGAGAATAAGTATGGGTAGCAGGGTCTGGGGGTGATATTTCTCTCACTACAAGCTAATCATGTGTGAAAATGAATTTAGAGAATTGCATGTCTCCATGAACTACATCATGTACTGATTAGAGAAAAAAAGTGACCTTGACATTGATGAGATTGACTTATCTATAAATTTTGATGAGCACTCAAGATGGTTGAATGAAGTGATACTTCCTGTGTGGTGGCTGCTCTCATAACTGCATTAATCAAGGTTTAAACCATAACTTCTATAGTTCATTTGAATGATTAGGTATGTGTGATGTGAAGATGAAAATATCACAGCAGATATGGAATTAAGTAGTCAGCTGTTCAGGAATCAAGTCACAATTAACAACAAAATATGTAGAGAGGGGTTATTTATAATGTAAAAGACTTTTAAAAACTGTTTAATTGTACTTGCTAGTAAATCTCTTCATTACTAGTGCCACCCCATGTTAAAAAATAACAATAAATGACAAACTTATGGTCATCTTTTATCTACTCTCTTCTTCCCACCCTTTATCTCTCTTAGCCCATTTATCAATTACTTAAAAAATCACATGTCTAAATTATATATATATATATATACATATATGTGATTTATATATAATTATATAATTTTCATGTAATTATATATATGTGTGTGTATATATATATATAGCAAATTACACACACATGTTCATCTTCATCATTATCACCATCTCAATTCTATCATCTGTTGTATTTGTATGAATATTATGTTCCCGTAAAGATTAATGGGCTAAAATTTTGGCTCCTGGTATGGCAATATTAAGAATCTTTGAGAAGTGGGACCATGGAAGGTAACTAAATCATAGGGACTGAGTCCTCATGAATGGAATAATGCTATCTCTGGAAGTGGGACAAATCTCATAGAAGTGAATTAGTTCCCATGAGAGCTGATAGTTATATAGAAAGAAAGCCTAGGTCCTACCATCTTCCACTGGCTATCTTGCCATGTGATTTCTCTGTTCCACACCATTGTGATGACATCCACAATGAGGCCATTACCAGAAGAGAATAGATGCTGACAATATGATCCTCCACCTCCAGAGCTGAGATATATAATCCTCTTTTTCTATGAAGTATCTACTATCGAGTATGTTGTTATAGCAACACAAAAATAGACTAAGTCAGTTACTCATCTTCATTGTACTATTCACAAGTTTCTTGAAAGAAGTTTGCATTCTGATAATTGTGTAGCTGGGAATTTACTACTTCACTTTACAGTTAATTTGTTAGCTCTCTCTAATTGAGATTTTGACCCCCACATACCATCTGAGACTGTTTTGTTATAATCCACAAAGACTTACTTTTTTTGGTAAATCCAATGAAAAATATTATTTTTATTTTACTTCTATTACATCTAAAATCATTTAAGTTACTTCCTCTCTAAGCCATTGTGACAGTGTCTTTTCCTTATTCTTCATCTGTTCATTTTATTTTACTTCATAGTTACTTCATTTTTACTTTTTACTATACCAATATGCTCAGGGTTCTTAAATCTTTTTGGTTTTCTACTATATCAACATGCTGGTAATTCTCAAATATCCATTTGATGACCAAACCCCCTTTTCTTCCAATGTTATACCCATGTAGTCAATGCCTATTAAATTTCTTTAGCTGGATTTTTTTCTCATTTAAAAATAATTAACTGATACATAGCTCAGCTGAATTCCATAAATGTCATTAAAATGGAATGCATAGATTTCTCATCCTAAAGTTCTACCTGAAATTTGTAACTCTGAACAGCAGTGAGGAGTACTTCCAGTTCCTTAGTAAACCCACCAGAAATGGAATAATCCTTCACTCTTTCCTCCCTAGTTTTCCTCTCTATACTCTATTTATCTTCTGGGTAGCTTTCAAATTCAAATTCATTAGTTGAAATTCTAATTCTTTCTTATGTGGATTGTTAAAATAGCCTTTGATCTGTCTCTACTCTCTATTCCATTGGGCTGTTCTTAGTACTATATCAGGACTAAGGTGCATGTATTTAAATCCCAGCATACTTTCTAATGGATTAGAGTTCACAATTAATGTACCATAGCTTTCTGAATAACACTGAATTTATTACTACAGAATAACTGACTTTTGTGACTCCGTTATTTTTTTTTCTCTTTGCACGCATCTCTACACCCCTGTATCAAAATATTACTTAAACCCCAAACTCATGCCTCTGGGAATCTTCATTCTGCCCTTCTCACTTCCCTTTCTTTTACCATGTATACATTTCTTCTGAACTTTGGGATTATGGTTAGTTATTTCTTTCTCAAGAAGTCTTTCTCTGACTCTGCTGCCTTTGTGTATGTATTTGTTCTCTATCCCTGTGACCGAAATCACTATGAACTTGATGACTTAATAAAGAAAAAAATCTTTTAAAACAATCATTCTCACAAGTCTGAAGTTAACACCCAAGAACCCCTTGTAACTTTTCTCACTACTGTAAAATTCACTTCTTTGGGGTTGCATATTTGTGGTTCCCATGCTCTTGATGGCTGTCAACTGGAGACCTGTTTCATGGATTGAAGTCCTCCTCCATTCCTTCTTGTTTGGCTTCTTCAGTTCTCAGAGTGCCCTCAGTGATCAGTTCCTATGCTTCAAGTATCTCTTATTTATGTCCCAGCCAGAGAAGGGACTCTGCTTTGAAGGGCTTATGTGACTGGTTAGGCCTTCTAGATCACTTTCCTACTTAAGGGTGATCTGTACCATAAAACATAAGATGAGCTTCAGAGTGATATCTTGATATATTGACAGACTCTGGAGATGGGCAGGACAATGCTGAGGGCCTCTTTAGACAGTCTGTGTACAATCTAGTAGGATTTTTCTCCTTACATGTACTTGAAAGCTTCTTATTGGGGAAATAATATGCCACAAACCCAATTTTATGAGGAAAACTGAACCTTAGAAAAGTAATGTAAATCAATGTTGAGGTGTACTAGCTAGGGTAATGTTGACAGAGATTATAAGAAAGTTGTTAAAACACTGAAAAAATGTGGTTATTTATATCTTCTTGGTATACATATATCATCATCATAAATAAGGCACTTAAATTAACATAATTGCTTTATATAATAAATTAATAATAATATCCTGATGGATATCTGGGGGAAACCCTTACCATGTACAAACCATTTTACCACATCATATAATCTCTTTTGAAATTGAAACAGAAAAAGAAAAAAGGGGGAGGATATAAATATGCTAAAGTGAGGAAATATGCTAAGTTGAGGAAACTTAAAATATATTTAAAAATATAGATGTAACATACTCAGATTAAAGTTTATTTTTAGATAAAGGATATTTGTAAATGATTAATCAAACAGTTAATTACAGTTTCAAGTCTTCTAAAAAATAATTCTATTTTATGTTGTTGATACTGCTGGTTCCCAGTGACAAGTTCTGCTCCCTCATATGTTGAAGTAGAACATTAGAAAATTCACACTAAGGCAAGCATATAAAGCAGGTTTTACTTAACAAGGGATAGCATAGACTTCTCTGAGGAGGGAGAAGGGGGGCATAGATGGTGTTTCTAGAAGTGGGGCCATTCTGCCTTTTTTTATTGGACTTAGGCTTCCTTTGTTCTCCTGCTCTCTTCCCCTTATCTCTCTCCTTCCTGCTTATGTGACTAGGCCCAGGAGCTGCTCAGTGTGATGGCCAAAATGTGAGCAGTAGATGGGATGGATTGGCCAAGTTGGAGCCATCAGGGCCGGAAGGCAATTAACAACTCCCTATAGGAAGGGACAATCTCTGGGACAGGTTAGAACAGGTGCAGGGTTATTCTTGATATGGGTGGAGAAAGGGCTCTGAAGGCATTAACATTTCAATCCCACCATTCTCTTGATCTAACCCTTGCCTATCTTCCTCTCTGATTCTTGCTTCATTGTTTATTTAAAATTTTATTTTCAGAACAAAATACTACCATTATATAATTCTGGTGTTATGTATTATACACATATATAATCTTTGAAGGTTTTTTACAAAGTTTTAAAATATTAGTGAATAGAAATACATTCTTTAAAAAAGTCACTTTGATAAAGACAGGTCATGGATTTAAACACATCAGCTGCATGCTACAAATTCCCCCTAACACTAAAATATTTCTCAGGGAAAGGACCTCCTTAATGCATGCTAGTATATTCAAAATACTATTTTTACTCTCAAGTGGCATAATTAATCAGAAGAAAAAATAAGCACAATGACTAAACATGACATTTATTTTCATCAGTGATTTCTTTTGAATTCATGCTAAGAGGAAGTATTTCATTTCTCTGTAGTTAAAAAAACAAGTATAAAGATTAACCATATGTCCACTCTCGTTTTTCTTTTTTTTTTTTTTTATATATTTTTTTATTTTTTAGTTCTCGGCTGACACAACATCTTTGTTTGTACGTGGTGCTGAGGATTGAACCCGGGCCGCACGCATGCCAGGCGAGCGCGCTACCGCTTGAGCCACATCCCCAGCCCCAAACCCACTCTCGTTTTTCAAGGCATTTTTCTTTTACTGATCAACAATTTTGATTTTTGTTCTAAAATCTCCCTTTTCAACTTATATCATTATGATAAATCATTGAACAGTATAATTCCTGCCTGGAAAGGTAATATCAACAGGATCTGTAAGGAGAGTAGTCCACAATGTCACATCAACTTCTTTCTTCCCCAATGGCACTCTCTCTATCCGATCTCTTTCATTACATTCCATATAACATGTTTTATTAATGAACATCACTTAGCAAGCTGAAAGGAAAAACTCCCCTTTCTATTTTCTCTTAAATACACTGGATAGATTTAAATACAATTATTTAAAACATATTTCATTATTGACATCATAAAATCTGAAGATGAGAGATCCACAAGGCAGATGGTTCTTTATAATTAGAATTACTCTTAGAAAGCAGGATTGGCCTACTATTACATCTGTACTGATGGCAGAATGTTGATTATAAATTCTTTATTTCACATGTTTTTTTTTTCCTCTTTTATTTTTTCCTCTCCCCGCCCCCACTAGCCACCCTCTTCTTGGATTATTGCTTTTTCACTTAGATTGGATCAGGACCATTTATACAAATCACCTGTAAACTCACATAAAGCTCTGAAACATCCAAAGCAAGATTCTTTTGCTTGCTTGTGAGAACATAAGACTTTTGTTCAAGCTTTCCCTTGATTTATATCTATCAGGCATATGTTTTTAGTCCTTTTCAGCATTTCCAAGTCTTCGATTTCTTGCAGAAAACACATTGTTGGATTTTATTTTCCTTTGTGGAATTTATGGATCCTTGTCTTTTATTTGGTTACTTTAATCCATCTTCATTTGTTTTAATTTCTAACTAGGTTTTTATTCTGCCATATTATTTAATGTTCTTTCTATTTCTTGTACTTGCTGTGCTCTTTTAATTAACTTCTTTAAAATTTTCTTCTGGTGTTTAAAGTTTTATGCAATAATTTTATTTCTGTTTCTCTTTAGAGACACAAACAATATTTCTGTTTCCCTAATATATCAGTGGCTGTATCTTCCCTCTTAGAAAAGAAGAGCATTAGTAAACCTCATGTCTTTACCATCTCTATGATGCCCAGAATATTACTTACTTCTGGTGACATGAGTAATCTTTCTCTTTTCTTACATTTATATATTCGTGAATCATAGTTTATTATATTTATTTAAAATTATTCCACTACCTTTATTGGTTCTTTGGTTTTGGAGAAGAACCAAAGGCCAGAACATAGTGTTTAATCTCTGTAAGAAAGCTGAAGAATCTTGTGTGTGGGACAGGGCATGGGACATGGACTTTTTGACAGAAAGACCCATGCAGTGCATCATAAGACAGCTATCACTTGATTTTGAAATAGCCCAGCAGAAAATAACTGTGGTCAAGATGGCACCCCAAGTTCTTTTTTTATGTTGGAATGTAGATAGAAGACAGTTTTGCCAGGTTGCAATCTACAAACACTGGGAGTTAGATTAGAGAAGTAAACGACTGAATGCACAAAGCATGTCAGCCTCCACCTACTTTAACTTTACACAGAAGAACTCTTGCCCAAGAAGATCCTCACAGCAATGGTGTGAGGGCAAAAGGATAGACAATAACAGTCCAAAGGCAAAGAGGTGGGAAATGGGTTGGGGAGAGCTAAAGAAGAATTGGAACTGATCTTCCTGTGTTGCCTCTAGCTCTTCTCTGCCCTAAGCTGGCCACTCACTCCCTCAACAGAGCAGTTTAAAATATACTTGTTAGTGTTGTTGTTGTTTTAGATCCTGTAGTCCATTTTTCTAATCCTGTGGATTCTTGGCATCATTTTTTTGAGGCAGTAACCTATACAAGTTGGACATCTTGTTGAACACCTGCTATCTTGGGGGAATATATACAGATGTGTGTGCATGTTGAACTTGTATCTATATTCAGTATGTATTAATTATATAAGGGATTTCTATATGTGTGTGTGTGTGTATATATATATATATATATATATATATATATATATATATATATATAGTTTGATACATTTACTATACTTCATGTTCTTCATTTAAGTCATTTGTTTTGTTGTTTTTTTTTTTTTTTTTTCATTTTCTGTATTCTGTGATGGTGTATATAGTTTTTTATACCTAGATAATATTGTACAGTTTAAAATCTGCTTATTTTACAATGAAAAAATTTCCATGTACAATGAAAATATACGTTCTGAAAGATGACCTTATAAAATTCCTTTGAAAGGACACGTCATATAGTGTGAAAATACCAAACAAAATTTTTAAATGCAATTTTTAAATAAGTCACAAATTTCAAACATGCAGTTAATAGGCAGCATTTGGAAAGAGTTTTGAAGTCTCATCAAAATTTTTGTTCTTTCATGTACAAAATTGAATACTGGTAATTGTTACTTAGTTTATAGCCTAAGTAACCTCCAAACATCATTTTAGTTTACCAAAGCATCTTTTATTTTTATGGTGCTTGAGCTTGAACCCAGAGCCTGTGCATGCTTAGGCACATGCTCTACCACTGAGTCACCCAAAACCCCATATTGATTTGGCTAAAACAAATACAGCAATTAATGGAAAATATATGTTTGATGAAGTACATTAACGTGAGCACATTATCTTGTGTTGGTACTGCCAAAAAAGCAAATACTGGAGAAAAATTAATACTTACTCAAATTCCACTTTAAATTTTGTAAATTCTCCTCATCCCCAAAACAACTTGTCTCAAGAAACACTGACTGTACTCCTTATTGTCTCCTCTCTTCTTGTCCCATTTTACTATCCCTGATTCCCTTTTCCTTCTTGTTCCTCACCCTGCTTCTTACATTTTTTTTCTTTTATTTTCTGCCATCACTGTTTCCTCCCTTTTCTTCATATTTTCTCTCCTTTTTCTTATCTTCTTCCTTGGTCATCAGGTAGCAGTGGTAGTGGTTGCCAAGTTGCACGTACTAATAATGGTTGTATTCATCATTCAGTAAATGCTTTCCACGTGCTGGACATTGAGCTCAGCTTTTAACCAGATGAGTAATTTTAGTTGGTAGTTCTTGGGATTCAATGGGAAGTTCAGTTCAATTTGCATGCAGTTTGATTAAAATTATGCTCTGACATCTTTGAAATTTGATTGAATTAAAAGACTAATGAATTTATATTAAAGAAGATAGACTTTAAAAGAACTCTAGAGAGGCAGACCTGCGACCACTGACAGAACAGGCCCAGCAGCCCACAGAGGGGCAGAGCCACCGCCCACGCCTGCAAAGTAGGTGGACCTGCGACCCACCTGCAGAACAGGCCCAGCAACCCACGGAGGGGCAGAGCCACTGCCCGCACGTGCAAGATAGGCGGACCAGAGACTCACCTGCAGAGCAGGCCCAGCAATCCATGGAGGGGCAGAGCCGCTGCCTGCGCCTGCAAGATAGGCAGACATGCGACCCACAGGCAGGACAGGCCCAGCGGCCCGCCAGCGTGGTAGACACATTGCCCTGGTTGGGGGAGGGGCAGAGCCACCGACCATGCCTGCAAGGTAGGCAGACCTGCGATCGACCAGCAGAACAGGCCCAGTGGCCCGCGGAGGGGCAGAGCCACCGCCTGTGCCTGCAAGGTAGGTGGACCTGCTAAAGACTGGCAGAACAGGCCCAGTGGCCTTCCAGCGTGGTAGGCACATTGCCCCAATTGGAGGAGGGGCAGAGCAGCCACCCACGCCTGCGAGGGATACTTTGCAACTATACAAGAGCAATATAAATATATAGGGGGAAAATTCAATAACACAACAGTTTCACCAAGCAGAAAGAAATGCAAGCAGTGTGAAAAGACAAGGAAAGATGCCGCAGTCTGGCTGGGCACAAAATCACGAGCCACTCAAGCAGGAACAAACTTTATTTTTTGAAACTGCCGCCAATGTCCGGTACGCGCCCGGGAAGATTTTTCGATCCACCCATGTGGCCTCCTCTCGGAACCGCAGCGAGTGCTCCTCCCCCCAGAACTCCCTCCTACTGTACTTCCCCAACCAATGGGAACTCTCCAGGAGTCCCGTAGCTGGCCTAGGTGAAAGCAGGAATCCAATATCCATATGAATGCAAATCTTAACATAATCATATCATCTCAATGGCTAGCTGGCGTCACCATTCCACCAAAAATGCCATGCATCATATACTTGGCTCTTAGCATCTCCCCCCTTCTGTTTAAGTAACAAGCAATCTGGCTAGGGACCGTGCCTGTTAGGTTTGTCCAATTCAACATATGGTTCTTACCCTTCATCGGAAAACTGACTTTTAGGCATTAGCCTCCTGTCTTAGGTTGATACCACTGCAATTGGATCATACCCATCACTGACTACCGGTCCAGCATATAGCCATACTTGTGGATAGGCCTATGTACCAGTGGGGGGGTGAGATTCTTTGCCTCACCTCTGTTGGCCCCCAAATTTGGCCCTTGGTGTCAGTGGGGGGGTGAGGTTCTTTACCTCACCTCTGTTGGCCCCCAAAATTAGACCATCACTAGTAGAAGGGAGGAGGATACAGAAATGTCATGACACCAAGTCAATTAACGGCTCCTAGGAAAAATTGCATCACTGGTGACACATCAGCAAAGATACGCTAGCACTACCATAATTCGCTGCATCAACAAATAGATCACAAAGCATACAAGTGATACATAGTCCAGGCAAGTTCTGTAAGCAGTTCAAAGCAGAGGAATATATCAATATGTCCATATCCTCCCAAAATAAAGCATACAAGTGATACATAGTCCAGGCAAGTTCTGTAAGCAGTTCAAAGCAGAGGAATCTATCAATATGTCCATATCCTTCCAAAATAAATTGACTCATTGATTGAGCATTACTTGTTGAGTTATAAATCATTGATGTATCGGTTTACACGGTTTGTTGTGATAACTCTCGAAGAAGTTGTAGTTTGGTTTTATCTTTGTCTTCACTGGCACTGGGATGAAAATAGGAATTTTGACAATGATGCTAAAAAAAATATGTAACATTTCAACAGGTACTAAGAAAACAATATTTAGAACAATTTACATTATCCTGAACAGAATTATTAAATATAATGAAAAGGAAAGGTGAAAGTAAAAAAACAGATCTGTTAACCTTCTATTTGTTCATATATTAAAACAATCCTCAACAGCTGTTTACCCAAATTAAATTAAACTATTAAAATCACGTGAATAATAAAAAACTTTTTTTTGGATCCATGTGCATGAGCGCTCCTCATATGTGATATATGGACATAAGCACATACAGACATACAACACAAAACAGAAGTGTGCACACGTAACATATAACACATAAGACAATAGTAAAGGCCTTGTAGCTTTACCTAGGTGAAATCTTCATTGCAATGTTCAAAAACTCCACAGTCAAAAAATAAAACTGATCAGAAAAAACATTAACCTAGGTCTGTATGAGCTCAAAAATAAAATAGAACTTTATGATGTGGGAAAAAGCAATAATAAAATAGATATTGAAAAAAGCATCCTGGTTAATCACTGTCGCAGATGTAACAATAGCCAAGCTGGAGATCTGGATATCAGCTGTTATGGATTTGAGTCAAATCATCTTCCTTTTGGTCTGTAGAAATTGTTTTAGTTAGTCTCTCTGGAATCCAAATCGGCTGCTGTTCTTCCTGTGGGAAAACACAAACAGAGCCCCGACTCCAGACTATCACTGGGTCAGGACCTTTCCATTGTCCTGTTAGAATATCTTTCCAAAGTACCTTAGGCTTATGTACATTTTTTGGATATAAATGTCTTTCCGCAGCACTAAGCCCTGATGAATCCAAATTTAAAAAGTTTAGAGTAAAATGGGTTATTTTAAGTTTATCTTTGGGGGATATATACCCCTTTCCAATTCCCTCCTTTTGTTTTAATAAGTACATTTTAATAGTTTGATGAGCTCTTTCAACTATGCCTTGTCCTTGTGGATTGTATGGAATTCCTGTTATGTGAGTAATGCCAAATGATGAGCAAAATTGTTTTAGAGAGGTGGACACATAACCAGGACCATTATAGGTTATTAACTGTTTTGGAACTCCCACAGTGGCAAAATTTTGTAAGCAATGAGCTATAACATCTTTAGTTTTTTCTCCAGCATGAAGGGAGCCCATCAGAAATCCGTAAGAAGTATCAACTGTAACATGTAAATATTTTAATTTTCCAAATTTTGGCAAGTGTGTGACGTCCATCTGCCAAATATGGTTAGGCATCAATCCTTTAGGATTGACTCCAAGATTAACTTGTGGTAAAAATTTCACACAATTTTGACATTGTTTTATTATATGTTGGGCTTGTTCTTTAGTTATTTTAAAATGCTTTTGTAAAGTATTAGCATTGACATGGAACCTTTTATGAAAATTTATAGCTTCTTCTATTGTGGAGAAAATATGTATGTCATGTGTAGATTGATCTGCTAACTCATTGCCCAAACTAAGGGCTCCAGGCAATCCTGTATGTGCCCTGATATGTCCTATAAAGAATGGATCTTTTCTGTCCCAGATTAGACTTTGTATAGTGGAAAACAAAGAGAAAACAGTAGAAGAAGGGGAAATCCTACCAGCATCTTCAAGGGATACTATAGCATTAACTACATACTGACTATCAGAAAATAAATTAAATACAGAATCTTTAAACATCATAAAAGCTTGTAATACTGCATTAAGCTCTACCTTTTGAGCTGATTGTTTGGGTACTAAAAATGTAAAAGTTTGATCAGGGGTAACTACTGCTGCTGTACCATTATTTGACCCATCAGTGAATATATTTGGAGAATTCATGATAGGGGTTTTTTTGTCATCTTTGGAAAAACTACAGGATGTTTAGACCAAAAAGACAACAAAGGATTAGATGGTAAGTGATTATCAAATGAAACATTGGATTTACACATGATTATTGCCCAAGTATTTAATTCATTAGCTAACTCATCAATTTGATCCATATTATATGGAGTAATAATTTTATTGGGAGAAATCCCAAACACTCCCTTGGCTGCTTTTATTCCTTTGAGTATTAATTGTCCTACAGCCTCAGGATATCTAGTAAGAATAGTGTTAGGAGAATAAGATAAATGTATCCACAATAATGGACCTTCTTGCCAGAATACTCCTGTAGGGATATTTTTTTGTTGGCAGTACAATAAATAATAAAGGCAAACTTATATCAATTCTATCCAAATGCATATTTTCCATATATGTTTCAATGATTTTTAATGCTTTTCTTGCTTCAGGCGTCAACATGCGGGGTGAATTTGGATCTGATGGACCTTTTAGAATATCAAATAAAGGTCCCAACTCTCCTGTTGGTATGCCTAGATAAGGCCTTATCCAATTTATGTCTCCTAATAACTTTTGAAAGTCGTTAAGTGATTTGAGTTGATCTACTCGTATTTGAATTTTGGGTGGACAGACCACGGTTGAGGATAATAAAACCCCTAAATAATTAATTGGAAGATTTAATTGTACTTTATCTATTGCTATCTCTAGATTATAATTTTTTAATAAATTTGTAAGTGTGGCATAACATTCTAGCAATGTGTTTTTATCTTTATGTGCCAATAACACATCATCCATATAGTGAAATATTTGTAGTTCAGGATTTTGATTTCTAAGTGGCTGGATTGCTTTGTTAACATAAATTTGACACATAGTTGGACTATTAGCCATCCCTTGAGGGAGTATTTTCCATTCATATCTCTGATCAGGACCTTCATGATTTAGTGCAGGGATAGTAAATGCAAAATGTGGACTATCCTCAGGATGAATTGGAATTGAAAAAAAACAATCTTTAATATCTATAGCTAAAACATACCAGGTTTTTGGTAAATCAGACAATTGGCGAATCCCTGATTGAGCAGGTCCCATAATAACCATCTCATTATTAATGGCTCTTAAATCTTGCAATAATCTCCATTTACCAGATTTCTTTTTAATGACAAAAATGGGAGTATTATGGGGAGATACGGAAGGTTGTATATGTCCCTCCGCTAATTGTTGTTTGACCAGGTCATGGGCTATTTGTATCTTTTCTTTAGTCAGGGGCCAATGAGGAACCCACACTGGTCTTTCTGATTTCCAAGTAATTTTGATTGTCCCAGTTGCCCTTTCTGATAACCCAATCCATGTCTATTTGTTTCTTGATCTATTTGAGTTGGTGCTGTCATACCTTGTTCTTGTTTTTCTTAATCTTTCTTCTTTCCTAAAGCCTTGTCTAGCCCTAGTAGTGGGCACATTAGGATTGATGTTATTTGTTAATGTCAAACCAAATTGATCTAGGACATCTCGTCCCCATAAATTTATAGGAAGATGATCCAATACATAGGGCTGTATAGTTCCTTCACATCCTTCAGGATCCTTCCAATCTAATACCATTGCACTTCTATGGGGATTAGTTGCCACTCCTAGGCCTCGAAGCGTTTGAGTGGCTTGTTGTAATGGGCAATGTTTTGGCCATTCTTGATGAGATATGATGCTAAAGTCTGCACCTGTATCAAGTAGCCCATTAAAGTCATGTCCTTGAATATATAGTTTTAGCATGGGGCGAGAATCTAGATTTAAAGACAGCATAGCCCAATCTACGCCTGTGGAGCCTAATCCCTTGGAACCTCTTTCTACAGTACGACTGGAAAATTTATCATGTAGGCTGGGTATTATTAATAACTGTGCTATTCTATCTCCTGGTGAAATTACTGATATACCTCTTGGAGAACTAGCTATAATTTTTATTTCACCCTCATAATCGGCATCAATTACCCCAGGACTTATCATAAGTCCTTTTAGTGTTGAAGAACTGCATCCCAATAATAAGCCTACTGTTCCTTTGGGAAGAGGTCCTTTTACTCCTGTGGGAATGATTTGAACTCCCATCTCTGGAGTTAGTACTGCTCTGGCAGAGGCGCAGATGTCCAACCCTGCGCTCCCTCTAGTTTGTCTGATGAGGGATTTAATGGATAATGCGTCCTGGGCACTACCTTAATGGTGCTGCTGGGTTCCTCTATTTCCCGTATATTTGTGGTTTTGGGCCCCAGAGCATTGGGCCCTCCAGTCCGTTTTTTGGCAATGGAGCCTGATGTCTTTCTCCACGATATTGTGGGTAAACACTTGGCCCTTGTCTGTTTTTTGATAATGGAATACCCTCTATGGTGGTTTGAGAACGGCATTCATTAGCCCAATGTTTCCCTCTACGGCATCGTGGGCAAATACCCGGTATTCTATTCCTTTGATACCTAGCCTTGTTAAACCCTCCTCCTATGGGGCAACTCCTTTTAAAATGTCCTGTTTGATCACAATTATAGCATGTTTTTGGCCTGGCATCTAAAGCCTGTTGTACTGCTGCTAAGACTTGCCCTTGTTCATTAATGTCTCTACATAATTTAATATATGTGTTTAAATCTTCATGTTTCCATGGTCTGATGACCTCTCTGCAACAACGATTTGCTTGGTCATAAGCCAGTTGTTTTATAAATGGCATTGCCTGTTCTGTATCTCCAAATACTCTAGAAGCTGTCTGAATAAGCCTATCTACAAATTCAGCATAAGGTTCATTAGCTCCTTGTATTACCTTAGATAATTGTCCTTGTAAATCTCCATGCCCCTGTAAAGTTTTCCATGCCCTAACTGTGTCTGCAGCAATTTGTGCGTATACACCAGGATCATATTCAATTTGTTGCCGTTGACCCTCATAAGGTCCTTTTCCTAATAACATCTCTAGATTTCTTTGAGGGTAACTGGATGCTGCATTTTGCCTAGCTGTCTCCATGCAAAATTCCTCATTGGCAACCTTCCATAACAAATATTGTCCTCCATTTAGCACAGATCGACACATGTTAGCCCAATCTGCTGGCGTCATGTCTAAGTTGGTAATGGATTCGACCATGCTCACAGTGAAGGGTGCTTGTGGCCCGTAGGTTGTTACAGCCTCCTTTAATTGCCTCACTGTTTTGAAATCTAAAGCATGGTGAATTCGCTGCCCTCCTGCCTGCTCAAGTACAGGGCATGCTAATCTTTGGGGTCCTGCCTCAGGATTGCATCCAACAACTACGGGAGTTGAGGGCCGCTCAGCTGTAGATGGAGCTGTTGGTTGAATTACGCCCTCTGGTGATAGAACGGGGTTAGTAGCAGCCTCCTGTTGTAATTCCCCACCTGATGGTTGTTTTTCCTCTAAGCTTTCTTTCTTCAAATCTTCCTCTGTCTGACTAGCTTGAGAGACCTTCTCTTTCGCTTGACCTAACATGTTTTCTACCATAGTCTGGACCTCTAACAATTTACTTAACCGTCTTTTGGTTTGTTTTTTACTAGTTTCTAATCTACTATAAGGGTAACGCAACCCAATAAGATAGCATAAAACAAAACCGAAACAGAATGAAACAAAAACCGAACAAAGAATAGTTGTATCAATTTTCTCTTTCTCAGGGCCGAACAACTTAAAACCTTGAGCTAACCATTTTTCCCAGTTTGCCTGAGAAAATTCTAGGGATAGGCAGCTTGAAACAAAAACAAGATAAATCAAAACGAGAACACATTGTTTTTTGAAATGGTCACGCATTTTGTTGCCTTCCCTCAGGGGCGAGCAATTTTACTCACCTCCAATCTTCAGGTGTTCCCCGTACGGGCCGCCAGTTGCCGCAGTCTGGCTGGGCACAAAATCACGAGCCACTCAAGCAGGAACAAACTTTATTTTTTGAAACAGCCGCCAATGTCCGGTACGCGCCCGGGAAGATTTTTCGATCCACCCACGTGGCCTCCTCTCGGAACCGCAGAGAGCGCTCCTCCCCCAGAACTCCCTCCTACTGTACTTCCCAACCAATGGGAACTCTCCAGGAGTCCCGTAGCCGGCCTAGGTGAACAGCAGGAATCCAATATCCATATGAATGCAAATCTTAACATAATCATATCATCTCAATGGCTAGCTGGCGTCACCTTTCCACCAAAAATGCCATGCATCATATACTTGGCTCTTAGCAGAAAGAAAGGACCACAAGCAATGCAGGTCAACTCAACGTTAGAAGAGGTAATATCTGCAGCAGATGGAATGTCAGTAAAGTGCCGCAGTCTGGCTGGGCACAAATCACGAGCCACTGAAGCAGGAACAAACTTTATTTTTAAACTACAGGAAAACACTTCACACAGCTCCCGGGGAATCCTCCCGAATGCCACGAGGCTTGTCCAGGAACCCCCAGCCGGAAATATCTCTCCCGGAAATCCCTCCTCCTGCACTTCCCCAACCAATGGGAACTCTCGGGGAATCCCCGGAAATCCCCACGAGAACTCCAAAATAGTGCGAGAACTCAAAAGTTGCGGCAGAGGCGGATAGTAATGCCTCGCCTGTCAATCAATACTGTTGGCAAAATGCCAGGGGCCATACAGACTCGGCCGTGGCTCTCAGCATCTCCTCCTTTTTGTTTAATTAAACAACAAGCAATGTGGCTTAGGGACCGTGCCTGTTAGGCAGTCCAATTCAACATATGGTCCTTACCCGTCATCGGATGAACTGACCTCTAGGCGTCAGCCTCCTGTCTTAGGTTGGTACCACTGCAATTGGATCATACCCGTCACTGACTACCGGTCCAGCATACAGCCATACTTGTGGATAGGCCTTTGCACAAGTGGGGGGGTGAGGTTCTTTGCCTCACCTCTGTTGGCCCCCAAATTTTAGACCATCACTAGTAGAAGGGAGGAGGATGCAAAATGCCATGACACTAAGCCAATTGAGGGCTCCTTTGAAAAATTGTACCACCGGTGACACCATCAGCAAAAATACTCCAGCACTACCACAATTTGCTGTACCAACAGATAGTTCACAATGCATACAAGTGATACATAGTCCAGGCAAGGTCTGCAAGCAATTCAAAGCAGAGGAATCTGTCAATATGTCCATTTCCTCCCAAAGTAAATCGACTCCTTAATTGAGCATTACTTGTGGAGTTATTATTCATTGATGCATCGGTTTTTACAGTTTGTTGTGATAACTATCGAAGAAGCTGTAGTTTGGTTTTATCTTTGTCTTCACCGGCACTGGGATGAAGATAGGAATTCTGGCAATGATGCTAAGAAAAAAATTATGTAACATTCCAACAGGCACTAAGAAAACAATTTTTGAACAATTTACATTATCCTGAACAGAATTATTAAATATAATGAGAAGGAAAGGTGAAAGTAAACAAACAGATCTGTTAACCTCCTTATTTGTTCACATATTAAAACAATTTTCAACAGCTGTTTACCCAATCTAAATTAAACCATTAAAATCACGTGAATAAAAAAATTCAGATCCATTTATTCATGAGCGCTCCTCATATATGATATATGGACATACGCACATACAGACATACAACACAAAACAGAAGTGTGCACACATAACATACAACACTTAAGACAATAGTAAAGGCCTTGTAGCTTTACCTAGGTAAAATCTCCATTGCAATGCTTAAAAACTCCACAGTCAAAAAATAAAACTGATCAGAAAAACATTAACCTAGGTCTGTATGAGCTCAAAAATAAAATAGAACTTTATGATGTGGGAAAAGGCAAATAATACAATAAATATTGAAAAAAGCATCCTGGTTAATCACTGTGGTAGATGTAAGAATAGCCAAACTGGAGACTTGGATATCAGCTGTTATGGATTTGAGTCAAATCATCTTCCTTTTGGCCTGTAGAAATTGTTTTAGTTAATCGCTCTGGAATCCAAATCGGCTGCTGTTCTCCCTGTGGAAAAACACAAACAGAACCCTGACTCCAGACAATCACTGGGTCAGGACCTTTCCATTTTCCTGTTAGAATATCCTTCCAAAGTACCTTAGGCTTATGTATATTTTTTGGACACATATGCCTTTTCGCAGCACTAAGCCCTGAGGAATCCAAATTTAAAAAGTTTAGAGTAAAAAGGGTTATTTTAAGTTTATCTTTGGGTGACATATACCCCTTTCCAATTCCCTCTTTTTGCTTTAGTAAGTACATTTTAATAGTTTGATGAGCTCTTTCAACTATGCCTTGTCCCTGTGGATTGTATGGAATTCCTGTTATGTGAGTAATGCCAAATGATGAGCAAAATTGTTTAAAAGAGGTAGAAGCATAACCAGGACCATTATCTGTTTTTAACTGTTTTGGAACACCCACAGTGGCAAAATTTTGTAAGCAATGAGCTATAACATCTTTAGTTTTTTCTCCGGAATGAAGGGAGCCCATCAAAAATCTGGAAGAAGTATCAACTGTAACATGCAAATATTTAAATTTTCCAAATTGTGGCAAGTGTGTGATGTCCATCTGCCAAATATGGTTAGGTATCAGTCCTCTAGGATTGACTCCAAGATTAACTTGTGGTAAAAAGATCACACAATTTTGACATTGTTTTATTATTTGTCTAGCTTGTTCTTTAGTTATTTTAAAATGCTTTTGTAAAGTATTAGCATTGACATGGAACCTTTTATGAAAATGTGTAGCTTCTTCTAGTGTAGAGAAAATATGTATGTCATGTGTAGTTTTATCTGCTAAATCGTTGCCCAAACTAAGGGCTCCAGGCAATCCTGTATGTGCTCTGATATGTCCTATAAAGAATGGATCATTTCTGTCCCAGATTAGACTTTGTATAGCAGAAAACAAAGAGAAAACAGTAGAGGAAGGGGAAATCCTGCCAGCATCTTCAAGGGATACTATAGCATTAACTACATACTGACTATCAGAGAATAAATTAAATACAGAATCTTTAAACATCAAAAAAGCTTGTAAAACTGCTTTAAGCTCTACCTTTTGAGCTGATTGTTTGGGTACTAAAAATGTAAAAGTTTGATCAGGGGTAACTACTGCTGCTGTACCATTATTTGACCCATCAGTGAATACATTTGGAGCATTCATGATAGGGGTTTTTCTTGTCATATTTGGAAAAACTACAGGATGTTTAGACCAAAAAGACAACAAAGGATTAGATGGTAAGTGATTATCAAATGAAACATTAGATTTACACATGATTATTGCCCAACTATTTAACTCATTAGCTAAGTCATCAATTTGATCCATATTATATGGAGTAATAATTTTATTGGGAGAAATTCCAAACACTCCCTTGGCTGCTTTTATTCCTTTGAGTATTAATTGTCCTACAGCCTCAGGATATCTAGTAAGAATAGTGTTAGGAGAATAAGATAAATGTATCCAGAATAATGGACCTTCTTGCCAAAATACTCCTGTAGGAATATTTTTTGTTGGTAGTACAATAAATAATAAAGGCAAAGTTATATCAATTCTATCCAAATGCATATTTTCCATGTATGTTTCAATAATTTTTAATGCCTTTCTTGCTTCAGGCGTTAACCTTCAGGGTGAATTTGGATCTGATGGACCTTTTAGGATATCAAATAAAGGTCCCAACTCTCCTGTTGGTATGCCTAGATAAGGCCTTATCCAATTTATGTCTCCTAATAACTTTTGAAAGTCGTTAAGTGATTTGAGTTGATCTACTTGTATTTGAATTTTGGGTGGACGGACCATGGTTGAGGATAATAGAACTCCTAAATAATTAATTGGAAAATTTAATTGTACTTTATCTATTGCTATCTCTAGATTATAATTTTTTAATAAATTTGTAAGTGTGGCATAACATTCTAGCAATGTGTTTTTATCTTTGTGTGCTAACAATACATCATCCATATAGTGAAATATTTGTAGTTTAGGATTTTGATTTCTAAGTGGCTGGATTGCTTTGTTAACATAAATTTGACACATAGTTGGGCTGTTAGCCATCCCTTGAGGGAGTACTTTCCATTCATATCTCTGATCAGGACCTTCATGATTGAGTGCAGGGATAGTAAATGCAAAATGTGGACTATCCTCGGGATGAATTGGAATTGAAAAAAAAAAATCTTTAATATCTATAGCTAAAACGTACCAGGTTTTTGGCAAAGCAGACAACTGAGAAATCCCCGATTGAGCAGGTCCCATAATAACCATCTCATTATTAATGGCTCTTAAATCTTGCAATAATCTCCATTTACCAGACTTCTTTTTAATGACAAAAATGGGAGTATTGTAAGGAGATACGGAAGGTTGTATATGTCCCTCCGCTAATTATTGTTTGACCAGGTCATGGACTGCTTGTATCTTTTCTTTAGTCAGGGGTCACTGAGGAACCCATACTGGTCTATCTGATTTCCAAGTAATTTTTATTGCCTCAGTGACCCCCTTCTGAAAACCCAGTCAATGTCTATTTATTCCCTGATCTATTTGAATTGGTGCTGCTATGCCTTGTTCTCCTAATCCTTTTTCTTTCCTGAAACCTTGTCTACCCCTAATAGTGGGCACATTTGGATTGATGATATTTGTTAATGTCAAACCTAATTGATCTAGGACATCTCATCCCCATAAATTTATAGGAAGATGATCCAATACGTATGGCTGTATAGTTCCTTCACATCCTTCAGGATCCTTCCAATCTAATACCATTGCACTTCTATGGGGATTAGTTGCCACTCCTAGGCCTCAAAGCGTTTGAGTGGCTTGTTGTAACGGCCAATGTTTTGGCCATTCTTGAAGAGATATGATGCTAAGGTCTGCACCTGTATCCAGTAGCCCATTTAATTCATGTCCTTGAATATTTAGTTTTAGCATGGGGCAAGAATCTAAATTTAAAGACAGCATAGCCCAATCTACACCTGTGGAGCCTAATCCCCTGGAACCTCTTTCTATAGTACTACTGGAAAATTTATCATGTAGGCTGGGTATAATTAATAACTGTGCTATTCTATCTCCTGGTGAAATTACTGATATACCCTTTGGAGAACTAGCTATAATTTTTATTTCACCTTCATAATCGGGATCAATTACCCCGGGACTTATCATAAGTCCTTTTAGTGTAGAAGAACTGCGTCCTAACAATAAGCCTACTGTTCCTTGGGGAATAGGTCCTTTTACTCCTGTGGGAATGATTTGAACTCCCATCTCTGGAGTTAGTACTGCTCTGGCAGAGGCGCAGATGTCCAACCCTGCGCTCCCTCTGGTTCGTCTGATGAGAGTTCTGATGGATAATGTGTCCTGGGCACTACCCTGATGGTGTTGCTGGGTTCCTCCATGGTGTTTCTGGGTTCCTCCAGTGCCCCGTACATTTGTGGTCGTGGGCCCCGTAGCATTGGGCCCCCCTGTCCGTTTTTTGGCAATGGAGCTCGATGCCTTTCTCCACGATATCATGGGTAAACACTTGGTCCTTGTCTGTTTTTTGATAACGGAATACCCTCTATGGTGGTTTGAGAACGGCATTCATTAGCCCAATGTTTCCCTTTACGGCATCATGGGCAAATACCCGGTATTCTATTCGTTTGATATCTAGCCTTGTTAAACCCTCCTCCTATGGGGCAACTCCTTTTAAAATGTCCTGTTTGATCACAATTATAGCATGTTTTTGGCCTGGCATCTAAAGCCTGTTGTACTGCTGCTAAGACTTGCCCTTGTTCATTAATGTCTCTACATAATTTAATATATGTGTTTAAATCTTCATGTCTCCATGGTCTAATGACCTCTCTGCAACAACGATTTGCTTGGTCATAAGCCAGTTGTTTTATAAATGGCATTGCCTGTTCTGTATCCCCAAAAATTCTGGAAGCTGCTTGAATAAGCCTATCTACAAATTCAGCATAAGGTTCATTAGTTCCTTGTGTTACCTTAGATAGTTGTCCTTGTAAATCTCCATGCCCCTGTAAAGTTTTCCATGCCCTAACTGTGTCTGCAGCAATTTGTGCGTATACGCCAGGATCATATTCAATTTGTTGCCATTGACCCTCATAAAGTCCTTTTCCTAACAACATATCTAGATTTCTTTGAGGGTAACTGGCTGCTGCATTTCGTCTAGCTGTCTCCCTGCAAAATTCCTCATTGGCAACCTTCCATAACAAATATTGTCCTCCATTTAGCACAGATTTACACATACTGGCCCAATCTGCTGGCGTCATGTCCAAGTTGGTAATGGATTTGACCATGCTTACAGTGAACGGTGCTTGGGGACCATAGGTTGTTACAGCCTCGTTTAACTGCTTCACTGTTTTGAAATCTAAAGCACGGTGAATTCGCTGCCCTCCTGCCTGCTCAAGTACAGGGCATGCTAATCTTTGAGGTCCTGTCTCAGGATCCCATCTAACAACTACGGGGTTTGAGGGCCACTCAGCTATCTCCATAGGGGGTGCTGTTCATTGAATTACTTCCTCTGGTGATAGAACAGTGTTAGTAGCAGCCTCCTGTTGTGGCTTTTTCCGTAATAGCTGTTTCTCCTCTAAGCTTTCTTCCTTTAAATTTTCTTCCTCTGTCTGACTAGCTTGAGAGACCTTCTCTTTTGCTTGATCTAAAATGTCTTTCTCCATGGTCTGAACCTCTAACAATTTACTTAACACTCTTTCAGTTTGTTTTTTACTAATTTCTAATCTGTTATAAAGATAACACAACCCAATAAGATAACACAAAACAAAACCAAAACAGAATGAAAAAAAAACGGAACAAAAAATCGTTGTATCAATTTTCCTATTTTCTTGACATGTGCATTTGTGGTCTATTTCTATCTCTTCCTCAGGGGTGAACAACTTCAAACCTTGAGCCAACCATTTTTCCCAATCTGCCTGAGAAAATTCTAGGGATAGGCAGCTTGAAACAAACACAAAACAAATCAAAACAAGAACACATTGTTTTTTAAAATGGTCACCCATTCTCTCGCCTTCCCTTAGGGGCAAGCAATTTCACTTACCCCGAAGCTTCAGACGTTCCCCGCACGGGCCGCCAAATGCCGCAGTCTGGCTGGGCACAAATCACGAGCCACTGAAGCAGGAACAAACTTTATTTTTAAACTACAGGAAAACACTTCACATAGCTCCCGGGGAATCCTCCCGAATGCCACGAGGCTTGTCCAGGAACCCCCAGCCGGAAATATCTCTCCCGGAAATCCCTCCTCCTGCACTTCCCCAACCAATGGGAACTCTCGGGGAATCCCCGGAAATCCCCACGAGAACTCCAAAATAGTGCGAGAACTCAAAAGTTGCGGCAGAGGCGGATAGTAATGCCTCGCCTGTCAATCAATACTGTTGGCAAAATGCCAGGGGCCATACAGACTCGGCCGTGGCTCTCAGCAGTAAAGAATTCAGGATATACATGCTTCAGATGATCTGGAGTCTCAAGGAAGACATTAGACAGCAAAATCAGACAATGAAAGATCACTTCAACAATGAATTAAATAAACAAATGCAAGAAGCAAAAGATCAACTATACAGGGAGATAGAGGTTATATAAACAAACAAACAGAAATCCTAGAAATGCAGGAAGCAATAAACCAACTTAAAAACTCAATTGAGAATATTACCAGCAGAGTAGAACACTTAGAACATAGAACATCAGACAATGAAGACAATGTATTTCAACTTGAAAAGAACATAGACAGCTGAGCAAGACTGTTAAGAAACCATGAGCAGAACATCCAAGAAATATGGGATAACATAAAGGGACCAAACTTAAGAGTCATTAGGATACAGGAAGGTATAGAGGTCCAAACCAAAGGAATGAGCAATCTGTTCAATGAAATAATATGAGAAAACTTCCCAGACTTGAAGAATGAGACAGAATCCCAAATCCTAGAAGCCTACAGGACGCTGAATGAGCAAAATCATAAGAGATCCACACCTAGACACATTATAATGAAGATGCCCAACATACAGAATAAGGACAGAATTTTAAAAGCTACAAGAGAAAGGAAGCAGATTACATTTAGGGGTAAACCAATCAGGATAACATCTTATCTTTCAACACAGACTCTGAAAGCTAGAAGATCCGGGAATAAAATATTTCAAATGCTGAAAGAAAATGGGTTCCAACCAGGAATTGTGTATCCAGTGAAATTAAGCTTCAGGATGGAAGATGAAATTAAAACCTTCCACTATAAACAAAAGTTAAAAGAATTCGCAGCTAGAAAACCATCTCTTCAAAACATCCTCAGCAAAACACTACAGGAAGAGGAAATGGAAAATAACAATGAAAACCAACAGTGGGAGGTAGGACAGTAAAGGGGGAAAAATAATCAAAGAGGAAAAACAAACCATGTTAAGTAACACAAATAAACAAATATGGCTGGAAGAACAATCCATATCTCAATGATAACCCTAAATGTTAAAGGCTTAAACTCACCAATTAAGAGACACAGGCTAGTAGAATGGATCACAAAAAAAGACCCAACAATATGCTGCCTACAGGAGACACATTTGATAGGAAAAGACATACATAGGCTGAAGGTCAAAGGTTGGGAAAAATCATATCACTCATATTAACTTCGGAAACAAGCAGGAGTGTCCATACTCATATCAAATAAAATAGATTTCAAGCCAAAGTTAATCAAAAGGGATAAAGAGGGAACATACTGCTCAAGGGAACCATACACCAACAAGACATAACAATCATAAATATATATGCCCCAAACAATGCTGCAGCTATGTTCAGCAAACAAACTCTTCTCAAGTTAAAGAGTCTAATAGACCACCATACAATAATTATGGAAGACTTCAACACACCTCTCTCACCACTGGACAGATCTTCCAAACAAAAGTTGAATAAAGAAACTATAGAACTCAATAACACAATTAATAACCTAGACTTAATTGACATATATAGAATATGCCACCCAACATCAAGCAGTTAGACATTTTTCTCAGCAGCACATGGATCCTTCAAAAAAAAAGATCATATATTATGTCACAGGTCAACTCTTAGACAATATAAAGGAGTAGAGATAATACCATGCATCTTATCTGATCATAATGGAATGAAACTGAAAATCAACAATATAAGAAGGAAGGAAAAATCATGCATCACTTGGAGAATGAACAATAGGTTACTGAATGATCAATGGGTTATAGAAGACATCAAGGAGGAAATTAAAAAATTCTTAGAGATAAATGAAAACACAGATACAACATATAGGAATCTATGGGACACATTGAAAGCAGTTCTAAGAGGAAAATTCATTGCTTGGAGTTCATTCTTTAAAAAAAGAAAAAAACAACAAATAAATGACCTCATACTTCATCTCAAAATCCTTGAAAAAGAAGAGCAAAACAACAGCAAAAGAAGTAGAAGGCAAGAAATAATTAAAATCAGAGCTGAAGTTAATGAAATCGAAACAAAAGAAACAATTGAAAAAATTGACAAAACTAATAGCTGGTTCTTTTAAAAAATAAATAAGATCGACAGACCCTTAGCCATGCTAATGAAGAGAAGAAGAGAGAGAACTCAAATTACTAGCATATGGGATGAAAAAGGCAATATCACAACAGACACTTCAGAAATACAGAAGATAATCAGAAATTATTTTGAATCCTCATACTCCTATGAAATAGAAGATAGTGAAGACATCAATGAATTTCTTAGGTCATATGATGTGCCCAGATTGGGTCAGGAGGATATAGACAACCTAAACAGACCAATATCAATTGAGGAAATAGAAGAAACCATCAAAAGACTACCAACTAAGAAAAGCCCAGAACCGGATGGGTATACAGCAGAGTTTTACAAAACCTTTAAAGGGGAACTAATACCAATACTTTTCAAGCTATTTCAGGAAATAGAAAAAGAGGGAGAACTTCCAAATTCATTCTATGAGGCCAACACCACCCTGATTCCTAAACCAGACAAAGACACTTCAAAGAAAGAAAACTACAGACCAATATCTCTAATGAACCTAGATGCAAAAATCTTCAATAAAATTCTGGTGAATCGGATACAAAAACATATCAAAAAAATTGTGCACCATGATCAAGTAGGATTCATCCCTGGGATGCAAGGCTGGTTCAGTATACGGAAATCAATAAATTTTATTCACCACATCAATAGACTTAAAGATAAGAACCATATAATCATCTGGATAGATGCAGAAAAAGCATTCGACAAAGTACAGCATCCCTTTATGTTCAAAACTCTAGAAAAACTAGGGATAACAGGAACATACCTCAATATTGTAAAAGCAATCTATGCTAAGCCTCAGGCTAGCATCATTCTGATGGCAAAAAATTGAAGGAATTCCCTCTAAAATCTGGAACAAGACAGGGATGCCCTCTCTCACCACTTCTGTTCAACATAGTTCTCAAAACACTGGCCAGAGCAATTAGACAGACGAAAGAAATTAAAGGCATAAAAATAGGAAAAGAAGAACTTAAATTATCACTATTTGCAGATAACATGATTCTATACCTAGCAGACCCAAAAGGGTCTACAAAGAAACTATTAAAGCTACTAAATGAATTCAGCAAAGTGGCAGGATATAAAATCAACATGCATAAATCAAAGGCATTCCTGTATATCAGCGACAAATCCTCTGAAATGGAAATGAGGACAACCACTCCATTCACAATATCCTCAAAGAAAATAAAATACTTGGGATCAACCTAACAAAAGAGGTGAAAGACTTATACAATGAAAACTACAGAACCCTAAAGAGAGAAATAGAACAAGATCTTAGAAGATGGAAAAATATACCCTGTTCATGGATAGGCAGAACTAACATCATCAAAATGGTGATATTACCAAAAGTTCTCTATAGGTTCAATGCAATGCCAATCAAAATCCCAACGGCATTTCTTGTAGAAATAGATAAAGCAATCATGAAATTCATATGGAAAAATAAAAGACCCAGAATAGCAAAAACAACTCTAAGCAGGAAGTGTGAATCAGGCGGTATAGCGATACCAGACATCAAACTATACTACAGAGCAATAGTAACAAAAACAGCATGGTACTGGTACCAAAACAGGTGGGTGGACCAATGGTACAGAATAGAGGACACAGAAACCAATCCACAAAACTACAACTATCTTATATTTGATAAAGAGGTTAAAAGCATGAAATGGAGGAAGGATAGCATCTTCAACAAATGGGGCTGGGAAAACTGGAAATCCATATGCAAAAAATGAAACTGAATCCCTTTCCCTCGCCATGCACAAAAGTTAACTCAAAATGGATCAAGGAGCTTGATATCAAATCAGAGACACGGCGTCTGATACAAGAAAAAGTTGGCTACGATCTACATACTGTGGGGTCGAGCTCCAAATTCCTCAATAGGACACCCATAGCACAAGAGTTAATAACTAGAATCAACAAATGAGACTTACTCAAACTAAAAAGGTTTTTCTCAGCAAAAGAAACAATAAGAGAGGTAAATAGGGAGCCTACATCCTGGCAACAAATCTTCACTCCTCACACTTCAGATAGAGCCCTAATATCCAGAGTATACAAAGAACTCAAAAAATTAAACAATAAGAAAACAAATAACCCAGTCAACAAATGGGCCAAGGACCTGAACAGACATTTCTCAGAGGAGGACATACAATCAATCAATAAGTACATGAAAAAATGCTCACCATCTCTAGCAGTCAGAGAAATGCAAATCAAAACCACCCTAAGATACCATCTCACTCCAGTAAGATTGGCAGCCATTATGAAGTCAAACAACAAGTGCTGGCAAGGGTGTGGGGAAAAGTGTACACTTGTACATTGCTGGTGGGACTGCAAATTGGTGCAACTAATTTGGAAAGCAGTATGGAGATTTCTTGGAAAGCTGGGAATGGAACCACCATTTGACCCAGCTATTCCCCTTCTTGGTCTATTCCCTAAAGACCTAAAAAGAGCATGCTACAGGGACACTGCTACATCGATGTTCATAGCAGCACAATTCACAATAGCAAGACTGTAGAACCAACCTAGATGCCCTTCAATACACGAATGGATAAAAAAAAAATGTGGCATTTATACACAATGGAGTATTACTCTGCATTAAAAAATGACAAAATCATAGAATTTGCAGGTAAATGGATGGCATTAGAGCAGATTATGCTAAGTGAAGCTAGCCAATCCCTAAAAAAACAAATGACAAATGTTTTCTTTGGTATAAGGAGAGTAACTAAGAACAGAGTTGGGAGGAAGAGCATTAGAAGAAGATTAACATTAAACCGGGATGACAGGTGGGAGGGAAAAGGATAGAGAAGGGAAATTGCATGGAAATGGAAGGAGACCCTCATGGTTATACAAAATTACATACAAGAGGAAGTGAGGGGAAATGGGAAAAAAAACAAGGGGTAGAAATGAATTGTAGTAGATGGGGTAGAAAGAGAAGATGGGAGGGGAGGGGAGGGGATGGGGGATAGTAGAGGATAGGAAAGGCAGCAGAACACAACAGACACTAGTATGGCAATATGTAAATCAATAGATGTGTAACCGATGTGATGCTGCAATCTGTATACGGGGTAAAAATGGGAGTTCATAACCCACTTGAATCAGTGTGAAATATGATATATCAAGAACTATGTAATGTTTTGAACAACCAACAATAAAAATTAAAGGAAAAAAAAAGAATGTTCCATTATATGGATAGACCACATTTATGTATCCATTCATAGGTTGATGGACATTCAAGTTGTTGCCACATTTTTGCTACTATGGATAATGCTCCTGTGAAAGTTGGTGCAACAGTTTTAATTTAGTGGGCTTTCCTTTCTCTGGGATAAATCCCTATGGTATCTATTTTAACTCTATTTTTAATCCTTTGAGGAATTGCCAAACTCTTTTCCAAAGAGGTTGCAACATTGTACAATCCCATCTGCAGTGCATGGCGTCAACTTTCTTTACATCCTCACTTGTACTTATTATCTGGTTTTGGTGACAGCCACCTTAATAGATGTGAAGTAGTATCTCATTGCAGCTTTGATTTGCAATTCCCAGATGACTCATGATGCTGATCTTCTCTTTATATTTAATAATCATTTGTATAAATTCTTTTGAGAATTATCTGTCAGATTTTTTGCCCAATATTTAATTGGGTTGCCGTTTATTTTTGCATTGCAAGAATTCTTTATATATTAATACAGTAAAGATATAAATCCATCATATAAAATTTACAAATATCCCCCCATTCAATGGCTATCAGTTATTTTTCTCTTTCTTTCTTTCTTTTATTTTCAGTACTGGGTTTTGAACACAGAGCCTCACACTTTCTAGGCAAGCACTGTACCACTGAGCTACGTCCCAGCCCCGTACACTTTTGTGATGATGTCCTTCATGGTACTCAAGTTTTCCATTTGGATAAAGTCCAATTTACTTTTTTGTTGTTGTCACTTTTTTTTTATGTCAGATCTAAGAAATCATTGTCTATTCCAAACACAGGAAAATTCATGCCTATGTTTTTCTAAGAGTTTTATGTGTTTAGCTCTTATGTTTTAGGTGCAACCTATTTTGAGTTAAGTTTTATATATGGTGTGAGGTAGGGCTCCAACTTCATAAACTTAAGAATTATTTCTCTCTGTGTTTATGTACTTATGTGTGTGTGTGTGTGTGTGTGTGTGTGTGTGTGTGTGTGTATATATATATATATATATATATATATATATATATATATATATACTTTGATCAATACTATAAAGACCTCTCTTAAAGAAAAACTTTGAAAATATTGCTTCCTCCCACACCCCACTGAGTTTTTGATTGTTAATATTGCTCTCTTTCATGGATATTTTCCTCTAAATGTCATTCTTTCTGCCCCCACCACACATTTACTATCTTGCTCTATTTCTAGGTTTTCCTCTTGAAAAGTTAATCCTCTTTCTTTTGATTTTTCCTCCTTACCTGATGGCTGTCTTGGGGGTTCTAAGTATCCCATCCATACTGTCTGGGGCTGTGGCATGACTACTGCCCTGTGGTGCCTCCTCTGCTGTCCATCTCTAAATATCTCATAATCTTCCTCATGATTTCACCTTAACCTATGGGTTACTTGGAATGGTTTTTTTAGATAGAAAAAATCATTTGACAATCTATATTACTATTGATTTATGACATTATTACATTACACTAAGAGGATGCCATGTATGAAATGATTCTGAGTTGGCTTGGCATATGTGTGCTTTAACACATGGTTGACCTTTGAAAATGTCCCATGAGCCCCAGACAATAGCCACTGTCTCTTTATTGAGTTGTTCATATATTAGTTCAAGCTTACTTATGATGTTACTCAAGATTTCTTCTAAATATTATTTTCTGGGACCACATATAATAATCTAAACATACAAATAAAAATGTTACTTCTAAAAAAAAAAAAAAAAAAGAACTCTAGAGTTGTGTTTATATATTCCGAGTAAAGCATTTAGCCCCACTACATACACTTTTTCCCTGGGTTATTTTAAAAATGGAAAAAAAATATAGTTCTTGAGAAACAAGAATTATCAATATTTGAAAATAAAATACCAAATTAAATTTAATTGCTCATAAGTTTACTTTATAAAAACATTACTTTAAAAAAAAAGTACTCTTCTCTTTGCTTTAAAACACCAAACTAAAACATATGGTACTTCATAATAAACTTAATGGAGATGGTATTGTATGCAATAATAATATTTAGGGTTGCTAAAAAGTTTCTTTCAGAGAAATGTGTTATAATAGAAAGAAAATATAGAACAGCTTCTTGATAAGCAGGTGCTTCCTTCACTGATGTATTTTTGTGATTGACTTTTGAGGGTAAAATTCATTATCAAGAAATTCTGTCCTGAAATTATTTTACAATAAATTGGTTGCATTAGATAAATGAAAACTAGGTGTTTTTTTCTCTAAGAAGTTCACCATGTTTGCTTTTCTCAGCTCATTTAGAAAGAATGAAAATATGGAAAGCCAATTTACATTGTAACTGCAGGCATCAAACCAATTTGACATTGTAGATGCAAAAAGTGAAATGTATAAAATCATTTTCCTTTTAAATCACAAGAATAATGATCCTAAACAAGATGAAGAAGATTGTAGAGTAGATTTCTGTTTAAACTTGGTTGAAGTATAATAAAACACAAACTTACCTGTGAGAGTTTATCAGATTCATTAGGCAGAAAGTAATATTTTGGGGTGGGGTGGATTATAGTGTCCTGGAAATTGGTACACAATAAACATAGCCAGTCTACAGATCATGAAGAACCAAATGAATGATGGTAATGCATTTTAAATTACCTTGAATTTGTAAAGAAGCAGTAAAGCACAATCTCATTCTAGTTTGGAAAGATTAGTTTTGCTGCAATATGGAGCAATTATTAAGTGAAATAAAATAAGAGGAGAGACTACTGTTAAAATGTTATTGCACTGATTCTGATAAAAACATTTATTAGGTCCTGGAGTAAAACACTAGCAACTAAAATAGAAGAGATAGATTTGGAAATTATTTAGTAGTAGAATTTCTTGAACTTGAGATAGATGATTGTCCAAGGTTAAGTGTCAAGGATGACACATAGGGGCTTTATAGAAAATTATTTTGATAACTATGTCATTGGGACAGAGAATCTAAAAGAAGAAAAAACCTACTAGAAGATGACAAGTTTTGTTTAGAATACTGAGATTGTGATGCATGATGGATATCGAAGTAGGCATGGCTGCTCAGCAATTTGACGTATAATATAAACATTATTAAAAGAAGTGACATAGGTTTTAGTAATGAAATAAATGTAAAGAGTAGGCATAATATTATCACTCATGATTTTTCCTTGGTGAGTATTAGCTTTCTATTTTATTATAGTTGGAGCTCAAATGAAATATGTTAATTGCAATGGAGAATGTTAAAATGGAGCTCAAATGAAGAATGTTAATTACAATTTTTAATGGGGCATCAATGGCGTCTAAAGGTAGTGAATCAAAAATAGATGAAATTATCTTTTAAATTATTACAATTTCAACAGAAGTTAGCTTCTGCTTTTAATCCTCTGACATCACTAGGATTTATATAATATTCTCAAAATGAATATTACAATTGTGAAGGGAAATACCAAAGGGAAAGTTACAGTAAATACATTTACCAAAAGTCACTCCCCTTGTCATCTCCAATAGTCACTCATACTTGGTATGTAAATACAATATAAACTTGAAATAACATATTCTCTAATATAGCCAATATTTTTCAACAGAAATCAAATGCTGGGAGCAAGGTGATAAACTGTTACATGTATTTATTTCTAGAAGCATCTTTGCTTAAACTGTTTTTAATATGATTCAGTAATATGTAGACTGAGTATGAAAGGTATTTGCAAACAGTATTTGATTCATTCTACTCCCTCAATTTGTCCTAAGGAGGATTTCAAAATAAGAAATGGAGATATGTATGAAAATGTTCAATGTGATTTAAAAGTTAGCCTGATATCCTCAAGATTTAAATAACGTTATATCAGAAAACTGCATTGAAAATTCACATGCAAGGGAATGGGAAATGAGATTAAAAAGAATGTCTACTAAACCTCGAATCTTAAGATTTTCTTTTTATTCAGAAATTATTTATTAATTGAATTGCATTTCCTTCTTGAGACCAATTGCACTACATGCTTTTTTTTAAGAGAGAGAGAGAGAGAGAGAGAGAGAGAGAGAGAGAGAGAATTATTTTTAATATTTATTTTTTAGTTATTGGCGGACACAACATCTTTGTTTGCATGTGGTGCTGAGGATTGAACCCAGGCCGCATGCATGCAAGGCGAGCGCACTACCACTTGAGCCACATCCCCAGCCCTGCACTACATGCTTTATTACTTAAATAATACATACATACCAAAATTATCACATTTTATCCATTTTATAAGTAATCAATTTATAGAAAGAAAATACAAAACTTACTGTAATTGTATAGCAATGTAGCCCCATCATATAAAGTAAATGTTCATAAATAAAAATTGGCACTTGTGTATAAAGCTTTCATGATCAAGGATCACTAGATACCACCTAAATAAGACATGTCAAGAACCAGATATTAATTAGATCACCTAAAAAATTGGTGTCTATTAAAAGATTTTAAAACAATATTATTAAAAATTGTGTAGCCAGGGAAAATTGAAGGAGCAGGAGAAAGAAAAATGGAGCTCAAATGAACTATGTAAATTATCATTTTTAATGGAGCATCAATGATTTCTAATGGTAATGAATCAAAAGACAGATGAAATTATCTCTTAAATTTTAGTATTCAAAACAAATAAAGTTAAGAATGTATAAATCTGTGAGACTAGGGAACAAGAGAAAATAAATTTTCATTTTTAATTTATATAGTTTATATGCTTATATGGAGTTATTTAAAAACATTGCATCAATAATAAACACATTTCTTCTATAACATATTGTTCAGTTTTAAAATAGTTGCTATAATTATTATTTGAAATTGAAATGTGTTTTAAAATAATAGGATAAAAACCTAGCACAAAATAATGTATGCCATGTATTGCACATGCAGCCGTGAACTCCCTGATCTTCAGACTGTCTCTCTGGAGGCTCAGCCGAGCTCTGATGCTTCCCTGCTGCTCTCTATGTGCTTTCTGAGCCTCACAGCCGTGTGAATTCACAAATGCCACCTGGGGATAGTGACCAGAATGGCAGCCCATCTTCAGGCTGTGACCTTATTCCTGGGCAGGGGGCTGTGAGACCTGGTTGTGTTGGAAATGCGATGCCTCTGAATGGATATTTAACAAGTGGAGTCAGTGCTGTTACTTGATCTCAGTGGCAGAGGGTCTGATTGAAGCTAGTGTCTTATGGCTGAAAGAGAAAGTCCCTGGTCTGTTTTCCAGTGTTTTGCTGAGAAGGTTTGAATTTTTGTAGAGTCAGATTTATCTGTCTTATTCTTTGTGGTCTCTGGCTGTGTTATCATGCTTCATTTGCTTTTGCTAAGCCAAGTTTATACAAGTCATTATCTACATTTTCTTCCAGTGTTGTTGTGTATTCAATGATTCATTTTGGCATAAGAGATGAGGTGGAGATCCAACCTCACCCTTGCCCATATGGCCAGGTGTTAGTCCAGCACTGCTGATTGAGTGATCAGTTTTCTGTGAAGTTCTAAAGTATGATTCTTACTGTTTAGTATCTGGTTTCCTGTTAATAGTGTAATTTACATGACTTTGCTTATCAGTGAGGTTCTACATAGTTCACATATTTATTAGCTCTTAGCTAATTTGGGGGTTTTCTGTTCTTTACTCATTTGAAAAACTGTATTCTTGGTGTTTTCATGTTAATATTCAATATATTTTGTTGATATTTAAATAAACTTTATGTTATTAATTTTGATCGCTGATTTTTGATTGCCTTTTAGTTTGGCTTATGATTTTTTCACAGTATTAGGGATTGAACTAAGCACCTCATGTGTGCTAAGCAAGTGTCCAGCCTTTTTGACTTTTTATTTTGGGGCAGGGTCTAGCTAAGTTTTTCAGGGTGTCCTCAGTCTTGGAATCCTCCTGTCTTGGCTGCCCGAGTAGCTGGGATTACAGGTGTACCTACCATACCTGGTTTTGCTCATGATTTTTTTTTCTACCAGGGATTGAACCCAGAGGTGCTTAACCACTGAGCCACATCCCCAGCCCTTTTTATTTTTTACTTTGAAACAGAGTCTCGCAAAGTTACTTAGGGCCTTGCTAAGTTGCTGAGACTGGCTTTGAACTTGGAATCTTCCTGCCTCAGCCTCCCAAATTGCTGGAATTACAGGCATGTGTCACTGCACCCAGCTGCTTATGATTTTTTTGATATAAGTGAATATTGTGCTTTTATGCAGTTAAATACATTTGTGTATTTATTGGCATTTCATTCATTGTTTTTATGCTTTTGAGATCCTTCCTCATCTCATGATCAGCAGATGCCTTAGGATATTGATGTATGCTAACATTAGTTTTTGCCTTTAACGTTTTAGTCCTTTTTTTTAATATTTTGATTCATGGTATGTGTCTTGCTCAATCATTCACTTTTCCAGCAATGTTGGTGAAATATTTCATCTGTTGTCCAGATTATTCCTAGAACACATATGTGCCTTTAAAGGAAGGGTCTTATTCTGGACCACCTGCTCTGTTCCCCCCCCCCCCATTTGTTTGTGTTTTTATTCTTTTTAGTATTCTACTTTTTCTCTTCCTCATTTTTGTTAAGATGGTATGTGCATGTGATAGAACAGAGAGTCTGTAGGGGCTGGGAGTGAAAGCGGCCGTTACTCTTTCTGACCTCAGCCCACCTGTCTGCTGTTTAGGGCCATCGCTTGTGACCACTTCTCCTTTCCCTGTCTGTGGTCCCTGGCTGCCAGTATGCAGCCTGCTCTAGTGACCTGTCTTGGTTTATCCCTTCAGGACAATACTTAGGGTTCCTTGCTGTGACAGATGGAGTTTTTTGCTACTACCTTACTTTTCCCTGGCTCCAGTCAGACACACCCACCCATAATTCTGCCTGTGTATGTTTTAGTTCCTTGTATAATATATTTTATTTCAACATCAACTCCTTTCCATCAATTGTAGCCAGCATTTTTTGACTGGTAAGGACCTTCCTAACCTGTTCCCTTCTCCTCTCCACATCCACTGTCCTTGTCTTTACTCCTTTTCCAGTGATGAGCTTAACGACATTTCCTTAACTTTGTCATGGTGTTTATTATCTCAGTTTTAGAATTTGATCTTACAGGTTGAAAACAAATAACGTTTATGTGGTTAGAGCTCTCTGTTGTTATTTTTATGTAAATGGAATTGTTTGGTAGGTTGTACAGCAAGTCTGGTTTCTTCACTGAGCCTAATATTTGTAAAATCCCATCCCTGTCATTTCAGCAAGTAGTTCATTGCTTTTTATCGTTTAACAAAATCCATTGTGTGGAGATATCTCACCTTGTTTATTTATTTATTTATTGGTTGGTTGGTTTGCTACTGGGGATCTGGGATTGAACCCAGGTTTTACCACTGAGCTGCATCCCCAGCCCTTTCTGTTTTTTCTTTTGACCAAGTTGCTAAGGGCCTAGCTAAGTTGCAAAAGCTGACCTTGAACTTGCCATCCTCCTGCCTTAGTCTCCCCATTTGCTGGGATTACAGGCATTCACTAGTGCACCTGGCTCTATCAATCTTTTAACGGACATTTTGTTGTGTTCAGTTTGAGGCCTTTATGAATAAAGCTGAAATTAACATTCAAGTTCAAAAAACAAACGACTCTATCCTTGGTTGAAGAGTCAGCTGGTGAGTCAGTCTAGGATTGCCTCTCCTTTTCTGACCAATAATGCATTTTAAATTGCTATAGCATACATTTTACTTGGTGTTTTTTTCTTTTCTTTTTTTAATTTTCTTTTTTTTGTAAAGCTATAGCTGTTAATTCATTGTGCCTCTTTAAGGAAAAGAAAACAGAATTGGTCTGACTTTCATAGCCTCACTTTTGCAATTTGGATACAGCATAGGCTTTATTTCACTTAGGACATTGGTTCAGGTATTAGAAAATTTGCAGGTGGATATTGGGAGAATTTGATCAGCTGGCATGCTTCTGATTTCCAAAAGATGGAGGGGCAGGTGTAACTTCAAATAATAGAGCTGAAGCCAGGGTAAATCAGTGGCAGCAATGGCTTGTGACAGCTAACTGTCAGTAACATAGGCATAATGAGTCCCATGGTGCCATCGGCTTGGGAGGGAGTGATCCTAGTGAATGTACAGCTCTCTTAAAGAGGGATTTGGGAACTGGGGGTTGAGACGTGGGCCAGAAGTCAATGGGCCCTGCTTGGAGCGTGTTTCAGAAAACTGTGAGCAGGTGAACTCTGGCTTCTCTCTGGCACTGACGTGGGATCTCTTTGATGATGTTGGTTGCTGAGTGATTTGTTTCTTTTGTGTTTGCATTTAGTCATTTGAAGGAACAGCATGTATGTTACTGGGCTTGATTTGCAAATGTGTGTTCCATTCATATCCCTTGCCAGCCATGATTTCCCTCACAGTAAAAGTCGAGGTTCCTGGTGACTGAATGAGTGTAAACTAAGCAAATTGCTAGATATTTTGAATACTTGATTGCACAGCACAGTCAGTTTTTATTTTTGCAAATGTGCAAAGCGAATACCTGCTCTCAAAGCAGCTGCCACTGACAGGATGCCACTGAGGCCAGGAACAGAGTTGGTCCTGAAAGGGCCTTTCTGAGCATGGTGCCAGGTACACTGAAATAGTTAACTCTTGAACTAACAAAGGGATGCTGGTTTTTCTACTGAAGACATTAGATCCACATTGGATCAGCTGACATGCTTCTGAGTTCAGAATGATGGAGGGGCACGTATAACTGGCCCCTCCATGGTACTTGATAGGGACCAAGAATAAAAAGGGAAATTGAACATCAAAAAAAGGAGGAAGAGCAGCTTCTGAGGGAAAAAGACTGTTCTGGAAGTTGAACACGTGGAGCTGTATGAAGGGCTCACCTCTCTGTCCATTGTGCTGTGTTCTCATTTGGACTTTCTTGGGAACGACACGGGACCCTGGATGGGGCTGTAGCCCAGCAGTGCACTGTACTTGCCAGCACAGATTCCTATGTTGACAGCTGTGTTGAGGTTTCCAGTCTGGGGTCAGGAGGAGAGCACTGCCAGCCCTGTCCCTAGCAATCTGTGACCTGCTAACGAGACCAGGCCACAAGAGGCCAGGGCCTCCCACCAGCCTGAATCTTGCATGGAAGATGGCACAGGACCCCTTGCTTCTTCTCTGAGGGTCCCACCTGTCTGTCTAAAGGTGGGGCAGGTGCCTCAGCAGTAGGGGTCGCCAGCCTTAGCTGAACACTGAGAGCACCAGGGAGCAGGAGGCCTGACATGGTGAGAGGGAGACCTGCAGTTCTCTGCTCCTAGCAGGGAAGAGATGGTCTGCTCTGGTGGGCAGGTGCAGGGGACTTTAGTGAAGATCTCTTTGCAGAAGTGTGGGAAGGGCAGTGGGAGGTCATGAGGGCCATCCTATGCTTGAGGTGAGTCACTGCAAGGACCAGAAGACCCCCCATGTCCCAGGAGACAAGGAGAGTGGCATCTGGCCCAGAGCAGAGTCAGGAAGGACAAGCTGTGGCCAACGTTGAGGAGTGCAGCTAGCCAGCAGGATGGCTTCCCTTCCTCTAGTCCCTCCTTCTGATCTGCCTGGGTTCCCAGAGGACCAGCTATAACCATGCAGATGGACCACCTAGCACCCATCAGTCACCTGGGTGTGTGTGTGGGGGTTGCAATCCCAGGGCCCAGTGAGGACACTTGCTGCAGTCCTGTTTCATTGTGTCTGTTGCTGAGGGGGCCCCCTTACTGCTGCAGGCATGTTCAGGGGTCACTGACCATCCCACAGCTCTTCCTCCAGAACCGGGTTCCCACCTTCTTTGTGTCTCAGGTTCCTGAGAGAGCTGGTGCAGCTCTTCCCGGCCCTCAGCCCAGCAGGCGCCATTATTCTTGCAAGGACCCTCAGCATCATCCTGCCCCAGAGTTGTGGGGCCCTGGCTTGTGGCATCTGGTGTTTTCACCCCAGGTACCCAGTACCTGCCCTCCTGTGTGGGTTTCCCAGCCTGGACATCAGTGTTCCTGGAGATAAATCAGTGCATTGGCCAGGATTTTGTGCATGCAACGCCACGGAGATGGGGCTGCACTGGAAAAGCACTGGAGAAGATAACAGAGGAGCATTTGGAGGGACAAGCCACTGGCCTGCTGGAGACAAGCTAAAACCTTGCTAATATTTGGTTGCATTTTAGGCCTAAACTTCCTGTGAACTGTAGCTTATCCAGCCCATACCAGCCCCGGCTCACCGTGGCTCCTCCTGGGCCCGGCCTCTCATTCACCTTGTGCTCTAGCTGAGCTCCCCCAACCCTACTCCCCCCAGACCCCTGATTCCATCCCCAGCTCCCTCCCCCAGGCACCTGGCTCAGGCCTGACCCTTACTCAAACCCCATCTCCCTCACCCACCTTTGAGATTCCCCCACCCCAGCTCAGAGTTCAACACCCCTGACCCTGGACCCTATTCCAGGTGGCCTTGCCTGTGTCCCTGTTCACACACTCTCCCATGCCTCCTCCCACTGAGAACAGCTCCTCTCTGCCACAAGACTGCTGTATCCATCAGGCTGGTTTTTGGGCTGTCTCTGGACCTACCTGTGGTGTCATATCATGTGCTGGGGTGGTGAGGAGTCAGAATCAGATCCAGTCAATGTCTCTATAGTGAGCAAAGCTGGAGAGACCAAATGTTGAGGGGCCACCTGTGGTGGTAGTGAGGAATGGGCGAGGGTTTCTTCTGGCTGACCAGGGGCCGCCATTGTCTTCCTTGTGGTGAGGATATTCCCTATTCAGTGTTGTTTCTCATTTCCTGATTAAGAAGAGGTTGAGAGGGGATGGCTTGTGACATATGGGGATCTTCAGAACACATGTTATTCCCATGATCCTTTTTGCCTTCCTCTTCCTCTGTGCAGCTGTGCTCATCCCTGTATGATCTGGAAGACCTTCAGGGCCATAGAGGGTTTGAGGTGGCTAAGACAGAGACCTGGAGGAAGGGTTACTGGGAGAGCAGGAGGTAACAGGAGAGGGGTTCTCTGACATTATGTTGCCTGGAGCCCAAACTGCCAGGCCTGGGGGCCTGGGTGGGATTGGGCTTGAGGTACCCACAGGGAGGATGTGGAACAGGCAGGACCTGACCACAGATGGGTGGGGACAGGGAG
This sequence comes from Marmota flaviventris, assembly GCF_047511675.1. Taxonomy (NCBI): domain Eukaryota; kingdom Metazoa; phylum Chordata; class Mammalia; order Rodentia; family Sciuridae; genus Marmota; species Marmota flaviventris. The sequence goes on from NC_092509.1 coordinate 781,309, forward strand.
GTGGATGGCTGCAAGGTCCAGGAGCAGAACTGGGGTTTTCTTGGTGGTGGAGGATGGGAAGGGCTGTGCGGTGGTGGTGAAGGAGTTGTTCTGGATGTAAGGCTGCAGACAGGGAGGGAGGGAGTGGCATGGAGGTTCCCAGGCCAGCAGAAGGTCTGCCTGCATTAACCAGAGCTCCTGAGCTAAGCAGCCTGGCCTGGAGCATCTGCTGATGGAAGGTGTCTGGGCCTGAGCTTGCTTGGGAAGGGGACTGGATGGGCTGTGGGGAGTCTCCTCACCATCACCAAGTGGATCGTGTGTTCTCTGTGGCTGGGCATTGGACATAGGTACAGGGTGTGGTGGCTGGTGGGATCTGGTGAGACTCCTGGCCAGAGACCCTGTATGGGGGATCAACTAACTGAGAAGATCCCATCTTGTCTGTGCCTGGGGGCGCGGGGGAGTCTATTATTCTTGGCATGAGTAGAACAGATTGTTCTAGGCTAGAAAAAAATCAAACCAAAATAACAAAATGACTTAATTATTTGCCAGCACCCTTGGAAATTAATTATTCTTTCTAATATGAACCTCTAATGCAAGTTGGATATATCTCAGATGCGTGTGGGATTTTTAAAAAATTCTTTTTGAGTTTCTGGACTTTGCTACATTTACCCAGAGGCCTGTGTTTTCTGGCTCTTTTATTTTTCATGGGGCCCAGGTCAGAAGCCAGGCCCCTACTTTCCCCATGCCCATCAGGTGTCTAATCCCCCACCTCAGTCACTTCTGAGCCTGTCCTGGGGCACCGGGAGATGCCATTTCACTCACTGTGTCATATTATGCAGGTGACTTCTGGTGGGCCTCCTAATTCTGTCCCCACCTGTCCCAGTGCTGGCAGTGCCTTGTCATCTTCAAGCCCTGCTTTACGTTCGTGGCACTTGATGGAGGTGTAATTTATACTGGTGACATGCACACCTTCTGAATGGCCAACAGGTGGTTTTCAACAGATATGGCCAGGTATCGCTTAGCAACAGGAAAGTGTTTGGAGAAACGAGTTGTCAGGTGACTTTATTGTGGGGACATCACGCAGTGTGATGACGCACCACCCAGGTGGTGCAGGCCCATCACTGGGTGGCCTCTTGTACTGTCAAGCAACACAGTGCCCTGTGTAGAGGCGCATACTTATAATCCTAGTTCCTCCGGAGGCTGAGGCCAGCAGAGGATTGGGAGTTTGAGGCCAGCCTTGGCAACTTAGCCAGATCCTGTCTCAAGGTAAAACAAAAAGGGCTGGGGAGGTAGCTCATGGTCAAGTGCTTGCTCTGGTTCAATCCTGGGTATGCTTCCCCCCCCAAAAAAAAAAAAAAAGTAATAAACTGGAGACACGAGTCTAATGGAAGCACAGTGTAAGTAGGAGTCCACTCTGAAATAATGATAAAAACTTCAGTTAACAGTAAACATATCACCCTTTAATATGGTCACTTATTGTCCTCAAATGTCATGTACTACACATGACAGTATGCGCTACACTTTGTATGACTTTGTGCAGTAAATTAATTTATGTCAGCTCACTCTAGACATGAATTTATGATGGCCTTGAAGCCGTTGGTGACAGAAGTCTTTCAGCTTCATGTAAACATTGTACCAAGGATTGAACCCTGAGCCTTGGCCATGAGAAGCAGGTGCTTTACCATGAGCTGCGTTGTCCAGGCTGATCTGCACCTGTGATCCTCCTGCCTCAGCCTCCCAAGTGATATATTGGGATCTTACAGGACCACGGCTGTACATGGGATGTCACTGACTGAAATGTCTTATGTGGCACATTGCTGTACTTGTGCCTGGTGATCGTCCTCCCACCTAAAATACAAGCCCTGTTGTCCCCAGTTAGTTTCCTCCTGCTCCTTTTAGTTAGTCTGCACCCATGAAAGCCAACCGCCATTCACACAGTGAAGCTAGGTTGAACTTCAGAGGACTTGCATGTGACAGGCTGTGGTGCCTGGTTTCTGTTTCTCAACACACTGGGTTTGAGATGTACCTATCTTGTGTGTACCACTGAGTTGCTTCTTTAAACTTCTCATTTTAAATTGCTTCATTGAGATATGATTTACATAGCATACAGTTTACCCATTTAAAGTCTACAACTCAATGTATTTTTTTGCATATTTCATTTTGAATTTTTAAAATTGTGCTAAAATATAGATAATATAAAATTGGTCATTTTAATCATTATAGTAAGTGTATTATTTACTGGCATTGATTCTGTTTGCAATGTTGTGCAATATCACCACTATTTTCATATTTTTTCCATCACCCCAAACAGAACCCTGTAACCAATTAAGCAATAACTTTTCCTCCAGCCCCTGTAACCTCTAATCTACATTCTTCCCTATTCGACTTATTTCACATAAACAGAATTGTGTATTTGTCCTTTTGTGTCTGGCTTATATCACTTAACATGTTTTCAAGCTTCCTTTATGTCGTAGTGTAAATTTCATTCCTTTTTAAGACTGGATAATATTCTATTATATGGATATACCAGTTTGCTTATCCATTCATGTATTGACGGGCACTTGGGTGCCTTCATGTTTTAGCTATTGTGAGCAATTCTGCTGGGAACATGGGTGTATAAATGTCCGTTTGTATCCTCCTTTTAACCTAGGAGTGAAATTGAAAAGGATCCTATGGTAACTCTGGTGTCCAGCTGTTTGAGGACCACAGTGGCTGCACATCTGAGATTATGACCAGCAATGCAGAAAGGTTCTGATTTCTCCAGATCCTGGACAGCACTTGTTGGTTTATCTCTGTGTCAAGTTACAGCCATCTTAGGAAGTGTGAGTGGCATCTCATTTGGTTTGGTTGGCACTTCCCTGATGACTAATGTTGTCGAGCATCTTTTCAGGTGCCTTTGGCCACTTGTGTCTTCTCCTTGCCTGTGTTGCTTTTTCATGCTATCATTACTTTATTGACATATTTGCATATTGGGAAATACATACTTCATAAAAGTAAAACTTAATGCATTGGACAAATTTATATATGCACATGTAAATATCACCCATATTGAGACAGGATGATTCTGTCACACAGAAGTTTTCTATGCCACTTTCCATTAATCCCCACCTTCTTCCCATCACTGTGTATTAATTTTTAATCTTGCTTATTCTTGGATTTCATTAGATGAATAAAAAAACAAGTGTGTGTGTGTAAGTGCGTGCGTGCGTGTGTGTGTGTGTGTGTGTGTGTGTGTGTGTGTATTTGGCTGTGGTGTTCAGTGTAGTGTTTGAGGTCTGTCAGTGTTCTTGTGTATCAACCAGGACGTTTTCTTTGTTGCTGAGCAGTTTTCCTGAGTTTGGGTACAGCCGAGTTTACTCATTCAGTCTCTTGATGATGAATATTTGAGCTTTTTGCTGTTTTTGGCTTTTCTGAATATAGCCGCCCTAAACATTTTTGTACATGTCTTTATGTGGAGATAGTCTCTTCTCCTGAGTGGAGCTTCTGGGTCATAAATGAGGCACGTGCTGAACTTTAATAGAAACTGTCAGTTTTCCAGTGTGTTGTCCCATTTTATATCCCCAACCCCTGGGAACACGCATCCCGTCCCACACTGTTGCCAGCATTTGGTATTGTCATTCTTTAATTTTAGCCACTCTGGTGGGTGTGTGGTGGTATCTCATTATGGGTTAAATTTGCATCTCCCTGATGACTAATGATATCAGCACCTTCGCATTTGGAAAAGGTTGTGATTTACATTTTTCACATTAAAAAGTTAAGTGAGAAGATCCTAATGAACACCTGCAGAACAGCCCTGGGAGCTCAGGAAGTCCATTCTGATTGACAGATGTCAGTTTCAGATACATCTTCAATCACAAATGAGTTGGCAACTCAGTTAAAAAATTAAAAGTGAGGGGAGGCATGTATTTAAAGAATATTTGGAAAATAGCAGAAAATGGCCAGGCTATCTCCTCCCATTTTGCCCCCCACTGAGTACTAGCTTTCTAGAGGGAAAATTCTGGTCCTGACACACGCTGATAGCACCGTGATGTTCCTCCTCCAGCTCTGAGCACATTCCAGCCCCTTGGCCCTCCTGCCTCATGCTGACCTGGGATGCCCATCCACTAATCTCTGGCTATTCACAGCCTTCTCTGCACTTGCAACACAGCCCCTCCTCCCTGCTCCCACAGGGCGACTCTTGGCTTGGCTGAGGATGCTCAGTCTGCACCCGTGCCGTGCCAACTTCTCCCTTGCCTGGACCAGTTTTCGTAGTCTGTGTCCCTCAGTCCCCTGGGCCAGCACCACCTCATCATTGTTTACTTCCTCCTCTCCCTCCCAGGCAGCATCCCTGGGGGGCCTGTCCTGTCAGCATTCATCTTCATGTTCTCAGCCCGGCCAGGCCCCAGCAGGCTGCACTGCTGCTTGTTGGGTGCGGACAGATGCCCATGGGTTGTTGGGCACATGTTCTGAAGGATCTGGGCCTTCCTCCCTGAGAGCGTGCTTTCTGTGGTTTATTTAGTCACACCCTTCCCGAGTGTGTGTGGCCACACCTGTGTATTCCTAAATCTGTGACACAAAATACAGGCCCTTGGACCTTGCATCCTGACCTTCTCCCTGTGGCCACTGCACCCCAGCCTGTGACATGGGGCTGACCTTTGTCCCCATGGGAGCAGGGAGCCCCAGAGTTGGATGTGGCCAGGTGGCTGTCAAGACCAGCTCGGAGGTGTTTGAGGCATGGCCCGAGGCATCTAGGCCAGGACTAGGTGAGGATTTGTTTGGATCATGTATGAGAGAGACCAGGCATGACAGAAAGTGGATGCTTCTCCCTGTCCAAAGAAGCAGTGGTCAGGCTAAGAATTAATGAGGTGCATTGAGCTGTATCTGGCATCCCTGAGGGAGTGACCAAGAAGTGTGTGCCTGGTGCCCAGGTCCAGCGTTGGCACGTCACCATCCACCTGACAGCCCCCCAAGTGCACCAGCCTGGGACCTTGCCCATCAGGTCCTATAGCTCCCAGGCCATGTTAAAAGACCTGGATTCAGGAGGCCTAGGCTGGGGCGTGGATCCTGCCTGTCTCTGAGCTCCCTTGTGACCCTGATGGTGCTGATCCCAGAGCCTCACTTTGAGGGACTGGGGCTGAACCTAAACCTACCAGGAAAGAGCAACTTGGTTGTTGGTGACTGGCTGAGTGGTCCATTCTCGTCCACTCTGTGTGAGGCAGACCATCATTTGTACATCATGGAATTTATACTTGAGATAACATTGCCTTTAAGAAAGGATTTGGGCTTTCTTTATCATTATGGAGAATGTACTGATACCTGAGTGCTTGCAGTGTATGGGGGGTGGGCGAGCTGCTTGGCACATGCTCCAACCATCTGAGAAGGCTTAATTCTCTGAATTGAACATTTGTGGCCAATTTAGATTTTGGGGGTACTTTTATGTTGTGATTTTACAGGAAATTCATGAAACTGATGGTAAACTCTGGGTGCAGAAAGGTTCCATTCATTGTTCATTGGTTGCTGGTTATAGACTTATACAGACCCTCTCAACTCTTTTTTGGGGTCTTGGGGGTTGGCCCCTGGGCTTTGTATGTGCTGGGCAACTGGTCTACCTCAGAGCTACACCCCCAGCCCTTTTTATTTTACTTTGAGACAGGATCTCCCTGAGTCACCCAGGCTGGCCTTGAACTTGCCACCCTCCTGCCTCAGCCTCATGCAGCTGGGATCACAGGCATGGCCACTGCCTGCCCCAGCTCTGCCCCAGGGGTTCTTTGATGGAAATAACCTTTCTTTTTTTCACTGTTTACTTACAACCTATGAACTCACTTTTGTAATTAAACAGATAGGAGATGGGAAGCTTTGTCAGAATTTGTATTTTCATAAAAATTCTGCATTTTCTGATTATTAAATAGAAGCAACTATTCATTGTAGGAAAGAATGGGACTTTTTACTGGAGAAAAACATAAAGAAAAAGAAGTCACTAATAAGCTCATCATTCAGAATCGTCACTACTGAAATTTGGGTGCATTTCCTGGTATATTTTCATGCATGTTAATGGATGATTTTACAGAATTGTTTATAACAGTTTTCACTTTATATTACTGTTTCATACTGTCCTCATGATTAAACTTCTTTATAGTTTTCATTTTTAATTTATTTAATATTTTTGGTGAGGGGGTACTGGGGAATGAACTCAGGGGCACTCGACCAAATCCTCAGGCTGATTTTATATTTTGTTTAGAGACAGGGTCTCACTGAGTTGCTTAGAGCCTCACTTTTGCTGAGCCTGGCTTTGAACTCATGATTCTCCTGTCTCAGCCTTCTGAGCTACTGGGATCACAGGTGTGTGCCACCATACCTGGAATACTCCACACTTTTAGTAATACTTGATAACAGGAGATTATACACCATAGGACATTTTCTTAACCCCCATTTCCACTAATTTCAAAAGGAAAGGACATTTTTTTGAAAAAATGACATTGGCCCCGGGCCTGCAAGGTAGGCGGAACTGTGACCACCGCCAGAACAGGCCCAGTGGCCTGTGGAGGGGCAGAGCTGCCAACCACGCCTGCAAGGTAGGTGGACCTGCGACCCACAGGCAGGACAGGCCCAGAGGCCTGCTGAGGGGCAGAGCCGCCCCCTCCCCCCCATGCCTAATTCTTACAGTGCAGGAAAGGAAGGTAGGTGTTCTCCGAAGCAAAAAAAAAAAAAAAAAAAATGGCTTCGGGGTCTGCTGGGAGTACCTCAATCCCTCCTTTTACTTACAGGATTAGGTCCTCTGGTTTGATTCCACCCCAGGCACCCTCCATCTCCTAACATTTCGGTAGTCAGCTCTCAAAAAGTTCCCTGGGGTTCCTTTAGAGTACCCTCTGAGGTGTCAAAATTTGTAACTGAAAGTTACATTCCTGACCTTGAAGCCAATAAATGCCAATTTAGTAATGAGGACAGGGTTTGAGAAAAAGAAAAAGCGAGGTTTATTACTTTGCTAACAAAGAAGAAACACAGGGGACTCTTCCCCAAAGGTTGTGACTTTCTTGACCTGGAGGGACAAGGGGATTTAAAGGAGTTTCTCTTGTTAATCTGGGAGATACTCAGTTCTTTGATCCCCAGCAGGCATTGCCCTCTGCAGTGGGCGTGCTCCTGGCAGCCAGCTAGGGGCTTCTCTCATCCTGCTTAACAAAGATGGGTAAAGTTCATCACAGTTCTTTAAAACAAAGTACAAAGGGGTGTCAGGTTTACTTGCTTTATTATCCATTTTCATATCCAATATCATTAAGTTTTTACCACAGAAGTCACACAACAAAAGGCACAAAATCAAACAAACAAACAAACAAAAACATATAGAACACAGAACAAAACACAAGAAAACAGAAACCCAGAGCCAAAACAGAAAAACAGAGGTGAAATGCAACGTCTTGCTAAAGCTCCCGGGATAGGAGCATGTGCGTGCCCGTTGGCACTTCTCTACCCTTCCAGAGGAATTCCCTACAGAACAGAACAGAGGACAGAACGATTTCTCTTTACTGTCCGGGACAGGAGTATATGTGAGCCTCCCCAGGCCACCTTTCTGTCTTAAGAAGAGATCTCCCTTAACCAGATACCAGATGTTATAAAGACACCACTTACTATGGAGGACTCCTCCATCAGGTGCTTGCTAATAGTTTTAGTGTGGCTGTACACTGCAGTTCTCCAGGGACTGAGGCTCATTCCGAGGCCTTGGAATGTCTCAAGGTGCACACCCCCTAGAGGGCTCTGCAGCCTGGAGCCCTGAAGCAAAGGCAAGCTTTAGAATTTCCAGCAGTCTCCTCTTGTGGTCTGGTCTGGCAGGGTCATCTCACTGGGGAACTCCAAAACGTTAGACCAGGATGCAAGAAAAGACCACTGACTCCAATTAAAATCAAATTAAAGCAAGCTTATTATTTCAACTGACCAGGCTGTCTCTCACATCAAAAACCACAGGAACAAGACAGCACCAGCAGCTTTCCTGAAGCCCAGCTTTATAGCCCAGAAAGTTAAACAAAGGGGCGTTACAGATACAGAACTCTGACGAACATAACACTAATGGTAGTTGAAATTTTTGCTGGCCCCAACATCAGAATTTATGAGAATCATTAGAGAGGTTCATTATCTGGACAGGGAAGGCCAATATTTATGAGGTGTCACTGAAGTTTCAGAGAGGGCTGCTATCTGGTCAGAGAGCCAGGCATGGGTGAGTTCAAGGCACAGGCAGGCATGCCAAGCAGGATCAGAATTTGCAGTAATTATAGTAAAGCCGAAATTATATTTTCATGGCTTTCTGGCAAGATACTCACAATTTTGGGAGAAAATCAGGTTAGATCTATCAAAGAACACTATTCAAACCAAAACACACCCACATGGCCGTCATCTTCTTCCATATAGACACTCATCATAACATTATAACTGGGGGGTTTCCATAGGGGGAGCAGTCTAAGATGGTGTCCAAAGTAAGCTCTCATGCCCATCATTTGCAAAAAGTCATGGTGACCTGAACACCCTTCCTGAGAAACAGGATAGATAAAATGGGCCTGCAGTTAATACTGCTCTGCTTCTCAAATTAGAGGCCTCCTGTCTGCCACGGGTAGATTCTTTATGTGTACTGGAGTCACAAAAAGACCCAAACACCTGTGTGCCAGTTACTGTAGGGCTTGCAACAACTCATTTCACCCAGAGGATCCCTGTTCTTAGTTCATAGGGTTCAGGATCCTGACCAGAGGAAGGCAAGATACTTCATCCAAAATTATTTTTCTTTTTATACTTTTAGAATTGGATGGACATATGGGATCTTTATTTAGTTTCCTGGGGTGCTGAGAATCTAATCCATAACCTCACACAGAGCCAAGAGTCTGATTCAGACACATCTTTACAAAGCACTTTACCTAAAAGGCACAGATTAGGCCTTTTCATTTCCATTTGAAACTGTTTCCTTGAGGATTCACAAAGGGGTGTCCTAAGGCAAAGACCTCCCTGACACTCAGGGGAACAGAACAATAAGAAAGAAAAAAGCCCGGGAACAGACTTCTCCACAAGATGAACACTGTGGCATGGACTGCTCCTGATCATGCTACTTGGGTTGCTATCTATCCAAGCAGGGATTCTCCAGAGCAAGCCTGACGGGACACACTAATTTTTGAGTTTTCTGAGATTCTTGGCATTCCCTTCAGCAATACAGTCCATGGCCATGTCACAGAGCTTGAAGGTGGTACACATCTTGGACACAAAAACACAAGCCCCTTCAGAGAGTGGCCAAAATTCAGGAAGATTACAGGAACTTAGGATCAAGGTAGGTGTTGCCCATCTGCAAGGCAAGCAGCAGTCCATTCATCAATTGGCCATAGAAAGCTTTCCACTAGACAGGATACATTCACTACTCCATTCTTCTCTCTACTGTCTTTAACCACAAACCCAGTGGGATCGATTGACATAGAAACACTCACCATTAGCAAAAGGACTCACTAGTTAACAGTCCATTTCAAACACAAAAAAGGTTTTCCTCCATGTTCTCAGAACATGAGACAAAATGACAAATTCAAACACACACCCACTAAGACACACAAATCCCCTCTGGACTTGGTCTGCGTCTATCTACAGTGTCCTCTGATTGGTGGGTGAAATTATTTTCCCCAGCAGTGGACTGTCCTGTCTCAGTTCTGGTCTCCTTGGCCATCTTTCTGTAGTTGTCAGAAGCTAGCAATGAGGTAGTACATTCTTTATAAGAAAAGGCCCATCTTCAGACCATTCCAGGAATTTGGCGATCCACACATCACCAGGTGCCAAGAAAGAATGACTGTTTTCTTGGAACAGACAAACATGTGAGCCCACTGGAACTGGGACTGGCACTGGGTGACTCAATTCCTGGATCCCAACTTCAGAGAGTTCCATCATCAAGGAATTGAGGTGAGATCACTTCCTTCAGGGAAGTGAATGAGGTCATTGACTTGGCAACCATTTTGTCCTAACAGTTGTATCCAAGGATCCCATGAGATGGAGGCTGCCCCATCTTCCTGAGACATTTTCACAAGTTATAAAGGTATATATACCATAGGATCCCAAGATAAGCTATCAACACAGGCCTGATTGTGTCCATCTTCCCTGCATATCATGTTCGATTTGGGTTAGGAGTCATTCTGCTAGATGGATAAGGGAATTGGCAACTGGGATATTTATATGAATGTAAGGTGAAATGTAAGTATGAAAATAGAAAACTAGGTAAGATCTGAAGCACACAAGGGTGTTGGGCCCTTGTTTTGGATAAATAGTTTTGAATTATGTTCTGCAGTGATGAATCCTTTAAATCCATAGACAATGGCATAAGATCTTGTACCTGGGACTACTGAATGTAAAAGAGAACATCCAGTGAAATAGAGTCAGTAGGCAGGATTGCAGTGTAGGGTAAGGAAGAAGAGTGAGTTTAGGATTTGGACAAAAGGCCCTTTTTGCAATAGAATTTCTATTAGAGTGTTAATGTGAATGTCAGAACACATGAAGAGTCAGTCACAACAAGGCACTTAGGGAAATAGATATCAATACAGATGTTAGGAGATCAGGCAAAGTACAAAATGAGTAATAATATCAGGGATATTTTCAACAGGGGGGTGGTTGAAAATATTATCTGAGGAAGAAAGAAATGTATACTCACCAATAAGATTGAAATTTGAAAACAATAGGCAATGTAGACATAGATGATTTTAGTAATCCATGCTCTCATTAAAATTAGGCTTTGGTAGAATCATAAGGTATGTGGGAGTTTTGCATTTTGTGTCCACAAAATTATGTGATGGAAGGAATACATAGAGCAAGTGACATGCATATTTCTTCCACCATTTCTGGGAGCATGTTTTGAAACCCTATCATTTAGTGTTTGGGGATACAAATAGTTGTACCCTGTGTCTCCATATATAGAGATGATGCATGAATAGATCATATGGTGAATAAAAATATAACAGATGACTATTTTAAAAAATGGATTGAATTGATATTTTAAAATATACATGAAATCTGGTATTCATGTACAAACATTCAATCCAACCTGTTATACATCTAGTGCTAATATTAGGGTTACTAATTATAAGAAATTTTGTTTGAGTTTTGCTTCGAAAATGATGATGGAAATCAAAAGTAATTTGTTATGAAAGAAATCTCATGAAAAAGCAAGTAAAGAAACAGAGAAATACACGTATTCTGATACAGGGAGTGATTGAATGTGAATCATATGCATATCAATTTGTGAACTTGTGGAGGAAATGATATATTTTATGATGTATATATACTGAAGAAATAATATAACAATGTTGAATGAAAATTAACTTCAAAATACACATCACGTCCCATATAAATATACTTTCATTGATGTTAAATTGGGAGACTTACTGTAGAAATATTAGGGTTAGTTATCAATATTCACTGAAGATCATTTTGAGTATTCAGAAATGAATATGTATGTCAGGAAAATGAATATTTCTGAGAAATATCTTGTGAAAAGTTGATTATAAAGCCACCCAGGAGGACATGAAAGAATCAAGGTAGTATATATATATATGACACATGTATTTCATGTTTGCAAATCCGTACACTATATACATTAAAATGTAACAGTACATATACCAATCGAAATTCATAAGGGGATATATATCCTTCACATATCCATGCAAAATATTCATTTTCTTCCACATGGTTTTATTTATAAACTTCTTGAAGTATAAATCTCACCATAGTTTGAATTTTCAGTTCCTTCAGTATATGGGGAGGTGATCTCTTCACGGAATTTGTATTTTCCAAAGTCAGAGTACTGTCAAGAATATACCTGTGATGGCAGTAGGATTATATATATATATATATATATATATATATATATATATATATATATATATATATATATATATATATATATAGTGACCCAGGTGACAGAGACAGGGAGTCAGGAAGTTACATATTTGTTAACTTTGAAAATTCTTGGAGAAATAATACTACAAAATATGTGACAGGTTTTATAATATGTATCAGTGATAAAGCAAAATAAAAGTCCAAGTATAAACCATGCCTCCTATGAAATGCCTGTACTTCTATTCTTTTAGGATTATTTTTATCCATGTTAGGATAAGTTGTCAGAGTCTAGTAGTTTATGGATTAGTTTCAGAGATTCAATATTTCGAATGGCAAAAAAATAAAATGAGTCTAATATGTATGTGAAGATGTGCCACATAAAAATCTTCCACTGTCATCCACAACAATACCTTGACATTACTATCACCCCAAATAAGACACAATGAGACAAGAAGAGGAAGAAAATCTGTCAATACATATCTGGAATGGAAAATTCTGAGGAGCTCACAACCTTGGGTGTGGCAGAAGAGATCCCAAAAGTAGGGGACAAAGTAATCATTCCACAAACATGGAGCTGTGCTGGCCTAATGACTTCTTAAAAACTTGCCTCTGACTTTTGGGCAGTAGAAGTATAGCTTTGTGTTAGAAGCATTAGATTCCTTTGTAGTGAGACCATCAAAGCTTGGTCTGCATCTATGTGAACAGGAGGACATAGTTTCATATTTTCCAATAAGAACAGGAGACAGCAGAGTTGAATCCTCTCTTTGTAGGTAACTGTGGCCATTAGGGTATGAATGTCTCCCTGGGTGGATTGTGAAGCCACTGCCTCACCCTCCAGGTTTAATGGCATTTCTTGCAGCTTCCCTGGGAAATTAGTGTTTGTTTTTGAAATACAAGAAGGTCAACCAGGAAACAGTGCTGGAGGGAGCTCTGTCACTTGGGTTGAGTCAGGGTCTGAAGGAAAAAACACAAACTGTGCTCCTATCCCATATATCTTTCCCACTTGAGCGTAGCAACTTGATTCTGAGCATTACACCGAATCCTCTCACCACAACAACCTGTCTTTATATTTTAGGGTCTTCTGGCTGCACCATGTCAGTCACATGTCATTTGGAAGCCAATGACAGAACCACAGGGGCCCACCAGAGATGTTTGATCACACATCTGAACACCATTGCTCCAGGCCCACTTCCCAGCTGGCTCCTACTCACTGGCATCTCTGTTCTTCACCATGGTCATGAATTCCACTCATCAAAAACGGCACTCTCTGGTTAAGTCATGATGAGCAACAGGAGATCTGAAGGTTTCCAGGGATTTCTGGTCATGGGATTCTCAAAAAATTCATGGTATTGGCCTAGCCATATTTCAAGAATGAGGAAGTTGGCACTGTGGGTTTTGATTCATTCAGGAGCCATTAAGTGTTGAGGAATCTCCTTTCAGGGAAAGCACTGGAGATCTCATGCAGGCAAGGCTTCCCAAGGAGTTGCAAAAGGTCACAGGAATCCAGGCCCATTGGGGTCTAAAATATTAGGTTCATGTGTGTTTTGGCTCTCAACTATAGCTGAAAAGGCTTTAACAGGAAAATCATGTGAAATCCTCGCTGAGATTCCCAGTGCTGTGCAGAAAGCCACCCTGGGCCTCAATCTCAGTTTCCAAAGGCTGATTTAATGCTTGGCCTCCTAAATTCCCAACACAATTTATGGCAATAGTTCTCTGACGTCAGTTCCAAAACTCAGACTCTAATGGGCTTCACACCAGAGTTCAAGCTGAGGTGGACCGAGTCATATTTTACAACCACCGCACAAAAGACTGTTAGACCAAGACGCAAGAAAAGACCACTGACTCCAATTAAAATCAAATTAAAGCATGCTTATTATTTTGACCGGCCGGGCTGCCTCTCCCTCTCAAAACAGCGGGAAAAAGCACCCCAGCTTTCCTGCAGCCCAGCTTTATAGCCCAGAATCTTACACAAAGGGGGGTTACAGATAACAGAACTCTGACAAGCATCACACTAATGGTAGTTTACATTTTTTGCTGGCCCCAACATCAGAATTTATGAGGACCATTAGAGCCTCAGAGAGGGTCGTTGTGTGGCCAGGGAAGGCCAATATTTACGAGGTGTCACTAAAGTTTCAGAGAGGGCTGCTGTCTGGTCAGAGAGCCAGGCATGGGTGAGTTCAAGGCAGGGGCAGGCATTCCAAGCAGGTTCAGAATTTGCAGTAATTTATAGTAAAGCCGAAATTATCTTTTCATGGCTTTGTGGCAAGATGGCTCCCAATTTTAATAAAAGATCAGGTTGGGTCTATCATTCCCCTCTTTTCTTATGTATCCCTTTCAAATCTTTGATAGGGTAGGGGAAGAGCACTGAGGGAATTTTAATTCCTCAGGAAACAGTCTCCAAATTTTTAGAACTCACCCAAAACCGGTTTCCCTGATTTTACCTGACTTAATTAATTACTTATATTGATAGTATATTTATATTTGGCTCCATTGTTGTAAGAAGAGTGGTGTCACTCCTTTTGGCTTCTTCTGAGCTGAGAGAGGGTGATGTGAGGGGGCACGGCATGTGGGACATGAGTTTCCTTTTAGTTCGGTTTGAAGTCTGGTTGGGGAAGCACAGGTTGTAAAGTCATCTGGGGATGGGTGCTTCTATGAGAGAAACAAAAACCATGAGTACTGAATAAATGTTGCTGCAGCTGGAACTTGTCACTGTATAGAAGTTCCCTCACCAGGCTTTAACATCCCTAGTTATCAGGACTATAAACTTAACATTTAACTTTTAGTGTTACAGTTGTCCCTCCCCATAAGATACAGTTTAATAATGTAATGTCATCTGATCTTGCAAAATCTTTTTCCTAGTTGTACTACTGTGTCTAATAGAGAAACCTTTAATTCTGTTACTCAGGGCTGTATAATCATATTAGCAAACACCAACCTACCTCTGTAGGTTAGGAATATCTGTAGGCCTTTAACTAAAAACTTCTGCCTTCTGGCAGCTCCTCTTGATAGTCTCTTTTTATAGTTATCAGGCATTTCTGTCTGAGAATCCTTCTTTGTAGCCTCCAGTCTTACTTATTTTGGGAGGCTAACATAAAGTGTATACCTTAAATTATTATTATTATTATTATTATTATTATTATTATTATTATTATTATTATTATTTAAAATGCCCAGAATGGCTGTATTTTGGTTTCAACTGTCTTTGCTAAGTGTTTAAGTTGAAGCAGTCAAACTGACTTTTGTTTCTATCTATTGTTAACAGTCAGCTGAGCTTTTATGGGAGTCATTCCTGGGGAAATATGAGAGTAGCTTATCAGTTTTGCTAGTGCCATTTGCACTAGGATGGGTCCATGCCTTGCTTGACTATGTGGCTTCCCTCGGAAGCATCAGGGATGTTTCTCTTCTCTGATGACTCTCCTCTTCATAGCCAATGCACTGATTGGCTTTCTGTTCTCCAGTGGTCTCATTAATCTCCCTGATTGGGAGGTTATGTGGCCCAGAGTTGCCAAGCTCTTTAGAGAAGTCCCCTGTTCCCTGGATTCAGACTGACTCAGAGGGCAAGATCCAAATATTGGTTTTTCTGGCCCTTTTAATTTAACTTTAATTTTAAAACTTAATCTTAAACATCCAGCAAATACATTTTAATAGCCTTATATAAAGAGTACTGGGCTTTAATGTCTATTACTTTATCAGTTTTTATCTTTTTATTAATTGAGATCTATATTATTCTATGATGGCTTATTATCTTAAATTAACCCATGTTGTGTTTTAAAAGCAACACTTCTGTAAAACACTAACAGGGAATCTTTAGATCACTTATAAGGAAATTACAAAATAAAATTAACAAGAGTAAAAACATTTGGCTCATGTAATAGCTACCCTGAATTTTTGGTTGAGTTGTACATTATATCCCCTGTTTGAGATCCTAGTAATCTTGACAGAAAAAAAAAAAAAAAAAAAAAAAAAACTTTTGAACATAACTTTAAATGAACTAAAATCTGGTCTGATTTTTTGTAGTCATTCTCACATGTAGTAAGATGGGACACAGAGCCTTGTCTCAGGTAAAGCAGTGCTCCTTATAAATCTTAAATGTTTTAGTTCTAAAGCTGATTTTTGCTTTTAAAATATCATTTTACAAAGTTAACATAAATTGTTTGAGGTCACATGAACATTAGCTAACACTATATGATATCACATTTAAAACATGAATTAAAGAAAGGCTGAAGGTTTTTAACCTTTACATTCATTAGGCTCTCATTAACTTAAAAAATACATTTAAATTGTTCCCCAATGTAAAAAGTAACATAAAACTTTACATATCTTATTGATAACAGGTAAATAAATCCCCAATATATTTTTTACCATACAACTTCAGAACACCAGCTTGATATAATGTTCTTTTAAAGTTTCTACCTTACAGACTTGTATACATGGAAGATATGAGCACAATAATAGCATCACAATTACATTGATGTTTTTATATTAACCAAGTTTAGCTTTTAAAAAATAACAGTATAATGCTCTAAAATAACAGTTCTTATTTAACCAGTTGTTTAATTTTTATGGTTGCTTGCTCTAGAAAAAAAAAATAAAACTTAATAAACAAAATGTTATGGGTAAACTTATGTTTTAAGAATTTTTTTGTCTCTTTAACACATGACTGATTGTAAAAAGAAACTTATACAGACCTTAGTAAATCAATCAGATATCTAAAAAAAGTACTCATGAATGAGTAATCCCATATCAAATTTACTTTACTTATTTTATCAAAATATTAGACAAGTGTATTGAACAGTGCTAGCCATTTTTTTGTTGTTGAAGGAAAAATCCTAGTACAAAGGCATATTAGATGTTGTATAGACATTAATATTTTATGAGCTTTTTCTTTCTTGAACACCTAGGAAAACTTGTAAGCTTAAATTTAAAGACATTTATTTTTATCTGTTTATCCAATTTAAATTGAACCATTTAAATCACATGAATTAAAGATCTTTGGATCCATTTTTTAATTTGTTTTTATGAGCGCTCCTTATATATGTTAATTTTTATATCATATATATGATATACGGACAGGACATATGTATATATAGACATACAAACACATAACACAAGTGTGCACACATAACAATAATAAAGGCCTTGTAGCTTTTCCCAGGTGAAATCTCCATTGCAATGTTTCAAAAACTCCACAGTTGGTCAAAGATAGAACTGTTCAGAAAAAATATTAATCTAGGTCTGTAGGATCAAAATCATGAGCTCAAAAAATACAGAATCTACGGAAAAAACAAGAGTCCTAGAAAAAATGACTGGCCAGTAATTAGTAAATACAATACAATTTACTGTTTTTTTTAGGCCTCAGATCAGTCTCCTACTGAGCTTGCAGGCTTCTTTCATTTGCATTTCGACATAATTCCTGGCTGAGGTCTGAAGAAGCAGGGAAAAACTGCTATTCTGAGCAGACACCTCAGGCCTAAGGCATTTTAACCATAAGTCATAATTCTCAGGTTCGAATGTTGAAAATTATGAAACAAGTTTAAGATATAATTCACAAAATTTTATATCTTAACATTTTGTTTAGTCAACAGATACCATTCTCTGATTTACTATCCTTGTCCAAATTAATGCACTGGTACACACAGTGACATTTTCCCAGGCTACCCAATTCAAAATTGGTGAAAAAAAAAAAAAAAGACTGAATGATTGGAAAGTTACTTGCCAACTTGGAAGTACAGTTCTTTAGTTTTCCATCTTAAGTATTTAAGTTCTCTGGCATGAATTATTTGAAATCATAAACTAAACAATTACCTAAACCCAACTTTTAACTGCAAGATTGTGCAATGCTTCAAAACCCATTCAGATACCAGATTGTTACAATAAAACATCATCTTTTAGACACACATTCAGCCAAGATCATTTCCCAAGAAACAATTTATAATATCAACACACTATTGCACATGTCTTAAAGGGCCAGAAACAAAGACACAGGACAGACAGAAAGGAGCTCCAGAACATGGCTGACAGACAGAAACCTTTAAAACAGAGCAGATGGGGCTGGGGATGTGGCTCAAGTGGTAGCGTGCTTGCCTGGCATGGGTGCAGCCTGGGTTCAATCCTCAGCACCACATAAAAACAAAGATGTTGTGTCTGCCGAAAACTAAAATGTAAATAAAATATTAAAAAAAAAAAAACAGAGCAGATAAGAGAAAAATCTCCTACACCAGTGGCACCATAGATGTCCCCACAAGGGGAACAGATATTTTCACAGAGGGGCAACCTGAAATGTAAAATCAAGGGTCTCCATGATGACTTTACTGCATTAAGTGTCCCCTTTTCTTTTTCTCTTTTTTTTTAAGAAGACAGAGGTGGCATAATCCTTACAGTGCAAGGAAGGCAGGAATTCCCTGAAGCAACAGGGCTTTGGCATCTGCTGGGAGTCCCTCAATCCCTCCTTTTACTTACAGGATTAGCTCCTCTGGTTCGGTTCCACCCCAGGCACACTCCATCTCCTAACATTTCAGTAGTCAGTTCTCAAAAAGTTCTGGGGGGGAGGTTGTATCAAAATTTGTAACTGAAAGTTCAGTTCCTGACCTTGAAGCTAATTAATGCCAATTTAATAATGAGGACAGGGTTTTGAGAAAAAGAAAAAATGGAGGTTTATTGCTTGCTAACAAAGGAGAAACACAGGAGACTCTGCCCAAAGGTTGTGACTCTCTTGATCTGGAGGGACAAGGGGTTTTAAAGGAGTCTCACTTGTTAACCTGGGAGATACTCAGTTCTTAGATCTCCATCAGGCATTGCCCTCTGCAGTGGGTGTGCTCCAGCAGCCAGCTAGGGGCTTCTCTCATCCTGCTTAACAAAGGGGGGGGGGTAAAGTTCATCACAGTTCCTTAAAACACAGTCCAAAGGGGTGTCAGGCTTACTTGCTTTATTACCCATTTTCACGTCCAATATCCTTAAGTTTACCACAGAAATTACACAACAAAACACACAAAAACAAACAAACAAAAATCATATAGAACACAGAACAAAACACAAGAAAACAGAAACCCAGCAATGAAACAGAAAACAGAGGAGCACTGCATCATCTTCTAAAGCTCCGGGGTAGGAGGGCTTGTGTGCCCATCGGCACCTCTCTACCCTTCCAGAAGAATTCCCTACAGAACAGAACAGAGGACAGAACGATTTCTCTTTACTGTCCACGACAGGAGTATATGTGAGCCTCACCAGGCCACCTCTCTGTCATCAGAAGAGATCTCCCTTAACCTGATATCAGATGTTATAAAGGCACCACTTACTTATGGAGGCCTCCTCCACCAGGTGCTTGCTGATAGTTTTAGTGCAGCAGTTCACTGCAGTGCTCCGGGGACCTAAGGCTCACTCCAAGGACTTGGAACATCACAAGTTGTGCATCCCCTGGAGTGGCTCTCTAGCCTGGAGCCCTGGAGCAAAGGCCAGCTTCAGAATTTCAGGCAGTCTGGTCTTGTGATCTGGTCGGGCAGGGTCATCTCGCTGGGGATCTCCAAAATGATAGACCAGGATGCAAGAAAAAACCACTGAATCCAATTAATTCAAATTAAACCAAGCTTATTATTTCAACTGGCCAGGCTGCATCTCCATCCCAAAACAGCGGGAACAAGACAGCACCCCAGCTTTCCTGCAGCCCAGCTTTATAGCCCAGAATCTTACACAAAGGGGGGTTACAGATAACAGAACTCTGACAAGCATCACACTAATGGTAGTTTACATTTATTGCTGGCCCCAACATCAGAATTTATGAGGACCATTAGAGCCTGAGAGAGGGATGTAGTCTGGCCAGGGAAGGCAAATATATATGAGGTGCAACTAAGATTCAGAGAGGGCTGCTATCTGGTCAGAGAGCCAGGCATGGGTGAGTTCAAGGCAGGGGCAGGCATTCCAAGCAGGTTCAGAATTTGCAGTAATTTATAGTAAAGCTGAAATTATCTTTTCTTGCTTTTCTGGTGAGATGCCCAATTTTAAGAAAAGATCAGGTTGGGTCTATCAAGACCACTATTCTAACAAAAACACTCTCACATGGCCCTCATCTTCTTCCATATAGACACTCATCATAACATTCTGGCTGGGGGTTTCCATAGGGGGAACAGTCTAAGATGGTGTCCAAAGTAAGATCTCATACCCATCATTTTCCAAAAGTCATGGTGGCCTCGACACCTTTCCTGAGATACAGGATAGATAAAATGGGCCTGTAGTTAATACTGCTCTGCTTCTCAAATTAGAGGACTCCAGCCTCCCAGGGGTACATTCCTTATGTGTACTGGAGTCATGAATAAACCCAACCACCTGTGTGCTAGTTACTGTAGGGCTTGCAACAACTCATTTGACCCAGAGGATCCATGTTTTTACTTCATAGGGGTCAGGAGCCTGACCAGAGGAAGGCAAGAGACTTCATCCAAAATTACTCTTTTTTTATCCTTTTAGTTATGGATGGACACATGGGATTTTTCTTTAGTTTCCTGGGGTGCTGAGAATTTAATCCACAGCCACACACAGGACCAAGGGTCAGATTCAGACAAATCTTTTACAAAGCACTTCACCTAAAAGGCACAAAATAGGCTTCTTCATTTCCATTTGAAACAGTTTTCTTGAACAAAGGGGTGGCTTAAGGCAAAGACCTCCCTGACATTCAGGGGAACAGAACAATATATAAGAGAAAAGCCTGGGGAAAGACTTTTCCTCAAGATGAACACTGTGGCACTGACAGCTCCTAATCATGCTACTTGGGTTGCTCTCTTCAAGCAGGGATTCTCCAGAGAGATCCTTACAGGTCACTCTAATTTTTGAGTTTTCTGAGATGCTGGGTATTCCCTTCAGCAATCCAGTCCATGGCCACGTCACAGAAATTGAGGGGGGTACACATCTTGGAAACAAAACTATGAACCACTTCAGATATTGGCCATAATTCAGGAAGAATATAAAAACTTAGGATCATGGTAGTGTTGCCCATCTGCAAGGCAAGCAGCAGTCCATTCATAAATTGGCAATGAGGAGTGCTGGAAAGGTTTCCACTAGAAAAGACACATTCACTGCTGCATTCTTCTCTCTACTCTCTTTAACCACAAACCCAGTGGGATCCATTGACATACAAACACTCACCATTAGCAAAAGGACTCACTTTTTAACAGTCCATTTCAAACCCAAGAAAATGTTTTGCCTTCATTTTCTCAGAACATGAGACAAAATGACAAATTCAAACACACACCCACTAAGACACACAAACCCCCTCTATATTTGGTCTGCATCTATCCACTGTGTCCTCTGACTGGTGGGTGAAACTATGTTCCCCAGCAGTGGCTGGTCCTGTCACAGCTCTGGTCTATTGGCCATCTCTGAGTAGTTGTCAGGAACAGGCAATGAGCCAGTACTTCTTTCTAAAGAAAGGCCCCTTTTCAGACCTTTCAGGTATTGGGCTATCCACACATCACTAGGTGCCAAGAAAAAATGACTCTGGCCTAGGTACAGACAAAAAAGTGAGCCCAATGGGACTGGAACTGTCTCTGCGTGCCTCACCTCCTGGATCCCAAGTTCAGAGAGTTCCATCACCAAGGAAGTGAGGTGAGGTCACTTCACTCAGGCAAGTGAATGAGGTCACTGCCTTGGCAACCACTTTGTCCTAACAGTTGTTTCCATGGGTCCCATGAGATGGAGGCTGCCCCACCTTCCTGTAACATTTTCACAAGGTATAAATCCATATATACCACAGGAGCCCAAAATCATCTATCCACCCAGGCCTGATTGTGTCCATCTTCCCTGCAATGAGAAGAGAGAGGCTGATTCAGCCACATCCCTTCATCCTGACCGGGTTGTTGGCCATGGATGATGACTTTGGGCCTCACAGGTCCTACCTAGCTGCCTACATTTACTCCAGGGATCATTTCTGAATCTACCTTTGAGCTTCTCAGCAGCTGTAGGATTCCCTACATACCTGTATGGCGAGATCAACTCGAGACCTGCTGTTATGTGGAAATAGATTTGGAAAATACAAATTCCATGAAGAGATCACCTCCCCATATACTGAAGGAACTGAAAATTCAAACTATGGTGAGATTTATACTTCAAGAAGTTTATAAATAAAACCATGTGGAAGAAAATGAATATTTTGCATGGATATGTGAAGGATATATATCCCCTTATGAATTTCGATTGGTATATGTACTGTTACATTTTAATGTATATATAGTGTACGGATTTGCAAACATGAAATACATGTGTCATATATATATATACTACCTTGATTCTTTCATGTCCTTCTGTGTGGCTTTATAATCAACTTTTCACAAGATATTTCTCAGAAATATTCATTTTCCTGACATACATATTCATTTCTGAATACTCAAAATGATCTTCAGTGAATATTGATAACTAACCCTAATATTTCTACAGTAAGTCTCCCAATTTAACATCAATGAAAGTATATTTATATGGGACGTGATGTGTATTTTGAAGTTAATTTTCATTCAACATTGTTATATTATTTCTTCAGTATATATACATCATAAAATATATCATTTCCTCCACAAGTTCACAAATTGACTCAGGTGACAGAGACAGGGAGTCAGGAAGTTACATTGTCGCGACCCCTTGCCCGCAAGGAAGATGCAACTCAGGAATCTTCTCTCAGCAGTTTATTCAGGTCCCTTGATATTTCTTATTCTTTCTTCTTCTCTCCTTCCCGGATGCCCTCCCAGCCTTAATAAAGCATCCCAAGCCCCAATGCAAAGCTGCCGCGTGGAACTTTCTCACAGGGTGGTGAAAAATCATGTGCCAACTCTCTCAGATAAGGAGTTGTTTGTCACATACCACAGCGGAGCCAGCGCCATCTCGTAATGGCTACCATAGTCTGCAGAAACGGCAGAAGCGGCTCACCACAGTTCCCCCTTTCTGTTTTATTAAAACAATACAGGCGAGAGTAGAGGTCCTATCCCACTGTGCAGAAGTGGCTGCATAGTATGGCTCAGTCCTAAGGAGGGCCCTTCCCCAGATCCGAGGCCATATCAGCCGACGCGTTTTTTCGTGAGGCGGGGCGTGGACGCGTCTAACCCGCATGCAATAGGACATGCTCTCCTTGAGGTCCACGTCAAGGATCACTCAAGTGCAGTGCCTTGCCTCGCATCCTGTATCGTGACGATGGTGGACGAAGGGGGATAGCTGAGGCTGAACTGTGGCTGTATTAATGACAAACAAGTTGACAGCACCCTGAAAGAAAGGCACGGACTTTAAAGCGATAGAAAAGCACTAGTGTGAAAACCCATCTGCGTGCAATGGCAGCAAGACCGGCAGAGTGCAAGGGCTTTCCAACACTAAGAGAATAACAAGGAAAGTCATGTCGATCCCAGTGCAATGTTATAATAACTTGGGGTGCAACGACCATGACAAAGGTTTACTGTTTAAGATGCGCAAGCCAGACTTGAGGTGAGTTGCCATTTTCTAAAGCTGCAAGAGCTTGTATGATCATAGCCTTTTCTTGTGCATGGCGAGTTTTAAGGCGACAGAGAAACCACAAACAAAGTATAACACTGAAGCAACACATTGCACCAAAAATGCCTACCCCCACCCACTCTTTGAAGAAGGAAAAAGCAGAAGATATCCAATCGGTGAATTGACCCAAAGTCACTGGTTCAACGCGGGTACTATTCAAAACAGCAATCTGAGTTAGTTGAGACTGGATCATGTCTTCCGCTGCCATGGACCAATTTCCGGCCAAATATTCGCCAATGATGCGGGAGGCATTTCTGGAATCATTAAATCTGACAGAGGTTATGCATAAATGTGCACGTTGATCAACACAACCCAAAAGCACTAAGTCAGCCAATTCTTCTACCTGAGCTTGAAGTAAATCTATCCTTTGGTTGGCAGCTAAAATCCCTGACAAAATATGTTGATTAATTGAATTTTGGGATTCAAGTATGGTGGAAGTTTGTTGAACAACTTGATTAATAGTGGCAGCAGTTTGTACTTGACTGGCCATGGCTACTCCAGCTGTAACTGCTGCAGCAGCAGACACTGCCACAGCTGTCACTATAGCTGCCGTAATTCCAAAATCTCTGCGGACTCTAAGTAGTTCAACAATGGGGAATTTATCTGGGTCCGCAGTGACTGGGATTGGGACAAAGGTTGGAATTTTCATAACCACTGCTACAGTCCAAGAACCATTCCAACACTCAGATAAGAGACAGGTAACACTAGAACAATCCAGCATCCCCGATGAGGTATTATTAGCCAAAAGGAGCAAGAACGGGGATTGGACACAGACCATTGCAGGAGGCAATGTGGCATTATATAGCAAAGAGTTGAACGAAACAGATGTGAGCCTATTACCTCGTTCACTTTTCCTAACAGTGCCAGAAACATTAGCCAGCCAGCTTTTGGCTCCCAGCAATTGAGCCAATGCAGAAATATCAGCTGAAGCCCCCTTCTCATTGGAAATCAGCCATTGAAACCAGGACCAACCTACTCCTGTAGAGGAGTTGGCACTATGGTTAAAATTATAAACATACCTCTTAAGAGAGGGGGAAAAGGAGAAACCCTTAGCAACTTGAAGTTTCTCCCAAGAATGATCCTGACAAGGCGTAAATGTTGGGGGGAAACCAAGATTAGGGGTACAGTAAGGAGAGGCCTTGAAATGAGTGGCATTGTAAGTACTATTAAAAGAAGGAGGTACTGGGATTAGTACCTTGGAGATCATAGCCAAGGTAGTTATGTTTAAAGCAGAGCTATTTACAGGGGTCCCTGAACCTGATTGCTTCCCCGAAACTACTTGGCTCAGTACAGCATTAATAATACTCTCTGAGACCTGATTGGACCGCAATGGGTCCTCCCAGTTAGTCAAATTTTTGGTCTTAAGGCTAATGCAATTAGCGTTTCCAAGGCTGAAACAAAAAACTCCTGTGAGATTAACCTGAGATGGATTAAAAATGCTTTCCACGTCCCCTCTAGGAGAGGCACAGGGAGCAGACATCTCACATGAGGTAGAGAAAAGAGTGGGGAGGACACTAGAACTACCATGAACCGGCATCGGCATTGGCCAAGCCCGTGCCACTGCCCACCACTGCATTGGTGTCATCTGTGCCATCGGCACCAGCACCAGAACCAGAGCACGTAGCAGAGTGAAGATCCTCATCACAGGGTTGCTGTGGTATCTCTTGTTGCTGGTCGGTTGATGTCAAGACTCTTCTTGTCAGGCGTTCAGGGACCCACAACGGCTCCGTGCGATCCTGGGGAAAAACACATACAGATCCTCGTGCCCATGTCAGCACGGGGTCGGGGCCGTTCAATTGGCCTGTAAGAACATCCTTCCACTTAACATAACCAATCACAGAGGGCTGAGGGGACACATGTCTATCAGCCACAGAGCGACCATGAATATCCAAATTTAAAAAATTAATGGTAAAGAGAGCTAAGGACAGGCGTTCTTTAGGAGTGTGTTCAGCTCCTATTCCCCCTTTTTGTTTTTGTAAAGTTTCCTTTAAGGTGCGATGAGCACGCTCAACAATGCCTTGTCCTTGAGGATTGTAAGGCAGACCATGAGTAAGTTGCACTCCCATGGTAGAACAAAAGGATGTAAATTGTCTGCCAGTATAAGCAGGTCCATTATCAGTCTTAAGGGATGCAGGAGCACCCCATGCTGCCCATGCTTCTAGGCAATGAGTGATAACATTACGTGCCTTCTCTCCCGACAAAGCAGAGGCATGAATAACTCCAGAGCACGTATCAACAGAAACATGTACATACTTGAGGTTACCAAAGTCAGGTATGTGCGTCACATCCATTTGCCAGACAACCAATGGTTTTAATCCCCGGGGGTTCACTCCATAAGTAGGGGGATGAAGAAATGTGACACAATGGGGACATTGTAATACTATCTGACGAGCATCCGCTCTTGAAATGGAAAAATGCCTGCGCAGCGTTAAAGCATTAACATGGAAATTTTGGTGAAATAATTTAGCCCCCTCTAAGGAGGAAGCCAAGCATATCAACTGGCCTCTAGTGGCTGAGTCCGCACAGGCATTACCCTGTGATAACGGACCAGGAAGAGAAGTATGAGCCCGTATGTGCATTGGATAAAAAGGAGCAGTGCGGCTACAGATAAGTTGTTGAAGCTGATTAAAGTAAGCAGATACATTATGGGCATTACTAATAGCTCCCACGGCCTCCAGGACTTTGAGTGCTTGTACCACATAAATGGAGTCCGAGATAAGATTAAAAGGAAAAGAACACTGTTTAAAAACCTCAATAACAATTTGCAGTTCAACCCATTGTGGATTACCAGGAGCAAATTGATGCTGAACAGGGGGAGAATCATTAATTACATAAGCTCCCATTCCAGACTTGGAACCATCAGTGAATATATTGACAGCCCTCGGAATTGGATTGGGTGAAGTTACCTTAGGGAAAATGATGGGATGTTCTTTAACAAAATGGAGTAATGGATGGGAAGGGTAATGATTGTCAATATCCCCTTGAAACGAGCAACATAGAATAGCCCAGTTGTCTAGAGTAGCACACAAAACATTAAGTTGAGCCTTAGTATAGGGTATAATAAGAGAAGAAGGTGATTGTCCGAAAAATTGAATGCTTTGGTGAATCCCTTTAAGTGCTAACGCTGCAACAGCATCAGGATAGTATTCTAAAGATTTTCCTGGGGATATATGTGGATGGATCCATAGTAAAGGCCCATCTTGCCACAGTACTCCAGTAGGCTGCCGCATAGTGGCAAGCACACATAACTGGAAAGATTTATCACTTTGGAGCCTGCATAGAGTAGCATGTTGTATAGCTTCTTCTACTGTGATAAGGGCCGCTCTAGCCTCTTTGGTAAGGCTACGAGGAGAAGCAAGATCTGGATCACCCTTAAGGGTAGCATACAAAGGCTGGAACACACCATTAGGAATATGTAAATATCCCCTTATCCAATTAATATCTCCCAACAGTTTTTGAAAATCATTTAGAGTTTGGAGATCTTGAGTTCTTATGGTGATTTTTTGTGGTTTTAGTTTATCATACCCAATTATTGCTCCCAAATACTCAATAGAATTCCCCGTTTGAACCTTTTCAGGTGCAATATGTAGCCCATATTGAGCTAACAGCTTTACTGTCTTTATAGGCCTCATTAACTATCTGCTCTAATTTAGCGGCCAATAACACATCATCCATATAGTGAATAATCTTGATGGAGGAATACTTATGTCTGAGAGGTGCGAGTGCCTTTCCCACATACATCTGGCACATCGTGGGACTATTAGCCATTCCCTGCGGCAACACTACCCACTCAAACCTAAGATCTGGCTCCTCGTGGTTACACGAGGGAAGGGTGAAAGCAAAACGTTGTGAGTCTTTAGGATGCAAAGGAATAGAAAAGAAACA
This sequence comes from Marmota flaviventris, assembly GCF_047511675.1. Classification (NCBI taxonomy): domain Eukaryota; kingdom Metazoa; phylum Chordata; class Mammalia; order Rodentia; family Sciuridae; genus Marmota; species Marmota flaviventris. The sequence goes on from NC_092509.1 coordinate 808,504, forward strand.
GTCTTTAATGTCAATAGCAATAATATGCCAGCCCTGAGGAATAGAGGAGAGCAGAGGTAGCCCTCTTTGAATGGGCCCCATAAGTTGCATTTGAGCATTAACTGCTCGTAAATCATGCAGTAGGCGCCACTTTCCTGATTTTTTCCTAATAACAAATATGGGAGTATTCCATGGAGAAGTAGAAGGTTGGATGTGACCCAAGTTTAGTTGTTCTTTAATTAAATTATGGGCCGCTGCCAATTTAACCGAGGGAAGAGGCCACTGAGGCACCCAAACAGGCTCCTCGGTGAGCCATGTTATGGGTATTTGAGCCCCAGTGGCCCCTAGGAAAAACCCAGACCAAATCTGTTAAGCTTTTGATGACCTTGCACAGGATGCCTACACCCCTGTAGGTGTTTTCCTAGTCCTAGACCTGGCCTATACCCCATATTTTGCATAATCTGTTGAGACACCGGAGAATAGTCATTACTAAGAGTGAACCCCATGTCTTTCATCAGATCACGACCCCATAAAGAGATAGATAAATCAAGTACATAAGGCTGAAAGGTGCCATTGTGTCCTTCTGGGTCCTTCCAAGATAGATGTCTACAGCTGATTTGAGGGGCCTGGGCATATCCCAAACCTCTTAGTGATTGATCTGAGAGCTGCACCGGCCACCCCTTTGACCAGTCCTTTTGTGCTATTATACTACGATCTGCTCCAGTATCTAGCAATCCCAAAATTGATTTGCCTTCTATGGTTAAGTTTAAAGTAGGACGGTCATTCATATCTAAGGACAAATAAACAGAATTCCCTCCAGTGACTCCAATCTCATCACTTGTCCTTGAAAAGGAATCAGCAGGAAAGCGGGTATGCAGACTGGGTAGAATTAGCAATTGAGCAATCCGGTCTCCTGGGGAAGTGGACACAATACCCCTTGGAGCTTCCACCATAACCTTTACTGATCCTACAGTATCAGGACTAATGACTCCAGGAAAGACATGAAGACCTTGCAATATAGAGGATGCACGTCCAATTAGCAAACCTACAGTGCCAGGTGGTAAAGGCCCTTTGAATTTAGTTTCCACCAATTGGACTCCTATCTTAGGTGTTAGTACGAGTCTGGATGTGGAACAGAGGTCCAATCCCGTGGCACCTGTAGTGGCTCTCCGCGTCTCATGGGATGGCGTAGAGATGGCCATGTCTCGGGTTTGGGTGTGACATTCTCCATTGCCCCATATATTTGTGGGCCCTGGGGTCGGGGGCCCCTTCGGCCGTTTTTTGGCCCAGCTGAAACAGGCTGTCCATAGATGTCCCTCACTGATCTACACTCTTTTGCCCAATGCTTTCCCTTTTTACATTTTGGACACAGCCCCTGTTGACGAAGGCCATTGGAAGGGCCACCGCGAGGGGGTCCAGTAAAATTATCTTTTTTAGGACATTCACGTCTGAAATGACCAGGTTGACCACAATGGAAGCATGTTCCGGCACCAGCACTGCCCCCTTTTGCCATCCGAAGGACAGCAGCTGCAAGACCTGCATTAGTTAAAGGTCCTCCAATCTCTCTACACACTTTCATCCATGCTTCTATGCCCTTATTTTTATAAGGCTTTACATTCCTTGGTGCACTGCTCAAAAACCAATTGCTTGATAAGGGGCATGGCTCTATCAGGATCCCCAAAAATCTTTCCAGCGGCATCCACCATCCTTGCTACAAAGTCTGAAAAGGGTTCTGTAGGGCCTTGTAGAATCTTGGTCAAATTACCAGACACCTCTCCTCTATTTGGAAGCGACTTCCATGCCCGAATGCAAATGTTGTTAATTTGATCATATGCCTCAAGAGGAAATCCTGTCTGTTGATTTGCAAATCTACCCTGCCCTAAGAGCATATCCTTGTCCCAATGGGGATGTCCCGCCGCATGGTTTTGGGCGGCCTGCTCTATTGCGCCCTCTAGCACGAATGCTCTCCAGTCCAGATATTTACCAGGGAAACGCAAGCCCGAACAAGGCTAGCCCAATCAGAAGGAGTCAAACAGTATCTAGATAGATTCTCCACCTGAGTCAGTGTGAAGGCGGCATCCACCCCATAAGTACGCACAGACTCCGCCAGGGTCTTTACAATTTTAAAATCTAAGGGTTCATGGACTCTTCCCCTGTTGTCATCCTGAAAAACTGGATAAGCAAGACCCATCTCAGCGTGAACAGCCCTCCATGTTTGGGCATGGAAAGCTCTCCCCGTAGTGCCCCCACCATACGGCGGTGGATCCGGGGGATCGTTCTTCCTGAGCCCTTGTTTCTTTTTATTCCCTTCTCCTATAGCTAAACTCCCTAGCTGACAAGACAGCCTCCCGAGCTCTTCCTCCTCATCCTCCTCCTCCTCTGACCCACTTTCGCATGGGGGTGTACGCAGCGTACTGAGATCTGGATACAACCGTCTCCTCCCCCGTGTCATGCTCCGCACACTCCCCTCTTCCCGAGTCACTTCACTTTCTGCCGTCTCCGACTTTTCCTCATGTAATCGCTCTAAAACCTCCTGTCCTTTAGCAAGTGCTTCCTGGCATCTGCCATCCGTAAGGCAACCACGGACCATTTTCCAAAGGGGTATCACCCCACCCTCTAACATGCCGTGCTCAGATGCAAAGTCAAGATCTTTGCCTAATTTATCCCAACTAGGCACAGTAAGGCTGCCCGAAAATGCAAACCACGGTGCAGCGATATCTACCTTCTGTAAAAATCTCTGTAATGTACTATGCTTCACTTCCAGTCCCTTGGAACGTAACAGGCCATCTAGGGCCAGAAGAAGCGGACTTGAAGATGCGGCACCCATGACACAACGACAAAAAAAATACAGACAACAGAAACACACTGACGCAGCGGAAGAAACACAGAAAACAAAAGCGAAAGTAGAAGCAAAAGTACACGGCGCAGCTGCAATAAAATGCAAGGCTTCCTCTTTCATTACAGAAGAGCTGCCCCGCTTTAGTCGTGGATCCCACTTACCTAGGGACTAACCCCGCTTTGAACGCGGATCCCCCTTACCTGGGGACTAACCCCGCTTTGATCGCGGATCCCACTTACCTGGGGACTAACCGGTGCACCACCCCTGACTACTGAGAGTTCTGATTTCCCGGGTTTCGGCACCACTTGTCGCGACCCCTTGCCCGCAAGGAAGACGCAACTCAGGAATCTTCTCTCAGCAGTTTATTCAGGTCCCTTGATATTTCTTATTCTTTCTTCTTCTCTCCTTCCCGGATGCCCTCCCAGCCTTAATAAAGCATCCCAAGCCCCAATGCAAAGCTGCCGCATGGAACTTTCTCACAGGGTGGTGAAAAATCATGTGCCAACTCTCTCAGATAAGGAGTTGTTTGTCACATACCACAGCGGAGCCAGCGCCATCTCGTAATGGCGACCATAGTCTGCAGAAACGGCAGAAGCGGCTCACCACATTACATATTTGTTACCTTTGAAAATTCATGGAGAAATAATATGACAAAATATGTGACAGGTTTTATGATATGTATCCCTGATACAGCAAAAGGCATGTCCAAGTATACACCATGCCTCTTATGAAATGCCTGCACTTCTATTCTTTTAGGATTATTTTTATCCATATTAGGATAAGTAATCAGAGTCTAGTAGGATATGGGTTAGTGTCAGAGTTTCAATATTTCGAGTGGCAAAAAGGAAAATGAGTCTAATATGAATGCGAAGATGTGACATGCGTATTTCTTCCACCATTTCTGGGAGTATGTTTGGAAACCCTGTCACTTAGTGTTTGGGGATACAAAGAGGTGTACCCCGTTTCTTTGCATATAGAGATGATGCATGAATAGATCATATGGTGAATGAAAGCCAATCAGTGCATTTGCTATGAAAAAGAGGTTCATCAGAGAAGGGAGACATCCCTGATGCTTCCAAGGGAAGCCACATGGTCAAGCAAGTCCTGGAACCATCCTAGCACAAATGGCACTAGCGGAACTGAGAAGCTGCTGTAAAGTTCCCCCAAGACTCCCATGGAAACTCAGCTGTAAACAATAGATAGAAATAAAAGTCAGTTTGACTGCTTCATCTTAAACACTTAGCAAAGACAGTTAAAACCAAAACACAGCTATTCCTGGGCATTTTAAATAATAATAGTTAAATGTAACTTCCAAGAATAAGTAAACTGGAGGCTACAAAAGAGATTCTTAGGCAGGAATGCCTGATAACTATCAAAAGGAACTGCCAGAATAGTTTTTAGTTTAAGGCTTACAGATACTCCTAACCTACACAGGTAGGCTTGGTGTTTGCTAATATGATTATCCAGCCCTAAGTAACAGAATTAAAGGTTTCTCTATTAGACACAGAGGTCATACTAGTAAAAGGATTTTGCCAGATCAGATGACTTTAAATTATTAAACTGTATCTTAAGGGGAAGGGCATCTGTAACCCTAAAAGATAAATGTTATGTTTACAATTCTAATAACTGGGGATGTTAAAGCCTGGTGAAGGAACTTCTATACAGTGACATGTTCCAGCTGCTGCAACATTTATTCAGTACTCATGGTTTTTGTTTCTCTCACAGAAGCACCCATTCCCAGATGACAACCTGTTTTTCCCCAATCAGACCTCAAATGGAACTGACTTCTATAAGGGAACTCACATCCCGCACGTCGCCCCACATGTCTTTAAGCCCCCTCATTATCGACACCCCTTTTCAGCTCTGAAGCAGCCAGAATGAGCCATTGCCCCTTCTCCTTACAGCAATAAAGAGTTCCTAAAATTAGCGGGGAATGAAGCCAGAAATGGATAGACAATGTAGATAGGTAAATCGAGTTAGGTTGTATGGATATAGGAGTCCCATTCTTAGTGAGTCTGGGAAGTTGAAGACGATATCCCAAGATTACTGTTTACCAAGATGTAGAGCCTGGCCAAATAGGCCCCCCCAACTTAGGGAACCATGATTCTTTCCCAAGTTTCCATAAAAAGGGGGGAATGAAAAACCAGCCTCTATCTCAGAGCAAAGCCTGTCCAAGGAAGGGGCATGACCTTTGTCCTTGGAAAGACCTACAGAGTGCTCCTAGGCACATTCCCACCCTGCTAAGTTGTTTATCTACAAATAACAGGAGAGATCTGCTGTGTCAGGTGTCCCTGACTCAGTCAGGCTAGGTGGGGATCCATAGCAACCCCCTAGCAGCCACCAATCAGCATGAGACAGGGAAATGCCTGGGATGCCAGATGACCCTCCCAGTAGTTTACGGTGGTTGATAACATGTTGCAAAACCATGTAATTCAGCATGAACACCCCTCTTGGCTTAAACCAATCAGTTCAAATGAATCCCCCTCTTGTAGTAACCAATCACCCCTACCCAACTTGTTCCTGCCAGTGAATGTGCTAATCATGTTTTAGAGTTGTTATTTGATTTTCCCGCTGTGTGTGATGATTTGCTAAGAGATGCTATGATGTATGTGAGGGTCCCTGCCTTCTCCAAAAAATGTATAAAATTGCTGCAAACCCTGGGCTCTGGGCCTCTCAGCATCACCAGTTGCTGTGTGTGTGTGTGGAGCACCGAGCTAGCTCACAATAAACACCTCTTTGCTGCTTACATCAATCTTGGGTCTCTGGTTGTCTTTTTGGGGTCCCGAATTCGAGCAAAACAGATGGATATATAAACCGCTAGATAGATGTGGAGGTTAAGCTAGAGATGGAGATAAAGATGGTATCTTAGAACCACAGACAATTGTATCAGGTTTCAATGGGATGGGGGCAAATACCCTTTTCCCAAATCTCCATCAATCTCCAAAACCTTTTGTTTAAGTCAAAAAATTTTTAAAAAAATAGATGTAGATAGACACAATACCTTTATTTAATTTATTTAATTTTATTTGGTGCTGAGGATTGAAACCCAGTGCTTCACATGTGCTAGGCAAGCACTTTACCACTGAGCTACACCCGCAGCCCCTAGTGGAAAGATTTTGAGAGGGTGTACCAAGAATTGAACTTAGGCACACTCGACCACTGAGCCACAAACTGCTGAGAGCCACTGCCAAGTAGGAATGACGCATGGCAATTTCCTTGTCAGCCTACCCAATGTTGCTTAGAGGGAGGACTCTCCATTGTGGAAATGGGCTTGCCTTGGACCCAGGTCATTTGCAGTGACATTGAATGAATGTTTGAGAAAGGTGACCCTGCTCAAGGACCAGGGTGGATCCGGGTTTAGGGTGGATCCTGCTGGGAATAGGGCATATCCTGCTGCCTCAGGCGCCCACTCCTTGAGTTCCTGTTGAGTTCTCGCAGGATTCAGAGAGTATTTGGTATGCAGAGCCCGGTGGAGTGTGTGGATTTTTCCCAGAATGTGCGTGTAGAGTGCCGGTGAGAGTTCGGGAATAAAGAATTGCTGTTTGAATCTACAAGGCTGTGAGTGGCAACATACCCAGCCCTATATTGCATTTCATTTAGAGACCGGATCTCACTGAGTTGCTTAGTGCCTCACCATTGCTGAAGCTGGATTTGAACTCATGATCCTCCTGCCCCAGCCTCCAGAGCTGCTGGGATTACAGGTATGCACCACTCTGTCCAGCTAGTTGAAAGATTTTTAACATACAGAAAATAATACACAGATTTTCATATGCTCCTAATAGAAGACAAAATTTTACATTTGTTTGGGGGACTTTCTTTTTTGTGGAACCGATGTTGTCTCAATCTTGCAGAGACAGAGCTTCAAATCAAATGTCCTAGGTACCTTCTATCCCCTCCAACTAGACCTAAGCCCCTCCTAATTAAGAAAGTTCCTATAGGGTTACAGGCCTGCCCTGGTATCCAGCAGGGCTGGAAAAGTCCCCAGTATTTAGGTATTTACACCTCAGGAGAGAAGTTCTGGCTCCTCAAAAGAAATGTCATATGGTGAACAGGCAGGGAGGCTAAGAGGGTCCCATTTTACAGGAGTGAAACTGAGGCTCAAGAAGTCACTTGCCCTAGGACAGAGACTCGGTTATTTGTTTATCTTACCCAGTCCTGTCTCCCTGGCTTTTTTGTTTGTTTGTTTGTTTTTGTCTTGGGGGGGTGTTGTTTTGTGTTTTGTTTTTGATACTGGGGATTAAACCCAGGAGTACTTAAACACTGAGCTAAATCACCAGCCCTTTTTATTGTTTTCTTTTATTTTGAGACAAGTTCTCACTAAGTTACTTAGGGCCTCACTAAATTTCTGAGCCTGGCCTCGAACTTGCAATCCTCCATCCTCAGCCTCTGAGATTACAGATCTGCACCTGGTTCTGCCTTCCTTTTATGCACTGCTTTCCTTGGAATAGTGGTTGCCAGAAGGAAGGGGCACCTTAGTAGGAAGGAGGTCAATGCTTCTGGCAAGATTGAAAGGGCCAGGAGGCTACTATGCTGAGCCTTCAATATAGAAGGCTGCAGGCCCTGCTGATCTGCAGCTCTGTCTGATACTCAGGGGTGCTGGGGTTCTGTTGGCCCCCTTCAGGACATCTGAGAGTTAAGAAGGGTATGCTCAGAGGTGTCATCAGGAACAAAAGACACTAGACATGTCAGGCAGGTTTGTGGCTCACTCTCCCAACTCCATCGCTTGCTAAGCAAGTGCTATATCCATGAGTTGCACCCCAGTCCAGATTTCCAACTCTGAACATTCTGAATGCCTCAGAGTGGACACACGGGGATGACAGTGACCACAAATCGGAATTTTTCTATTGTAAGTGATTTTTCAAAATCTGGCTTCAACAAAAAGAATTGTAGTTTCAGCTTCAGAATCTGGAGGATCCAGGTATTTAAGTAATAGGATGAGGGACACAAGCTGTCTCTCCATCACTTGGCCTGCCACCCCTCATTCCCTAATGGTGACTTCATTTGGAGTCCACACAATGACAGTATGGCTTCCAGCAGGTGTGACAGTCCTGGAAGTCTCAAGGTCAGTGAGAAAGAGCTACCTCCTTCCCCAAATCTTTATATTGACGAGCAACCAGCATGAGTGGGCCAGCCAACGTGGGGCACCTACCACTTCCTAAATGCCAGGCATTGTCTGCATTGTCTGCTTGATCTCATGTTTATTTGGGGTTTGAGGAGAGGGTTTTGTTTTGCAATACTGGGGATCGAACTCAGGCCTACCACTGAGCTGCATACCAGCTTATTCTCACGTGGGGAGTAACTGTTTGTCCCCTAGCCATGTTCAAAAGAACCTTTCACTAGGATCCTTGTAAAGCTTCTTGACAGGGCCCAGAGGAATCTCATCATGGCTAATGGTCTCAGGGATCCTTGGGCTCCAGGAAAGGAAGGGCTATTCCCCAAACCTCCGCTCTAGAGAGTGTCCCACCTAGGAAGGTCAGGGACATCATTTCCCAACTCCTTCCTGCTCCCAGACTGTCACAGTGGAAGGGAAGGCATGAGAACAAACACCTACTGCTGGTGACCAGCTGACTCTCCTTTAGAATCTGCTCATGCAGTTGGGCTTATAGAAAGGTGCCTACCTCAGCCAGGTAAGTTCCTAACCTAAAGCAAGGCTAAAGTGGGCAGCTGCTGCTTACCTGCAGCCGTCTGATTCCTTAGTCAACCCTGAGAAGGTAGGGGTAGGAGACAGATTCCCTCTTCTGGATCTCCAAAGGAGCACCTGCTGGAATCACTATAAACACCCATGCCAAGCTCAGGCATGTGAGAGCCACAGCTCCACCACTGCCTAGGGCCAAACTCATTCATGCAACAAATACTTACTGGGCATGCATTATGTTCCAGGTGCAGGGGGATATGCTAACTATCACACAGGCAAAGCTCCCTGCACTAATGGAGGTGCTATTGTCCAGCAGGGTTCAGTAAAATTTTCCTCTAACAACCAGTTAGTAAATATGTTTGGCTTTGGATGCCATAAGGTCTCCACTGAAAGAATTTAACTGCCTTCCCAGTAGGAAAGCATCCACAAATGGGTGTGGCTGTGTGCCAATAAAACTTTGTTTATGGACACTGACCTTTGAATTCCATTTCATGCATTCTGAAATAAAAGTGTTCTCCCCCTGCCCAACCATATAAAAATGTGCAGATGTAAAAAACATTCTTAGTGTGAGGGAGGGTGAAATAAATACAGGTGATGCCAATAATAAAAAAGGGAAACATACACAACACTTAGATGTGCCAGGTATTGTTCTAATGCTTATGTAAATTAACTCATTTAATCCTTAGAATAACTCTGGGAGAGGTGTTACCATTATTGGCTCTACTTTGCTGAGAAGGAAAGAGGGAATGCAGAAATTTACATGGAGTTATACTACCAGAAAACTGTGAGGCCAGGATGCTGACCCAGAACCCCAATGTGTATGCTTTTATACCTTATTCTATCCTGCTCATAAAAACCCAATGAAGTGATCAATTTGTTAGCACATTTGTTGAACAGACAGTCCTAGGCATCAGATCTATAGTACAGGAATGAAACTCCAAACAACCTTATCAGACAGGTGTCCTCACCCTCAGTGTAAAGCAGTTAATGGTAGGTGAGGACACCCGCTGATAGGGTCACCCTACTCCCCTTGCTCTCAATTTCCTTGCTTTGCCCCAGTCAACTTTCACTATGGCATCCAGTAACATCCCCTAGCTCCTAAGCATTCCACATTCTGGCCACTTTTCAACTTGAATTCCACTGCCAGAATGATGTTGGCATCATTTTAACACTTCCAGATATTCGAAAAGGAAAGATTCAAAGTTAAACAGCGCCTGGAGAGACAGAGACCTGGGGACGTTTGAAGTCTGGGGGTGGGGACGAACTTTGGAAAAAAAAATCTCTTAACCAGGCATCTGTCCCCACTCACTCTGCCCCCCACCCCCAGCAAGCCTTGGCCTCCTGATCTCTAAGGGAGGGGCAAGCAGATGAAGGTTCCCACTCTGGGAACTTGGGGGAAATGCTTCTGGCATTAACCAAAGCCTCTTTATATTTAAACTGCCAGCCCAGGATTTTCAGAAAAGTTTCCCCAAGCGTCACTGAGTGTGTGTGCACAAACAATTACACACTGGCGTAGGCACACAGTGGGATGCACAAATACAAACATGTGCAGGTTCACACTCCGCAAGAGGGACCTAGTGGGGCTGCAACTCCACGAAACTCGTGTTCAGTAGTGGAGTGCACACTCTTGCTTGCACACCCTGAGAAGGCGGAGCAGCAGGGTGGTGTAGGTTCCAGCAGGAATTCCAGAGAGAGGGGCTAGGAGGGCCAGGAAGCCGCGCCCTGGAGTTGGGGGCTCGGGGCGGGGCCTTGGGAGTCGAGTTCCTGGCCCCCCACTGAGGAGAAACCCCATGGGCAGAGTAGGGGAGGATTGTCCTGGAGCCAGGGAGCCAAGTGGGACTACCAGGGACTGGAGCACCCCATAGGGGGCGGGAGAGGGCTGAGTGCGGGGAGGGACCTGGCCAGGGAAGGGAGAGGTCAGGGTGCAACCTGGCGGGCAGGAGGTGGGAACTGTGGCCCAGGGGAGTTCCCAGAGCGAGGAGCCAAGATACTCTCCCAGGAGGCTCCTCTGAGGGCCTGGAGGACAATGGTTGGCACGATGGGTCAGGTGCCCCCTGCCAGATTCAAGTTACTAAGTCAAAAGTAGCTGCTGATAGCTTTTCCCCTTCATTCACTGAACACCATTTCTGTGCCAAAGCTTTACCTGAGAGTCCTTCCTGCATTGCCCACAACCTTCTGGTCACATTGGGAAGACAAGGCTCAGTGATATAATAGAACTTACCTCTCAGGTCCACAGAGCAGCCACGATTCAGCCCTGCATGTGGTACCTCATGTTCGTGTCCTGCTTCTAGCCATTAAACCAGAACTTTGGGGGTACAAGGGAGTCAATGTTTTTTTTTTTGTTGTTGTTTTTTTTTTTTTAAATCTCCAGGAATTTCCAATGAGTTTCGCTGATGAAAACCACAGCACTAAATGTCAGACCTCTAGAGACTTTCCAGTCCCAAGTTTGCAAGCTGGGGTCTCTGGGCCCAGTCTGCTCCCTGTAGTGTCCCCTTTGATCTGCAGAGGTACTGTGTACAATTTTGAATTCATTACTAGCAATAAAAATCTAAATTTTATATCAAAATCTGAATTTCTAACTTTTTCAACAGAGAATCAGACAAAACCAACTCCTGACTCGTTTCCTTTCCTTGCATGGATAAAATGACCAACAGCAGAGAAGGGCAAGGTTTTGTTCAGACACCCACAGCTCAGGTTAAGGGACAGAACAGGTGCTTGTGGGAAACCAGGACTCCTAGCTTTCTGACCTGACCCCAGACAACTGCACAGAATCATTTTAAGATGGAGCTTTTCAGGCAAGCAGGAGTGGTACCTTGGCATGTCAGCTTGAGGTAGGATAGAAGAGATACCAAAAAGACAGCTAAAAATGAGACAAAAGAAAGGAAAAAAGACACTTTTTCCTTTCATCTGAAAGCATTGTCATAAAGTTCCTCATACTTTCACTCCCCAAGCCAGTTTTTCTCCCAGACCTGGCACTCCCAAATCATCACCCACAATCTTCAAGTCACAGGAAACACACCACTTAAGAAAACTGCTCTGTGCACTGTTAATTAGCCCACTAATACATGCATTTTTAAAATTAGTTGAGAAAAGGTGATAAAAAACCTATAATATAGGGTACTTTCCCAATCTTGTCTATTGATCAGATAAAGGAGAAGATGTCAATCTAAGGATCCCTGGAACTCCCAGACCTCCATTAGCCATCTGTGATCACCAGACTGATGTCATCTCCACATACCTGCCCAGGCCCACACTCACCAAGTTTCCTTTAAAAGAAGAGCCCAAACCACAGAAGTGCTCTCACTCTTGAGATAGCCTGTGTTGCTGCCCACTCCACCCCCTTTTTTTGTACCAGGGATTAAACCCAAGGAGCACTGAATCACTCACTACATCCCCAGCCCCTATTTTTATTTTTTATTTTGAGACAACTTCTTGCTAAATTTCAGAGGCTGGCCTTGAACTCGTGATCCTCCTGTCTGAACCTCCCTAGTTGCTGGGATTATGGGTGGGCACCATGACACCTGGTTTGGATTCTCTCTTGAATGTGTACTCCTTGTTTTCCTAAATAAATCTGTGTACCTCAATGTCTGACACAGGCAAGAATTCTTTACTTTCACATACATTAAGAACCCCATTGTCCCAAATTGAGGTCCTCCTCTCTGGGACCTCATCAGACTCCCTCCAGTGACAAGACCTATCTGAAGCCAACCCCTTGGCTTCTACAGTCCTGTGCTCTTTCCTGCTCCACAGTCTTGCGGGAGACCCAGGAGGCTCCAGCAAGTGAGTGAGCCCCCATATATGCTTTCAACAGCCCAGTACTCACAGGTGGGCATGTAGGCTAGCTGGGGCACTGTCAGGGGCAAGGTGGAATCCAGCAGAGAAGGAGCATTCTTGAGGTGGGAGCCAGGCAGATCTCTAGGAATCAGATCCCCAAGTGAAGGCGGTTGGACTGATTCACATTCTCAGCCCCTTGGAATGAAAGAGGGGGCTGAGGTCCCTTCTTCCACACGCTGCAGAATGGCCAACTGAGGTTAGAACAGACTTAGGTGAAGGTGAGCCCTGGGAGAGACCTTGGGAACTGAACTGGGGTGGAGGTGGCAGATGGGCTTCATCTCACATGACATCTGGCATGGGGGGCAAAGAGCTTCTTAGGTGGGTACTGCAGGAAGCAAGGCCAAGATTGGAAGGGTGAGGGTCAGCATGGCATGGGCAGGAGGTGGGGGCCAGATTGGACAGGCCACGAGGCCATTAAGCTTTGATTCATCATAGGAGAGATGGGAAAATGCTGACAAGGGTTTTACGTATTAAGGACCAACTAAGGCCAGAGAACTCTGCAGGCTGCAGAGTAGGAGCAGAGCCAGAACCAGGACTATTAGAGCTGCCAGATAGACACAGTGCTGGGGGCTGGGTGGCGACTCAGTGGTAGAGCTCTGGCCTATCACATGCGAGGCAATGGGTTAGGCATAGATATAAATAAATAAAATAAAGGTATTGTGTCCCTCTGGAAATTGACAAACAAGACACAGTGCAGGACAGGGTGACCAGATGGGTGTGGAGATCCAGAGACACCCCTATCCCCCCTCACCCCCCACACACACATAGAGCACAGGCCAGATTATAGGGACCTGTGCCCAAGTGGTAAGCTGGGATCAAGTCACTGCCAGCTAAGGAGATACACTCCCAGCTGTTTCCACAAGTCAGCTTGGGAGCTGGGAACCTTCTCTTGGTCTCCAACTCCTTAAAAAACCAGCAAACCAGCTGGCCCATGCCTGTAATCCCAGTGACTTGGGTGGCTGAGGCAGGAGGATGTGAGTTCAAAGCCAATCTCAGCAACTTAATGAGGCCCTAAGCAACACAGTAAGACCCTGTCTCTAAATAAAATATTTTAAAATGGGATGGGGATGTGGTTTAAGCACTGCTGGGTTCAATTCCAGGTGCCAACCCCCACCCCAGCAGCTCATATGTTCAAGGTCAACAGGGCCATGAGGCACGAGGCACCCACAGGAGGACTGGTCCTGTGCTGTTACTGATTTAGCCTGTGATTTGAGGAGCCATACACCCCCTCTCAGGTCTTAGTGGGTGGGGGTCTGACGGTGGTCTTCCAAGCTGACCACATTGGCTAGATTTTCTCACTTCAACCATAAACAACGTGGCCATAGGACAAGGGCTGCCGAAGATGCCAGAAGTGTGGGCTAAATGGCCACTTTCGAGGCAGGGAAGAGGTATATCAAGAACACCTTGTGCGTTTCAAAATGAAGTCTGTCCAGCAAAGGCCACAGATCTCCCAAGATGTCCCTGAGGGTCCTTCTTATCATATGTCCTCAGTTCACAGGCCTCTGAGCTCATGGAGCAGTTTGCAGATACACCTGGCCGCTATCAGGGCAGCAACTGAAGGAGAATCTCTGCCCAGGAGACTAGACCACCCAGGATCAAGAGGCTCTGGCCTCTGCTCAGGACCCCAGGCATGGTCCCATCTCCCTTCTGAGGCTGCCTGCTGGGGTGAGCCAGAGGATGGACCTGGGGCTGCAGGAAGGGCAGGGCCCCTCACTACTCTGCCTCGCCAGCTGTGTGTCCTGGGGCAAGCCACATCCCAGCCTTGCCCAATGCCTGGGGCATCAGTGAGACCTGGAAGAGGAAATGAATTGAGGAGGAGCGCCTGAGGCCACACGACCAGTGCTCTGTTTCAAGCCAATGTCCAGAGTCCAGTGTTCACAGTTGGGCTGGACCAAGGATGGGCTTCCAGGGACAGGGGAGGCTGACATGAAGGGTGGAATGAGAAGGACATCATTACCCTAGGTACATGAATGATTGCGACTCTACATCATGTACAACCAGAGAGTGAAAAATTCTACTCCATTTGTGAACAAGGAATTGAAAAGCTTTCTGCTATCATGTGTAACTGATTAGAACTAATAATAAATTAATTAATTAAAAAAGAGCCACTGAGGTGGCCTCTGCGTCTGGGCAGCTGAGGGGTGGGAAGGGAGGCAGCATCTTTGAGTTTGGAGTCCAACTTGTATGGGTTCAAATCCTGACCCAGCCACTTGCTGTGTGACCTTTGGCAAGTTATTTAGCCTCTCAGATCCTTTATTTTCACATCTATAAAATGAGATGAATAACTATAGCCAATATTAAAGCCAAGTGCCTCTCTGATAGTCCCAGCTACATTGGAGGCTGAAAGAGGAGGACTGCTTGACCCTAAGAGTTTGGGCCCAGATCTCATTTCAAATAAATCAATAATAAAAGCCAACATTAAGTTCTAGAAATTGCTCTAAACCCTTTAAATGCTTTATATCATTCTATAATACCACACTGGTGTATAGGTGCTATTTTAGTCCCAGAGGATAGAAGAGGAAATCAAGGCCCAGAGAAGCAAAGTAATTTAACCAGACCACATAGCTGATAGGTGGCAGATGATCCCAACAAGGTCCCTTACTCCCACCTTGCAGAGTTAGTGATGATCAGCTTGTCACACGGAGGTCACAGTATGTGGTTGCTGTTGTTATTATAGTGATGGTGGCTGTATTAGTTTGCTAGAGCTGCTGTAATGAGGATCACTGATTTTTTTCTTTCTCTTTCTTTCCTTCTAATTGGTTGACTTAAACAATCAAAAGTCTGGAATCAAGTGATGGCAGAGTTAGTTTCTGCTGCGTCCTCCCTCCTTGGCTGTCTCCTCCCTGTGTCTTCACCTGGTCTTCTTTCTGTATGTGTCTGTGTCCTCTTCTTATGAAGATACCTGTCCAATCAAACTATGGCCCATCCTCATGACTTTTTGTTGTTGTTTTTCCCAGAATTAAACTTGCTTTGTAATCAATATAATTTCTGGACCTTGGAATCTAACAGGACACCTGGAACACAAAGTTCCCTGTGAGTTTAAAACTGTGCAGAGGATCAGGAGGGACCCAAGGCAGGTGTGGAAAGAAGGAGGAAGTAGACTTTGGAGTGATAAATTCTGCCCTGAGTGGTGGTGGGTAACTGGAAAGGGAGGGGAAGGGCGGGTGCACCTGTAATCTCAGTGGCTTGGGAGGCTCAGGCAGGAGGATTGTGAGTTCAAAGCCAGCCTGAGAAACTTAGTGCAGATCTAAACAACTCAGTGAGGCCTTGTCTCTAAACAAAATACAAAATAAGGCTGAGTGCCCCTGAATTCAATCCCTAGTACCAAGAAAAAAAAAAAGAAAAAAAAGGGAGCTATTCAGCCCTGCAGTGATTCAGCCATGGGAGTGGGTTTGGCTATCCCCTAGAATGTATGGAGAGTCACATGCTCAGCAGTCGCCAGGACACAGTAGTAGAGGCAGAAGTGTCCAAGGAACATCAACTCAATAGCATGGGGGGAGTGGCTCTTGTTTTGTGTACCTGTGGCAGAAGAAGTGCAGCCAGTCCCAGGAGAATTAGAGGGTGTGTAGATGCCCAGGGGGGAAGTTGGAGGCAGCTGTCCTCTTGTACACTCCCAAAATACCCACCCTCTGAGCTGTGTTGGCCTCTTTTTTACTCAACTTTAAAACTCTGTCACCAAATACAGTCACATGCTGAGGTACTGGGGGTTAGGACTCCAAAAAATGAAATTCAGAATGGGCACCATTTGGTCCATAGTGGTGGGAAATGTGGTTTCCTGTTACCATGGCAGGGACAGAGAGGGAACAGGGTGGAGGACAGACAGCAGCTGCCCAGATGCCCCCTTGGTCCTGCAGGCCCGAGCCAAGGAAGGCTGGACACCATATCAGGGCCACATCCATGAGGAAGAAGCCTGTGGGGTAGAGGCCTTCACACATCTAAGCCTGGGATGGAAATTCATTCCCAGTACTTTGGGGACAGTTTTCCCAGTCCTTTCCTGTCCCCTGGGTCAGACAGGGTACCCGGGCTCCACCCTGACAGTCATGCTTTCTCCCTCACAGGTGGACCAAGAGCATGTCTCATGGGCCAGGAAGCCTCCTCTGGCTCCTGTTCTTCCACAGGAAGTGCTTTCTTAAGCCTTTCTGGGGAGAGGGCGGCTCATGGTAGAGATCTGGACTAGCAGGTGTGAGGCCCTTGGATCCTTCCCCAGCATAAAAAAAAAGAAAAACTCTGCCCCCAGAAGGAAACGAAGACAATAAAAAGGTTTTTCCAACCCCCTCAGGAACCCTGGGCTCTTCAACCTTGGTTTTTTCCCATCTCACACCCAATATGGGTTTGGCCAGCCTGGGAGTGGTGGCTGACACACCGCCCTAGTGTCCCACCAGCCACAGTGTTGGCCCTGGAGACTTCTTCTGGAAGGCAAGTCCTGAAGCCAGCATAGCCAGGTCTGGGCTCATCCTGGGGTCACATGTCCCTTTTTCTCCCAAAGATATCTCCTTCCTTCCAACTAGCCCCCACCTCCCTAGGGCTGGCCGCCCCTGCTCTCTCCTCCTGGATGGTCTCCAGTCGTCTCCTGTGGATCAGCCACCAAACAGTGAGCGGGACCTTTTCAACATACACCTGACCATTTTGCTCTGCTAGAAGCATGCAGACCAGGGCAGGAGGAGGCTGGTTCAACTTTTTGGGCACTCGGGATGGAAACCAGGGCCTCGGGGGTGCCAGGCAAGTGCCCTACCACCAGGCCCCAGCCCCAGCACCAGGACTACACTTTGTTCTTTCTTACCTCTCCACTGGGGACTTGGTCAGAGTACCTAAGGGCCTGGAGGGTGGGTCATTTCTTTGGCAAAGCAGGGATTAACAGTGAGTGCACCAGTGTCTATCTAAAAAGAACAGATTTTTAAACAATTAAAAGAAAAAACAGCAATAAGTGCAGCTGCATGGCCTGTGGTAAGAACAGCCTCAGGCTAGTTGTGCTTCTGTGTAACCTTACCCCAGAACGGGGGCCAGTTGATGGGCAGACACTCGCTAAGGTGGTATTATTTCCTGAAGTCCAGACCAGGATGGTGGCCAACCTCGTGTCTTTCCAAAGGTAGAAAAGTTTGGGCATAAATGGACAGAAGGAGAAATAATCACTGAGGCTCAAGAAATGATTGGAAGGAGGGAAATTCAGGGAACACGGATACCTGAAGAGGCTCAGAGCAAGAGAGAACAGTCTCTCTTAGGTCAATCAGAGCAGATTCCTGAAAAGAAAAAGCCATTTGACAAGACCACTTCTGTTTTTGGAACCTGACAAGATCAAAGGGAAGCCTGCAAACCTGGTGAACTAGTTCTGGGAAACATTTCCATATGTCTGAAGAGTGGAATAGACTAACTATTAATGATTGAATGGACTTATAGTATTACCCATGTCTTCTGAGTTGTACAACACCTTGCAGTAAGGGATTTGTGTTTGAAGTCCACCGACTATGATTTTGTGGTTGATTGATTGATTGATTGACTTGTGTAGTACTTGGAGTTGAACTCAGGGGTGCTCTGTCACTGAGTTACATTTGTGGCTCTTTATATTTTATTTTTATGAGGCAGGGTCTCACTAAGTTACCATGATTGGCCTCCAACTTGGGATACTCCTACTTCAGTCTCCCTGAGTCCTGGGATTATAGACAAGCGCCACCTCTCCCAGCTGACATTGTGATTTATAAATAAAGAAAATATTTTGGAGCCATGCATGGTGGTGCATGCCTGTAATCCTAGTGCCTCGGGAGGCTGAGTCAGGAGGATCCCAAGTTCAAGGCCAGCTTCAGTAACTTAGCAAGATCCTGTCTCAAAATAATAAAAAGTACTAGGGGTATAGCTCAGTGAACACACACACACACACACACACACACACACACACACACACAAGCACACATTTTGGTCTTCATTCCCAGTTCCTGGCACAGAGTTCCTAAATGCTTGCAATTTCCTAGGTGATAGTGGTGTCTTTTGCTTTAATGAGGTGACTTTCTTGGTAGTTTTCTGCATGGGGACTGGTAACCAGCATGATAAAGACATAATTAGAAGTTTGGATCTTTCCATGACAGTCCTCATCCTCTAGGGAGGGTAGAGGGGCTGGAGATTAGGTTGAAAATAAAGCAGGCCTAGGGCTGGGGTGTAGCTCAGTGATGGAGTGTTTGCCCAGTGTTCAAATCCCAACTCTGCTCAATCAGTCAGTCGGTCATACCTCCAGGATAAAACACTCCTAAACATTCTGAACTCTGGGGACTCAGGGTATTTCCAGATTGGTGAATACATCCACGTGCCAAGAGGGTGATGCATCCCAACTCCATTTGAATGGCAGCTCCTGCCCTGAGAACTGGTTCAGAGCTCTACCACCGAGCCCCAGCCCCAGCCCCAGCCCCAGGACTGCACTTTTGTTCTTTCTTCTCTCACCTTTTTTTTTTCTTTCTGGCTGTTCATTGATGTCTTTTATCATATCCTTTAATGAACCAGGAGGCAAGTTCCCCTGAGTTCTGTGAGCCCTCTTGTTTAGTTATCAAACCTGAGGTAGGCACCGTGTGAACCCCAATTTATTATAGCCAGTTGGTGTGACATATAGGTGACAACCTGTGACTTACAAGTGGCAACTGGACTGGGGTGGGGGCAGGCTTGTGGGGCTGAGCCCTTCACCTGTGAAATCTAACTTACCTCTCAATGGTGTCAGAATTGAGCTGAATGGCAGGTCACCCAGCAGATGTCCATTGGAGAAATGTGTGGTGCAAGAAAGCCACCCAAACACCTGGCCACAGAAGTCCTCTGTGCTGGCCGTTGAGAGTGCAGGAAGAAAAAAAACAGTTTGGTTTTTCCGTTATATAAGCACTAAGTGTGCTATCACTTGCTGTCAGCTCCTACGGACTCCCACGAGCCCTCCTTCTCCAAGGGCTTTGATCATCTCTATTTTCTGAGCATCCATGGCAAGGCTGACCTTGGGCCAGCATGCCCACATTCCCAGCATCCTCTGCAGCTGGGGCCTAGGTCTGTTGGGCTCAGTTGGTGGAGAAAACCTATCTCTTGTGTTCACACCAGGACTTCCAAGAGCCAGGGAATGATTTGCTCAGCCTAGACAGGTCTGAGCTTCAAAGTCTCCCACCATCGAGCCACGCTCACTACTTGGGAATATTTTAGCCAGAACTTGGGACTGAGCCTATGGCAGGGAATAGGGGTGTGACCACTCTGCTCAGAGACCTACACCCTCTGATAGACCCAGTTTCCCCAACTCTCCCTGGACACAAAAGTAGCCCCTAGTACTCCTCCCAGGGCTCATGCTTTCTAGAAGGAATGGTCAAAGTCATTGTATTAGTTTCCTATTGCTGCTGTAACGAATTTGCACAAATGAGGGATTTAAAGCAACACAAACATATCTTACATTCCTGAAGGCCAGAAGTCAGAAGTGGGCCCCAAGCTCCTCCCCTGCCCTCCAGTGTTGATGGGGCTAAATTCTTTCTGAAGCATTCCCGGTCCTTTCCAAGTCCTAAAGGACTCTTGTATTCCTTGCCTTGTGGCCCCTTCCTCCATTTTCAAAGCCAGAATCTGCAGATCTCTTCCTTCCTCTCCTTGTTAGATCAGGACACAAGAAAAGACCACTGACTCCAATTAAAATCAAATTAAAGCAAGCTTATTATTTTGACCGGCCGGGCTGCCTCTCCCTCCCAAAATGGCAGGAACAAGACAGCAACCCCACCTTTCCTATAGCCCAGCTTTATAGCCCAGAAAGTTACACAAAAGGGGGGTTACAAATAACAGAACTCTGACAAGCATCACACTAATGGTAGTTTACATTTTTTTTTTTTGCTGGCCCCAACATCAGAATTTATGAGGACCATTAGAGCCTCAGAGAGGGTGGTTGTGTGGCCAGGGAAGGCCAATATTTATGAGGTGTCACTAAAGTTTCAGAGAGGGCTGCTATCTGGTCAGAGAGCCAGGCATGGATGAGTTCAAGGCACGGGCAGGCATTCCAAGCAGGTTCAGAATTTGCAGTAATTTATAGTAAAGCCGAAATCATCTTTTCATGGCTTTGTGGCAAGATGGCTCCCAATTTTAATAAAAGATCATGTTGGGTCTATCATTCCCCCCTTTTCTTATGTGTCCCTTTCAAATCTTTGATAGGGTAGGGGAAGAGCACTGAGGGAATTTTAATCCCTCAGGTAACAGTTTCCAAATTTTTAGAACTCACCCAAAACCGGTCTCCCTGATTTTACCTGACTTAAATAATTACTTATATTGATAGTCTATTTATTTTTGGCTCCATTGTTGTAAGAAGAGAGGCGTCACTCATTTTGGCTTCTTCTGAGCTGAGAGAGGGTGACATGAGGGGGCACGGCGTGAGGGACATGAGTTGCCTTTTAGAAGTCAGTTTGGCTTGAAGTCTGGTTGGGGAAGCACAGGTTGTAAAGTCATCTGGGGATGGGTGCTTCTATGAGAGAAAGAAAAACCATGAGTACTGAATAAATGTTGCAGCAGCTGGAACATGTCACTGCATAGAAGTTCCCTCACCAGGCTTTAACATCCCCAGTTATCAGGACTGTAAACTTAACATTTAACTTTTAGTGTTACAGTTGTCCCTCCCCATAAGAAACAGTTTAATAATTTAATGTCATCTGATCTTGCAAAATCCTTTTACTAGTATGACCTCTGTGTCTAATAGAGAAACCTTTAATTCTGTTACTCAGGGCTGGATAATCGTACTAGCAAACACCAAGCCTACCTGTGTAGGTTAGGAATATCTGTAGGCCTTAAACTAAAAACTTCTGCCTCTGGCAGCTCCTCTTGATAGTCTCTTTTTATAGTTATCAGGCATTTCTGTCTGAGAATCCTTCTTTGTCGCCTCCAGTCTTACTTATTTTGGGAGGCTAACATAAAGTGTATACCTTAAATTATTTTTATTTTTTTATTATTACTATTATTATTATTATTATTATTATTATTATTTAAAATGCCCAGGAATGGCTGTATTTTGGTTTTAACTGTCTTTGTTAAGTGTTTAAGATGAAGCAGTCAAACTGACTTTTGTTTCTATCTATTGCTAACAGTCAGCTGAGCTTTTATGAAAGTCATTCCTGGGGAAACTTGAGAGCAGCTTCTCAGTTCTGCTAGTGCCATTTGCACTAGGATGGGTCCAGGTCTTGCTTGACCATGTGGCTTCCCTTGGAAGCATCAGGGATGTCTCTCTTCTCTGATGACTCTCCTCTTCATAGCCAATGCACTGATTGGCTTTCTGTTCTCCAGTGGTCTCATTAATCTCCCTGATCAGGAGGTTAGGTGGCCCAGAGTTGCCAAGCTCTTTAGAGAAGTCCTCTGTTCCCTGGATTCAGACTGACTCAGAGGGCAAGATCCAAATATTGGTTTTCTTGGCCCTTTTTATTTAACTTTAATTTTAAATCCTAATCTTAAACATCCAGCAAATGAATTTTAACAGCCTTATATTAAGAGTACTAGGCTTTAATGTCCATAATTTTATAATTATTTAACTTTTTTATTAATTGGGATCTGTATTATTCTATTTGTCTTGTAGGTGATGACTTATTATCTTAAATTAACCCATGTTGGGTTCTTAAAGCAACACTTCTGTAAAACACTAACAGGGAATCTTTAGATCACTTATAAGGAAATTACAAAATAAAATTAACAAGAGTAAAAATCCTTAGTTTGTGTAATAGCTACCCTGAATTTTTTGGCTGAGTTATACATTATATCCCCTGTTTGAGATCCTAGTAATCTTGACAGAAAAAAAAAAAAAAAAAAAAAAACTTTTGAACATAACTTTAAATGAACTAAAATCTGGCCTACTGCTTTCATAGTCATTCTCACATGTAGTAAGATGGGACACAGAGCCTTATCTCAGGTAAGGCAGGGCTCTTTATAAATCTTAAGTGTTTTAGTTCTAAAGCTGATCTTTGTTTTTTAAATATCATTTTACAAAGTTTACATAAATTGTTTGAGGTCACATGAACATTAGCTAACACCATATGATATCACATTTAAAACATGAATTAAAGAAAGGCTGAAAGTTTTTAACCTATACATAGATTAGGCTCTCATTAACTTAAAAATACATTTAAATTTTTTCCCAATGTAAAAAGTAACATAAAACTTTACATATCTTATTGATAACAGGTAAATAAATCCCCAATATATTTTTTACCATACAACTTCAGAACACCAGCTTGATATAATGCTCTTTTAATGTTTCTACCTTACAGACTTGTATACCTGGAAGATATGAGCACATTAATAGTATCACAATTACATTGATGTTTCTCCATTAACCAAGTTTAGCTTTTAAATAAATGGCAGTACAGTGCTCTAAAATAACAGTTCTTATTTAACCAGTTGTTTAATTTTTATGGTTGCTTGCTCTAGAAAAAAATAAAACTTAATAAACACAATGTTATGGGTAAACTTATACTTTAAGAAATTTTTTGTCTCTTTAACACATAACTGATTTTTAAAATCTTATACAGACTTTAGTACAAACTTTTTTTAGTAGTACAAACTTATACAGACCTTAATAAATCAATCAGATATCTAACAAAAGTACTCATGAATGAGTAATCCCATATCAAATTTACTTTACTTATTTATCAAAATATTAGACAAATGTATTGAACAGTGTAAACCATTTTTTGTTAAAGGAAAAGTCTTAGGACAAAGGAATATTAGACATTTTATAGACATTAATATTTTATTAGATTTTTGAACACCTAGAAAAACTTGTAAGCTTAAATTTAAAGATATTTATTTTTATCTGTTTATCCAATTTAAATTGAACCATTTAAATCACATGAATTAAAGATCTTTGGATCCACTTTTTAAAATTTGTTTTTATGAGCGCTCCTTATATATGTTAATTTGTATATCATATATATGATATACGGACATATGTATATATAGACATACAACACATAAAAAAAAGTGTGCACACGTAACAATAGTAGAAGCCTTGTAGCTTTTCACAGTTGAAATCTCCATTGAAATGTTTCAAAAACTCCACAGTTGGTCAAAGATAGAACTGATCAAAAAACATTAACCTAGGACTTTAGGATCAAAATCATGAGCTCAAAAAAAAAAAATAATAAAGAATCTAAGGAAAAAAATAAAGAGTCCTAGAAAAAAATGACTGGCCAGTAATTAGTAAATACCATACAATTTACCCTTTTTTTCCCCTTAGGCCTTAGATCAGTCTCCTACTGAGCTTGCAGGCTTCTTTCATTTGTATTTCAACATAAGTCATGGCTAAGTTCTGGAAGGAGCAGGAAAAACTGCTATTCTGAGCAGACACCTCAGGCCTAAGGCATTTTAACCATAAGTCATAATTTTCAGGTTCAGATGTTGAAAATTATGATACAAGTTTAAGATACAATTCACAAAATTTTATATCTTATTTAGATAACAGATTGTTACAATAAAACATCATCATTTAGACACACATTCAGCTAAGATCATTCCCAAGAAACAATTTATAATATCAACACATTATTGCACATGTCTTAAAGGGCCAGAAACAAAGACACAAGACAGACAGAAAGGAGCTCCAGACTATGGCTGACAGAAGCCTTTAAAACAGAGTAGATAAGAGAAAAATCTCCTACACCAGTAGCACCATAGATGTCCCCACAAGGGGAACAGATGTTTTCACAGAGGGGCAACCTGAAATGTAAAATCAAGGGTCTCCATGGTGACTTTACTGCATTTAGTGTCCCCTTTTTCTTTTTCTCTTTTTTAAGAAGACAGAGGTGGCATAATCCTTACAGTGCAGGGAAGGAAGGAGGGAATTCCCTGAAGCAACAGGGCTTCAGCAGCAGCTGGGAGTCCCTCAGTCCCTCCTTTTACTTACAGGGTTAGCTCCTCTGGTTTGGTTCCACCCCAGGCATGCTCCATCTCCTAACATTTCAGTAGTCAGCTCTCAAAAAGTTCTGGGGCAGGAGGGTATCAAAATTTGTAACTGAAAGTTCAGTTCCTGACCTTGAAGCCAATTAATGCCAATTTAATAATGAGGACAGGGTTTTGAGAAAAAGAAAAAAGGAGGTTTATTGCTTTGCTAACAAAGGAGAAACACAGGGGACTCTTCCCAATGGTGTGACTCTCTTGATCTGGAGGGACAAGGGGCTTTAAAGGAGATTCACTTGTTAACCTGGGAGATACTGAGTTCTTAGGTCCCCAGCAGGCATTGCCCTCTGCAGTGGGTGTGCTCCAGCAGCCAGCTAGGGGCTTCTCTCATCCTCCTTAACAAAGGGGGGTAAAGTTCATCGCAGTTCCTTAAAACACAGTCCAAAGGGGTGTCAGGCTTACTTGCTTTATTACCCATTTTCACGTCCAATATCCTTATGTTTTTACCACAAAAATCACACAACAAAACACACAAAAACAAACAAACAAAAATCATATAGAACACAGAACAAAACACCGGCGCCGAAACAGAAAAACAGAGGAGCAATACAACGTCTTGCTAAAGCTCAGGGGTAGGAGCACGTGCGTGCCCGTCGGCACCTCTCTACCCTTCCAGAAGATTTCCCTACAGAATAGAACCGAGGACAGAATGATTTGTCATTCATGTCCCAGACAGGAGTATATGTGAGCCTCGCCAGGCCACCTCTCTGTCATCAGAAGAGATCTCCCTTAACCGGATATCAGATGTTATAAAGGTGCCACTTACCTACGGAGGCCTCCTCCTCCAGGTGCTTGCCTCACTCCAAGGCCTTGGAATGTCTCAAGTTGTGCACCCCCTAGAGTGGCTCTCCAGCCCGGAGCCCTGGAATGAAGGCCGGCTTCAGAATTTCCAGCAGTCTGGTCTTGTGATCTGGTCAGGCAGGGTCATCTCGCTGGGGAACTCCAAAACTCTTAGACCAGGACTCAAGAAAAGACCACTAACCCCAATTAAAATCAAATTAAAGCAAGCTTATTATTTCGACTGCCTGGGTTGCCTCTCCCTCCCAAAACAGCAGGAACAAGACAGCAACCCCACCTTTCCTAAAGCCCAGCTTTATAGCCCAGAAAGTTACACAAAGGGGGGTTACAGATAACAGAACTCTGACAAGCATCACACTAATCATAGTTTACATTTTTTTGGGGGGGGGGGGCTGGCCCCAACATCAGAATTTATGAGGACCATTAGAGCCTCAGAGAGGGTCTTTGTCTGGCCAGGGAAGGCCAATATTTATGAGGTGTCACTAAAGTTTCAGAGAGGGCTGCTATCTGGTCAGAGAGCCAGGCATGGGTGAGCTCAAGGCATGGGCAGACATCCAAGCAGGTTCAGAATTTGCAGTAATTTATAGTAAAGCCCAAATTATCTTTTCATGGCTTTGTGCCAAGATGGCTCCCAATTTTAATAAAAGATCAGGTTGGGTCTATCACTCCTCTTCTGCCTGCTTCTGCTACTTCAAAGAACCCTTGTGATTACACTGACCCTGGCCCCCCAGTGTAAGAAACCAAGGGCATCTTTTTATCTTGAGGCCATCTTAGAGCAACCTTGATTTTAACTGCAACGTTAATTCCCCCTTGTCACATTATATAATGTATTTACAGACTCCAGGAATTAGGACATAGATATCTCTGGGGGGTCATTATTCTGTCTACCACAGCAAAAGGCACCATGCCTCCCAGCACTGGAAAAACTGAAAAAAAGAAAAGAGAGTGAAAAAAAAAGTCATCATGCCCCAGTTAGAAGGCACAGGTGGCAGTTAAGATAGTTGGCCCTGGAGGCACTCACCTGGGTTCAAGTTCACCAGCAAAGTGACCTTGGGCAAGTTGCTTCGCTTCTCCAAACCTCAGTCTCCTCATTTTTAAAATTGAGGATAATGTGATACATCTATACAATGGAATACTACTCAGCAGTAAAAAGGAATAGATTATGACTATATCACAGCAGGTGAGTGAATGAAGCCAGCTTTTTGTTCAAAGCACATATCACAGAATTTTGCTTATATATAATTCTAGAAAATGTAAACTATTTTATAGTGTCAGCAGATTGGTGGTTACTTGTGCTCAGAGGGTGAAATTATAGGGAGCATAAATAAACTTTTGGTCAGAGTACACTGGTGCATGCCTGTTATCCCAGACACTTAGGAGTCTGAGGCAGGAAGATCCCAAGTTTGAGGCCAGCCTGGACAATTTAGTGAGACCCTCAGCAAAGACCCTATCTCAAAACAAAAAGTAAAAAAAAAAATAAAGGGGCTGGGAATGTAATGCAATGGTAAAGTACCCCTGAGTTCAATCCCCGGTGTCAAAAAAGAAAAAGAAAGAAAGAAAATTTGAGGATGATGAGATGATGGAGAAGTTCACTATCTTGATTGTGTAGATGGTTTTGTGGATGTATATAATAAATTGTTCACTTTAAAATATGTAGTTGACTATCTGTCAAAAATATGTATTGTTGGGGCTGAGGTTGTGGCTCAGCAGTAGAGCACTCGCCTAGCACATGTGAGGTGCTGGGCTGGATCCTCAGCACTACATAAAAATAAGAAAACAAAAGTTAAGGTATTATGTCCAACTACAACTAAAAATAACATTTTAAAATACGTATTGTTGATTGCACATTGTTTAACCCTCAGTAAAGCTGTTTAAAAGTGAATTCCACTATACCAACATCCATCAAGTCCCACAATGTAATTGTGTGAATATCTTCCCGATACTTCAGTCAGGTAGGCCAGCACTGGCCACAGTCGTTCATTCATTCATTCATCAAATGTAACCTCCATTAAGCAGCCCCAGTGCTAGGACATGAAGATGGACCTGCTGGGTGCCTGGTCTAAGGGGAGAAATGGATGAGGAAACAGGTCCACATGGTGAGGAATGGGTCCCTGAAGACCCACACACAGGAAGCCACCAAGGCAAGGAGGAATCAGGGAAGGCTTCAGAGAGGAGGAGGCAACATTTTTTTGGGTCTTGAAGAATGTGTAGGAGTTTGCCATGAGAAAAAGAGTTATCTATTGCTATGTAACGAATTACACACCACTTACAACTTCAAGGAACCATCTTATTATGTTCTTAAGAGACTACAGGTCAGGGGCTGGGCCTGGGGCTCAGTGGTAGAGTGCTTGCCTTGCACATGTGAGGCCCTTGATTTCATCCTCAGCACCAAATAAAAATAAATATATGAAATAAAGGTATTGTGTCCATCTACAACTAAAACAAAACAACAGTCAGTAAGTCAGGAATGTGGGCAGGGCAGAGTGGAGGGAGCTTGTCTCTGCTCCTTAGAGTCTGAGGTCTCAGTAGGAAAACTAGAGACTGGAGCAACTTAAAAACTGGAGGCTGAAATTATCTGATATCTCCTGTGTCTGGCCAGGGTGACCCAGAGACTGGGACTGCCAGCCCCTCTCCCACAGGTGTGGTATGGGCTCTTTCCCATCAGGGTGCCTAGGAGAGGAAGTATTGCACTGGAGAAGAGGCTCTGCACTGCGTTGTGTTGTGTGACAGCCTTGGAAGTCACAGGCAGGACTCCCCCTGCATTTTATTGGCTGAAGCATCCTAAGCCCACCCAGATTCCAGGGGCTCTGATTGGGGAACTGCTCCACTGTGTTCAGGGAGTGTTGCTGATGATGAAAACATCTGATGTATCCATGGAGCACTTACATACACATGCCAACACCATTCTGAGCGCTCTTTATGCAGGAACTCATGGAGTCCCCCCATCATCCTGAGGCATGGGGAACTTCTACAAAGTCAGAAAGTGGGCAAGCAGGAAAGCTGAGATTTGTACCCAGGCAGCTGGCTCCAATGTCCAGGCACCAGCCATTATACCACATTGCCTCCTATCAGCAGAGACCAGCATGGCTGGACCATGTGGCTCCAGTGGGAGGGCTGGAGCTGCATCTGTAGGGGGGGCAGGGGTCCAGGGCCTGAAGACCCCTGTCAGACACATGGAAGAGCCTGGACTTCAGGCCAAGAACAGTAGGGAGCCCTGGAGCGGACTTCTACAGGAAAACAGTGTGACCAGATCTGTGTCTCAGGATGAGCCCTGCAGGGATGGGCAGAGCAGGAACTCAAGGAGCCAGAGCCAGAGATGGCGGGCAAATTAGCAGTTATTGCAAGGGCTCAGGGAAGACCTTGATGTGGGGAAGACAGGACGGGCTCGATGAGGAGGTCAGTAAGCGCTGTCCTTTGAACGGTCTGGAGTAGTTAAATATCTTGCGTTTGAATGACATTCTTTCTTTTGATGCTGGAGATTGAACTCAAGGGTGCTCGACCACTGAGCCACATCCCCAGCAACCCCCTAAAATAAGACGTTTCTTATTTTAAGACAGGCTGTCTCTAAGTTGCTGAGGATCTCACCAAGATGCCGACGCCCGCCTTGAACTTGTGATCCTCTTGCTCCAAACTCCTGAGTTGCTGGGATTATAGGCATGTGCCACTATGCCTGGCTGGAAAAACATTCTTTATATATATATATTTAAAAAATTCTAAATAGTACAATACATTTACCATTTTAAAACATATGTGAAGTATAATAAATAAAATGTTTATATATTATGTAACAATACATAAATACGTAATGTAAATATATAAATAACATAAATATAGAACATAATATCAATGCATAAATAATGTATAAATACATAATATAAATAATATATATGTATTTATGTATTTGTGTGTATTTGTATTATAAAAGTTACATATATATATATATATATATATATATATATATATATATATATATATATTTTTGGTGATGGAATGGAACCCAGGGCCTTGCTCATGCTAAATGTGTGCTCCTCCACTGAGCCACACCCTCAGCCCCTAATTTATATTAATTATAAATTATAACAAGTTAAATTATAATTTATATTATTATGCTTTTATAATAACATGTATTATAATATATAAAATATGGGATATAAAAATTCTTACAACGTATTTTAAGCCCAGCTTAAAATAGAAAGCTCAAACTGTACTCCAATTTATTTCCTTATTATCTATTTCTTTACTTTGGTGGTCTCAGGAAGAGCCTTATGTGTGCTGAGTGAGTGCTCTACCACTCACTGATCGACATCCCTCTTCTAATCTCAATTTATTTTATTTTATTTATTTATTTTGGTCCTGGGAATTGAACCCAGGGGTGCTTTACCAACAAGCTACACTCCCAGCCCTTTTCATTTTTTAAATTTTGAGAAAGGTTCAAACTAAGTTTCTGAGGCTGGCCTTGAACTTGCTGTTATTTGGTGCTTGTTGGGATTACAGGTTTGCAACACCACGTCCAGCACCTTGATCTTTATTTATTTATTTTTTATTTTTGTTTTTGTGGTGCTGGGGATTGAACCCAGGGCCTACTGCACTGAGATACATCCACAGTCTTTGGTTTGTTTAAAATGTACTTACCTCCTGTGCAGTTTACTCTCCTCCGGCCTCTACCTATTCTCTTCGCCTCTCTGTCCTCTGGCATTCCTAATACTGAAGATCCCCTCAACCGGGCTCCTCTCTCTTGGGTGTTCTGAGTCCCTCTAGGTAAGGCCACAACTCCTGGTGACCCTTCTGCCACAGCTCCAGCACTCACTGCATTCTGGAAACACCCCTCCTCACCCCCCAAATGATACAACTACACACACACACATACACATGCACACACACACACAGGTCTAGATGGAAACACTTCAAATTGTAAATAGCAGTTATTTATTTATTTTTAGTTGGACCCAATACCTTTATTTTATTTATTTATTTTATGTGGTGCTGAGGATAGAACTCAGGACCTCACACTTGCTAGGTCAGTGCTCTTCGCTGAGCCACAACGGCAGCCCGGTATTTTGCATTTATTCTGGTGGTAGGATTAGAGGAATTTTTCTGTAAATTCAACTTTTCTAAATTTTTTGCAATGAACTTGTATAACTTTCATAACTTAACAAAATAGCATTCTGGGGCTGGGAGTGTGGCTCAGTGGTAGTGTTTGCCTAGCATGTGCAAGGCCCTGGGTTCCATCCTCAGCACCACCCAAAACAAATAACTACAAAAAGTCGTCATGCCTCTTTCTCCCACTCCCCTCTCTCTTGGATAACTGGCTCTGGAGGAAGCCAGAGGCCCTGTCATGATGACACTCAAGCAGCCCCATTGAGAAGTCAGCATAATGAGGAACTGAGGCCTCCTGCCCACAGCCCAGAGAGCGAGCCATGTCGCAGCAAATCCTCCAGCCCCAGTCCAACACTCAGACAAACGCAGTCCTGCAGCCTCATGAGAGACTGATCTAGAAGCACCCAGCTGAGCCACTCTGATTTCTGACCCACAGCCTATGTGGAAGAGGATTCAATGTATTGTTTTAATGCCACTTTTAAGTTCTAGGGTCATTTGTAACAGAGAAACGTCACTAATAGAGCATTAGAAATGGATCCCCAAATTCCAGTTTGAATGTTAGGTTAGATGAGATTCAAGACGGGGAACTGTCATGGGGAAGAGGGTAGTCTCCGTTTGGGGGACGTTGAGCTTGGGGGTCTTGGGTGAAGGTGGCCCATGGACAATGGGTATAAAAGTTTGAAGGTTAAAAGAGAAAGATCAGGAGAGGGAGAGGTGGGAAAAGAAACTTAGGGAAGAGTTCATGGAGCAGAGAGAGTACAGGGCTGAGGAAGGGCCCCAGAGAAGACCACAGTGGAGGGGGCAAGGAGAAGCCATCAGAGAGGCAGAAAGAGACTAGGGAGCAGAGTAGTGTTTGAGAGAGGGAGAGCTTTGGAAAGCCATGGACTGAGAGGGGACTGTGAAGTCCCCAGGGGCACCATGATGGCCTTGCTGAGAGAGTAGCTCCAAGTTTTCTGTCTTCTAAGTTCTTCTAGTTGAGGGCTTTCCTCAGTGAAGTCACTCCTCAGTATCCTGGATACCCTCCCTGTCCCCACACAGATACCAAAATCCCTGGGTGCTCAAGTCCCTTAAACAAAATGACACAGTATTTGTGTGTCACCTGTGCCTACTTCCTGTGTACTTTCAACCACCTCTAGAGGACTTACAGTGCTATTTCAATAAACATGCTATGGAAATCATTGTTATACTGCAATTTTATTTAAATCATGTTTTATTGTTGCATTTCTATTTTAAAAAAATCTTTTCTTTCCATGGTCCAATTGGTGGATAAGGAACCTGAAGGTGGGGCTGACTGTCCGTCCTCCCACAGATCAAATGACAACCCACCCTCACCCTGGACCAAGAATGTTCAGGCAAATTCTCCAACCCTGGGAAACGGATCACCTAGAGCTTCTGGGGAGAGGGGTTCCTCACATATGTGGCCCCTGTTCCTTGTGCTTACTCTGTTTGGAGTGGGTTTGTTTGATTTTTTTTCATTTTTTTTCCTTGTACCTTTCAAGAGCTTTCTTAATTTCCTCTTCCTCTTTCCATGCTCCTGTCTGGGGAATGAAGTTTAGAGAAACCCACCTCTAAACATACACTCCACAGAAAAGCACTTACGGATCCAAGTTGGAGGCGGGGGTTCCTCTTAAGATCTGGCCTCTTCTTGAGTAATTTCAGTGGTGGCAACTTCAAGGGGAGGGCAGGCTCCTTCAAAACTCCACGCAGCATCCACGTGGGACCAACTTGCCTTTCCTGGGTTCCCAAGCCCAATTTAATCCAAGCTTATTAACACATAACATTTTAATTTGCCTTTTCAATACATTCTGCACTCTATAAGCATAACAAATTTAATAATATCAGAAGTAAGGATTTCATATGTTAATTACAATGCTCCATCAAGTTGGGGGTAACCACTGTGGAAAAGAGATTGCTGTAAAGAGAGACAGTTTCTGGTCTTTCCTCCTCCTACCCCAAATCGCTGTATTGAAAGAAATCCAAAAGGAAAAAATATTAAATTTCTTAGGTACAAAAAATGAGCTGAAATCTCATGTTCTCCAGTGTCTTCGTGTGGCTTGCTCCAGAAGAAGAGAATGAGCTAAGGGTCCCAGTGTATGTTGTTTACTTGGAGCCAGGATATCCCCAAGGGGAGAGGGAAATTAAGGGGAAGAGGAGCCATCAGTAAAAGATGTATTATGGATCCTACTGCCCATCCTGCTGGGAACTCTGGGACCCAGTACAGGACATGTCCCACTTCAAAATTATCACCAGAGAGGGGAGGATCTGTCAATCATTGGTTAAGAGCTATTTCCAGGGGCCATTAATTCCTGGCAGTCCACTGCATGGTGGCAACATTGGCCCCAGTTCCCAGATAAAGCCACAGACAAAGGCAGGCAGGAGCGGGCAGGAGAAGTTGGGCTGGTGCATGCTGAAGGGGTCAGAGTGGGGGAAAGGGGGTGGGCACAGACATCACCAGGATGATACAGCACACATCCAAGTGCCCCTCACACAACTTCCAGCCCCAGCATAAGCTTGTTAGTTCCTGGATTGTGCCAATGTTCAATGCAGCTCTGAATTTTCCTGGGCCAGGAGAGATTCTGAATCTTCAGAGCTAAACCATCCAGCAAATAATTTTGAGCATTTATAAGGCACTAGGTAGATACTAGTTAGGTCTGGAGACTCAGTTATGAGTCTTTATTTTTGTCCTGTACATGCATACAGTGTGCAGACTGTCGCCTAGAGGTGGCATGTGAACCTCTAGTGGCAGACAGGGTTACTCTAGGGGGTTGCAAGAACACTTTTAATTTTTACTTTGTTAGTTATATATTTATTTTAATGAGTATCCAAAACATATTTTACCATTTAACTCTAGTTTGGTTTTCCTTTTCTGCAGCACTAAAGATCAAACCCAGAGCTGGGCATGGTGGCCCACGCTTATAATCCAAGTGACTCAGGAGGTTGAGGCAAGAAGATTGCAAGTTAAGTTTAGCCTCAGCAACTTAGTGAGACCCCATATCAAGATAAAATATTTAAAAGGCTGGAGATAAAATTAAGTGGTAAAGCACTCTTAGGCTCAATTGCCAGTACAAAAAAAAAAAAAAAAAAGTTCCTACCCAGGGCCTCAAACCTGCTAGGTAAGTAATCTGCCACTGTGCTACATCCCCAGTCCTTGGTTTTCATGGATATTATTGCTTAGGATCTGACTGAGTTTAGAAGGTGAGCCAATCCAAAAGGTTACTCATGGGTGAATGGATAAAAAAAAAATGTGGTTAACACCAAACCCGGGTAATTATTAGCCATAAAAAAATAAAATTCTGACACATGCTCTAACGTAGATTCACCTTGAAAATGTTATGCTAGGTGAAATAAGCCAGGCTCAGAAAACAAAATCATGGTAATATTCCACTTGCCTTAGGTATCTCAAGTGGGAATATTCATGCAGATGAAGTAGAATAGATATTACTGGAGGCTGTGGGGAGAAGGGAATGGAGTTATTATTTAATGAGGAAAGAGCTTCTGTTTGGGATGATGGAAAGTTCTGGAGATGTGTAGAGGGATGGTTGTGTAACATTGCCACCAGAACCCAGAGTGAATGATGGTTAGGGGCTGAGGAGGCTGCTCAGTGGTAGAATGCTTGTCCAGCCTGCATGAGGCCCTGCGTTCAATCCCTAGAAATACACACACACACACACACACACATGCACAAACATACACATGCACACATAGAGGCACGTGCACACACACGCACTCATATGCACACACGCATGCTTAATGTGGTAAACTTTATGTCATGTCTTTCTTACTACAGTATAAAAAAAAGTGTGAGCAAATGAAAACATTGATCTAAATAAAAATACCAAGTAATGTACACCTGGCAGTGCCCTGTAACCAAGGATGTTTGAGGAACTGGCAGAAGAACTTAGAGAAAGGACAGGTAGATGGCTGGACGAAGGGTCAGGCAGACTCAGGAAGCAGATCCAAGAATTTGCCAAGGTGAAGAGGGAGGAAAGACACGGCAGGGGACATGCTCTCCTGCCCTGGGGACAGTGGTGCTCTGCTCTGCTGGGGTGGATGGGGCAGAGCAGGTGCTGGTCATCCCACTGGAGGGGTAATGCGGCTGGTTGAAGGCTGCTCAGGAAGCACAGCTCATCCCCACTTCTGGACCAACTCGTGAACAACATCAAGGGGCCAGAGAAAACCCCTCAGAAGTCAAGGGTTGGCAGCCTGAGGCCACAAGATGGGCACGCCAACCATGGTGAGTGTGGGGCCTATGACAGGTGCAGACTGTGTCCGTGACAATAATGCAGCTCCAGGCCAGGTGTACACTTGAAACCCAGAAGCGCAGGAGGCTGGGGCAGGAGGATGGTGAGTTCAAAGCCAGCCTCAGCAACTTAATGAGACCCTGTCTCAAAATGAAAATCTGAAAAGGGTTGAGGATGTGGCTCCATGGTTAAGCCCCCCTGGGCTGAAACCCAGGTACAAAAAATAAAAATAAAAAAGTAGGGTTCCATCCTGGTAATGTTTTATATTGCAACAAGTTCTTCCTGATGTATGGTGGGGGGAGAGAGGAAAATATCATTCCAACACAGGCTGCTCTGCCCACCATGCTCTCCAGGAGTAAGCCCTGCCCCTCCTACCTTCTTTGGCCATGGGCCACCTGAGACTGCGTCCTGGCATTGAGGACACTGGTAGAGTTTCAAGATGTATATTCTTCCTTCACTTGATCCCTCAATGCAAAATATAAACATCACCCAGTCCTAATTTAAAGACACTGGCCATGTTGGTTTGTTGGGAGAGACCCAGGGCAGGTAGGGAAGGGGTCTCCAACATAGCACCTACCTGAGACATAACAGATGCCTCCTTCGGGGTGTCCATGCCCCCATACTCTCTCTTGCTCTTCGGTGACCCTGTCTCATTTGTCATCACTGACCAGATGGATGGTCCCCCATGAGTCTCAGCTCCATAGTGACAAGGCCAAGGCCAAGTCAGTCACAATCACTGCTGTGTCACCACCACTAACCTGGGGCCTGAGGCCATGAGGCACTCAGTAACTACCCATCAAATAAACTCACAGCACATGCTGTTGCCTGACCCCGAGCCACAGGCTTGAGGACCGTTCTCTTAACAAATTACAATCACCCTATGACATAGAGCTTCTGAATAATTTTTTTAATTTTATATTGTTTGGGGGGCTACCACGGATTGAACTCAGGGCCACTTGACCACTGAGCCATATCTGCAGCCCTATTTTGTATTTTATTTAAAGACAAGGTCTCACCGAGTTGCTTAGCACCTTGTTTTTTTTTTTTTTTTTTTTTTTTTTTTTTATCCTTTAGTTTTAGGTGGACATAATATCTTTATTTTTTTATGGTGATGAGGATGGAACCCTGTTCCTCACACGTGCTAGGTGAGTGCTCTGTCACTTGAGGCACAACCCTAACCCTTAGAGCCTCACTTTTGCAGAAGCCAGTTTTGAACTCACAATCTTCCTGCCTCAGCCTCCCGAGCCGCTGGGATTTCAGGTGGGCATCACCGTGCCTGGCTTTATCTTATGTTTGAGGCGAGGTCTTGCTTATGTTTACCAGGTTGGCTTCCAACTCCTGGGATCCAGTGATTCTTGTTGTCTCAGCCTCCTGTAGAGCTGGGACAGCGGGGACTACAAGGTCATGCCACCATGACTGGCTTCTTATTTTTTAAACCAGGCTGTTCCAGAGCTGGGGCTGGGGCTCTGTGGTAGAGCTGCTTGCCTAGCTTGTGTGAGGCACTGGGCTTGATCCTCAGCACCACATAAAAATGAATAAAATAAAGGTTAAAAAATACAACAACATGATTTAAAAAACAGACAAACAAGCAAGATTGTTCTGATGTCCCAATTTTACAGATGAAGCCATGGAGGCTGGGGCTGGGTAACTTGCTGTAGCAGATGCTGTGAGTGCTCCACCCACAACCCCCTCCCATTCCACTCAAGGCCCTGACTGTGCGAGGGGACAGAGAGCCAAGCCATGTTATTGGTAGAGGCTTGGACACATACGCTTGCAGAGGCTCAGCCACTTTCCTCAGTTTCCCCACTTGTCCTGGGGAGTCTGTGTCTTACAGCATGACAGATGAGCCATGTCTTGCAGGCATGGTGGACTGTGTGTGGACAGTCAAGGGGGTGGGACTAGAATGAGGGTGAGCAGGAGGAAATAAGGTCCCTGTGGCCCCCAGAGGGAACCTCAGTTTTCCCACTGTCATTACTGGGTTTGGGCAGCCTAAGCCATCCTGTGTCACAGAATCAGAGCCCCAGGCCCAGCACCACACTTGCCATCCCAAGCAATCCTCCCTGGGAAATCTCCAGTGGAGTGTGCTGGCTGGGTTTTTTGTTATTTTGGTTTGGGTTTTGGTTTGGTTTGGTTTTTCAAACACAAAGCAACTAAAACAAACACATAGCAATTAAAACCTCCAGGTGAGGGCAGCCACTGTCTTCAGGCAGAGGGTGGAGCAGAGTCAGCCCCTGGGAAGCTTGACCTGTTGTTCCTCATTGGAACACACTGGTGGCCAGTGGACTTGTCTGTGTGTCACGTGTCAACAAAAACAAGTTGACTTACAAAGTACTAAAGTCCCAGATGCGGTGTCGCACGCCCGCAATCCCAGTGACTTGGAAGGCTGAAACTGGGGGATTGCAAGTTCCACGCTGGCCTGGACAACTCAGTGAGGCCCTGTCTCAAAAACAGAAGTAGCCACACACATGTGGGAGGCTGAGATGGGAGGATTGCAAGTTCAAAACCAGCCTCAGCCTCGGGGAGGTCCTAAGCAAGTCAGTGAGTCCCTGTCTCTAAATAAAATACAAAATAGGGCTGGGGAGGTGGCTCAGTGGTGTAGTGCCCCTGAGTTCAATCCTCTCCCAATAAAACAGAATGGGCTGAGGGTGTGGCTATGTGGTCCAGTGCTTTTCTAGCAGGTGTGGCCCTGGCTCCACATCCAGTACCAAAAAAGAAAGAGGGAAGAGAGAGGAAGGAAGGAAGGAGGCAGAGAGGAAAGGAGGGAAAGAGAAAGTCCTGAAGTGGTGCTGAATGAACGGGTTTGGAATCGTTTCCAACACAGACTGCGGCAGGGTGTGGTGACAGGAGGAAGATGTCTGCGTCTGTCATGCGTGTGGGCGAACACACAATTGCCTAGAACCAGGCAGCAGAAATTAGAATGACGGTGGCCTCTGGGAAAGGAAGGTGGGTGGCTGAGGGCTGTTTTTAATTTTATCCCGTATGCATTCATGAGCAGCCAGTGTTTTTTAAAAGTGTGTGTGTGTGTCCTCCTTACAACCCTCTGCCCCAACCCCAGGGTGCCCATGTTCCCTTGGGGACAGGGTATTGTGGTGCTCCATCTCGACCTCCTCACTCCAACCTGTCCCTGCTGGGTGGTAGGGCCCTGGAGACATTCTTGGCCTCTCTGGACTCCCATTTTCCTGTGGTACAAGATGAGACTGGACCAGGTTTCCCCCAAGACCCCTCCCATCCCAATGTCCCATGTGCTGTGACTTGGTAAACCCAATCCAGGGCCCAAAGCTGTCCTGATGGGTGACAAACCTCTCCACCCAGCCCACCCTACAACCTTGACCTGGGCTGCTGAAGCCTCCCAAGATGGCGGGACTACACACCCAAACAGCAGCAGTGCTTGGGCAGGTGTCCCTGCCACCAGGCAGCCTCTGCCCCGCCTCTGCTACCGGCACCCTGACTGTGCCCTAAGATCCCCCTCACCCTGTGCGGACCTTGAGGGAATCTCCCTGCTAACCCAGGACAGTGCATATGCTTCCCCAGGCCCTGGTTCCGCAGCCCAGGGATGCAGCGACACCAGGATGAGGGGCTCTCCCCATGGTGGGGTTCCCTGGAGGGTGGTCCATTCCTTGGACCCCTAGGGTCTGGAGCCACCAAAGCCCTAGTCCTCCTCCCATCCATCCCAGCAGCTCTCCCCTGACCAGGAAATCCCTCTTGGGCCTAAGTTGTCACCTCTGTCATGTGCGAACCCTGAACCCTGATGGACAGGAGAGCAGCCCTGTTGCTAGGACAGCAGCTGAGACCAAGCATGTCTCCACCCTCATCCCACCCAGGAGCCACCTGGGAAGGGTGATCTCAGCAGGCCTGAGAGCCCACAGCCCTCCACTCCGCCCTGGAGAGTCAGGCCCAGGCCCCACCTGGAGGAAGAAAGCAAGATCTTCCTTCCTGGAGGGGGGCGGGCTCACTGAGCTCCCACTTCCTTCCCTGGGGCCCAGAGCGCTCAGGAAGCAGCCAGCGCAGGAAGGGCAGCCTGTGCCCAGGGACTGGATAGAGGCTGCCAGGAGTCCCCAGCTGGGTCCAGGCTCCCCCAGCCGTTGGGAACCCAGGCCTGGGATGGACAAGGCCTTGGAAACAGTCACAAGCCCAGCCCTCAGCAGCTGAGGACATCGGCCAGAGCCTATAACATTAACCTTTTCAGATGTCACCTATAAATGGGGGGATTCAGCCCCTTTCCCAAGAGGAGCTGCAGAGAGGGTGAGCTGCAGGGGGAGCCTGGCAGGGGTTGTTACCCTTGCACTTTCCATCAAAGGGACACAGGATGGGAGTGGGCACGGACAGGGGTTTTCCTTTCTCAGATGGGAGAACCAAGGCTCAGACAGGACACACTGGGTCCTGAGAACTACGAGACACCCTCATTCTCCAGGTTCCTCCTAAACAACCACAGCAGCTGTCCGGGCTACACAATGTGGCCTATGGACCTCGGTGAGCAATGATTACACCTTCAAAGAATCACAAGTGTCTTTTGGCTCGATGGGCCTCGCGTGCATCTCCCTATCCCATCAGAGGACAGCGCACAGCACCACTGACACTTGCTGTGCAAGAACTCATTCCAGGGATGCCAGATCTCCTGATCACCTGGAGCCCAGGAGTGCAGCCCGGGTCAGCCCTGGTGGAGGGAAGCCTGGTCTTGAGCACAAAGCCAGAGGGGGACTTCCCTGTGTGTGCCGATGTCCTTCGAGGAGAGCTAGCACAAGAGATGGCAGGGTCTCCCCAGGGCACTGGCCTCCCCTTTGCCAAAGGGCACCGCTGTACACCCACCTCCTCCCAAGCCACCTAAGGGACAGAAACAGTAGTTAGGGCCTCACTGTCTACAATGACAGAAACCCAGGCTCTTGGCCACTCATAGCTGTGTGACCTCTAGCAAGTTACTCAACCTCTCAAAACTTCAGTTTCTTCTTCTGAAAAACAGGGGAGAAGAGCGTCTCTTTGTAGGAGAATAATGTGGCTCAGCAAATCCCATCATTCTTATCAATAAACACATTATGGTTCCAGAAGCCTTGGCGCACGCCTTTAATCCCAGCATCTCAGGAGGCTGAGGCAACAAGATCACCAGTTCAAGGCCAGCCTCAGCAACTTAGAAGACCTTGTCTCAAAAATAAAGGAGGTGGAGGCTGGGGATAGAATTCAGCAATAAAGCACCCTGGGTTCAATTGCCACCACCACAAAAGAAATACAAATAAAAAGGTCTTGTCCCTTTCCTGTTCTAATACATCGCATGCCCCTAGCTATGGGGTTAACACAAGTAGTTACCCGGGAGTTTTCCAACCCTGGAAAAGCAGGGAGTTACCTAAGCAAAATCTGATGGCCAGGCCTAATTCAAAAAGGAGAGAAGAGATACAAGGCAGCCCACCTCTCAGCCTTGCCCTGGCTTAAAGTGGGAAACCACTGATCTAGTCTACTGGTCTCCAGACAGATAGGGAAACTGAAGCACAGAGAGGTGGCATGACTGGAGCAAAGTCACACAGCAAGCAGGAAGCAGGGCTGGACCAGAAGTTCCATGCTGACTCCTGCATGCTGCCCCAGCTCATCTAACCCTTAGTGTGTTAGCAACACTCAAGGCTTCCAGGGCCAGACACAAAAGGGGCAAAGAGGGCTCAGCTGCACTCGGGAGTTGTGGAAACTGGCAGGACAGCGCCAGCGATCCTTGCTGTGTGAGAACTCAATCTGGGGCTGCCAGATCTCCTGGTGACTTTGAAGGACAGTTAGAAACCTGATTTTTGTGCAAACTTCCCTGAATCTTAAGAATTATGTTCTAGGGCTGGGGTTGTGGCTGAGTGGTAGAGGGCTCACCTAGTATATGTGAGGCACTGGGTTCGATCCTCAGCACCACATAAATATAAAATAAAGATATTGTGTCCACCAAAAACTAAAAAAATAAATATAAAAAAGAATTATGTTCTAATTCCAAGCAAATTTTTAAAATATTATTTTTTAGTGGTAGTTGGACACAATACCTTTATTTTATTTATTTATTTGTTTGTTTATTTATTTTGATGTGGTGCTGAGGATTCTTCCCAGGGCCTCGCACATGCTAGGCAAGCGCTCTTCCGCAGAGCCACAGCCCAAGACCCCAAGAAAATTGTAAACCTGAGCAACCAACCAACAAAAACCTGGAGCCAGGTGCACTCCTCGGGTTCAGGATTTCAGGGTAGGACCTGGGAATAATTTTTTGGCACTGAGGATGACATAAGAGGTTCATGGAAAGTATCTTTCTCTATAAATCAGTGTCTGGTCCTGGTGGCTCAAATTCTGCCATTAGCTATTTGTTCCTGTGAACCAAACAGTGCTCTCCCAGGATATTCTTGCCAAAAAATTTTGAAGAGTTTATTACAAATATATTTGTCTAGTGGACAGATCTAGGTAGTGTCCTGGACCTGGAAGAACAGAAAAAAGTAATATTGACAAGAGCAATTGGATGACACAGAGCAGTTCCAATGCCCCAGGTGCCACCCCAAGACCTAGGGACACAGAGTGCTGCCAAAGCTTCTGAGAGGGTGAAGCAAGGCACAAATCTATTTTAGATAAGAAGCTGCCAATATCCCCCCAAAATACCGCCCCTGAGGCTGAGATCAGACAGCTGGTGTCTTGCCAGCCGGGAAGCATCTGCCACATTTGCCATCTCAAAATAAGTCTGGGGTCTTCCAGGGACAAAACTTTTAGCTGCCAAATGAATCGCTGGGGCTCAGCAGAGGCTCTGGCCACCTGCTGTTCTGCCCAGAGTCCTTGCAGTGCCGAGGGGAGGACAGAGGGAGGCGGCAGGCAGGGGAAGCTGTGCCTCAACACTTTTTCCTAAAATGCTGATCTTAGGTCTAGACAACAGAAAAGATGCCACTAAAATTACTAGGAAGCCTTTCCCCAAAAGGCATCCAGTTACCTCAGATTTAAAACTGCGCTGGTGGAAGCCTCTCCTCTTGGCCTGTCCTGGGTTTCCACATGAGGGCTCTGGAAGAGGACTCCAAGATTAGGGACGCAATGAAGGAGAGGCAGAGGCCTGGAGAGGATTTCCCAGGAAACAAATGGAGGCGGGGGGGGGGGACCAGATTCTTCACAAACTCCCTTCTCTCTACTCGAATACGATGAGTTCATTAAGTGTGCAAAGCCCGTCCCACCAGGGGGCCTGGGGAGCTGTGGACCATCACCACCAATGCCCCAGCCCCCAAGCCCATCCACATCACCTCTTTATTTCTTAGACCCAGTTCTACCATCCCTTCTTCTCGGGAGCGGTCTCTATGTCTGGAATTCAGTTCTCCTGCTCCTAGCAGCACCCAGCCCAACCGAATCGCACTGTAGCATCACAACCACTGCCAAGCTTGCTTGAGCAAAGCTGCATAAAAATCACCTGGAGAGACTGTGCAATCTCAGATTCCCGGGCTCCACCCACAGAGATTCTGGCTCAGCAAGATCCAGGGGCCTGGGTTCCCAGGTGAGGGTGATATTGGGCCTATGCTATCCATGACAGTAGCCATTAGACTCCTGTGGCTACTTAAGTGAAAATCAAAGTTAAATCAAATTAAAAATAGTAAGCCAGGTGAGGCAGAGCCTATGCCTATAGTCCCAGCTACTTGGGAGGTGGAGAATGGCTGGATTTCAGGAGTTCAAGGCCAGCCTGGGTAGCACAGCAAGAGCTCATCTCTAACAAAAGTAGTCACACTAGTCACATTTCAAATGCTCAACAGCCACATAGGGCAGGTGGCAGCCATGTGAGGCGGTCCAAATGGAGAAAATTCCCCTGTCTGCAAAGGTTCTCGGGCAGCACTGGTCTAGACTCTGGAGCACACGTCATGTTGGAAATCGTGGGCTTCCCTGTGAGTTTCTCAGGGCTGTTGTCTCAAGCAATCAGAAGGCAGGATTCCTGAGGACAGGGACTAATGCTGTGTTCAGCTCATAGGAAGAAATGTTTGTTGAAAAAAAGGATGGCTAAACAAGATGGAGGGAGAGACTGATGGTCAGCTGGACAGAACTCCAGAAGGGTTAGAGAAACATGGTGCCTGAATCCTCTTTGGGATCGGATCCACACCTCCTTTACTGACCGGGCACGCTCCCTCCATTCAATACCAGAACCCTGCCCCCAGACTCGAGCAGCCGAGGACTGTCCCCCAGGTCCTGGATGGCCATGCCCTGCTTCAAACTGAGAGGAAGCCATTGATGGAAAAGAAGGTCGATTCTAAAATGCCTTTACTATTTTGAGTTCCTGGCTACCTAGCAAACAGGGGCTGACAATCTGACTTTAATAGCTCCAGCTCTGAGTGTCTTAAAGACATTTCTTTCCGACTAAGTAACCCAAATAACTTTAGCGACTTTTTAAAAATAAGAATTAATGATGCTAGAGGACCTCAGTTCTCACCCACAATGTGGGGCTCCACCCTCTGGGCCAGCTGAGGGCCCTGCAGTGGGATGTGCATCTGTAGGAGAAAGGATGAAGGAACAGCGTCCTCTTCGCCCCACAGACTTGTCTTTAAACACTCCTGTGATTGGCTGGAGAGGTGGCTTAGCAGCGGAGCATTCGCCCAGCTTCGCGCACACAGAGTCCTGCGGGGGTGACTGAGGCAGATGAGCTGACCTTTCAGCCCCAACACCAGGGAGGCTACTGTACCCAGACCCCCGTCCCCACAGGGTCCGCCCATGCTCTTGCTGGAACTGTCATTGAGCCAGCCACGGTTGCTGGAGCGCTCCTCCTGCGTGTCTTCCCCGCAGTGGGAGAGGAGGTGCGGAGATAAATGAACATTCTCTGGGGGAGGCCGAAAAGCCCAACTGGGGGCCTCATATGCATCCACCAGAGGCCCTTCCGTGGGAGTGTGCAACAGACCTCATGCCCTTGGAGCTGCAGCCCTGGAGGCTGCAGAAGGACTGGGGCTGGGGAGGGTGTAATAAATACCCTGAGGCTGGTGGAGCCCTGAATGGCCTCCTTCCCTGGGCCTGAGTCACAGCCAGCCTAGGTCTTCTCACTCCTAGGAGCCAGAAGGAGGGAAAGAGAGACAGCTTCAGGGCCAGAGGAGGGGGTGCCAGCCAGGGACAAAGACAGAGACAGGAGAAACAAAGGAAGAAAAATCCCCTCTTGTTATAACCTGTGGTTTAAAGAGAAATGTGGCTTGCTCCCCCAGGAGGCCTCGAGTTCAACCCTGAGTCCACCTGATGCAAGGCCAGGCCCTTCTCCTTTGCACACTAAACCTCAAGCCCAGGTGTGACACGGTGTCCTGGGCATTCTCCTAGGCCAGAAGCTCCCCAGGCCCATGTGCAGAATCAGTTGGAGTCAGAGGCAATCATCTCCCACTGGACTTGAGAGCATTTTTTTTTCAGGACTTAAATAATTGCATTGCATCCTCAGTTCTGGTTCTCTTCTAAAGCCAGCCCCAAATAACGTTTGGCAGGCTAACGGTGGTCTGGCTTTCCCCACCCCCTCTGCCCTGTGGGGTTTTCTCAGAATATTTTCCTCAATGTCTGGGTAGCTGGCTTTTAAACAAGTTTATTTTTTTTAGCTCAGGTCTCAAATTTTATTAAATTTAAATTTTATTCCATTTCAGGCTATAAAATCTCCAAAAGTGGCTTTGAAAGTGAATAGGTTTTGGCATGCTGGAAATAGGTTACCTCCAATGCAAATAAATGAGTCTAGCTTCCGAGGAGAACAAGGCTCTAAGGGTTGGGAAAATGCGTGGAGTGGTTAGAGACCAATTTAAAAGTACATATATTTTAAATGAAACATTCTGTGGACATATGGAACCAATAGTTCTGCCAAGAGCTCAATTCTAGGGATTAAGTCTTAAGAATTAAACTTCAGTCTTTACTACCCAAGGTGATTTTACGCCGACAAATGGAAACTCCTTTTTTGTTTTCTAGTCTAAGGGGAATCTTTATACATTTTTAAATTATTTGGCATTTTGAATTAATTTTCTTAGAATGAAATGAGATTCTTAAATTGGGATCTTTATTTTTTATGTATCACCAATAAATTTCTAAAAATATAATTTACACCTATTTTTTTCTAATCCTGTTCATGATTTCTCTATTTTCTTGATTATATGAATTTTTATAACTGATACTAACTTGATAATCTGTACCATTTCCTGGTTTATAAACACTTATTGATTTTTGCTTCTTTTTATTTATAGTTGGCCTCCAGTAACTAAGGGAAAGACCCCTTTCTGTCTGCTCCTCCCAGCCTTGCTCCAGCCTCTCAGCTTCCCAGACCCTCATGCAGTTGGTTGTAAATTCTTCCAGAATTTTTTATTATTTTTCAAGACAAAAAAAAAAAAAAAAAAAAACTTTAGAAAATACTTTAAAAAGAAAAATGTGGAGGGAGGAAGAAGCAACGCATTTTTTTTTTCAAAATTAGGCTTTTTTAAATGTTTTTTTTTTTTAACATTTGTCCATATTTAATGTGGGCCAGCCACTGATACTTCATCTAAATAACAGTTTCTTTGCTGAGTTCAGGTGACCAAGGAATAGCCACACCCTCAGAACAAAACAAAACACACACATACCAAAAAAAAAAGAAGAAAAAAAGAAAAGAAAAAAACAACACAGAATCATCTTTAACATAACTTTTTATATGATGTTTCAGATCCCCTTAACTTTG
Organism: Marmota flaviventris; assembly: GCF_047511675.1. Lineage (NCBI taxonomy): Eukaryota > Metazoa > Chordata > Mammalia > Rodentia > Sciuridae > Marmota > Marmota flaviventris. The sequence continues at coordinate 853,467 of NC_092509.1, forward strand.
CAAACAAGATTCTGTTTTCAGTTGAAATTTAATTTTTTTTTTTTTTTTGTATTTGAAGAGAGTGTGACTATTGAACTTGAAACCTTTTATTCTAAGCATTTTGGTGGTTTCTGGTGAGGTTAAGTGGGTGAGAGGGTGAAGGGAAAGTGGAGGATTCTTTCCTATCATAATATGAAGTTTCCCCCACAGTCTGCTCTCAGATGCCAGACTTCAAGTTTTTCTTACAGTGGTATACTTTGATTATTCTTACTTCCCCTTTACCCATAAGTTTTAACAGCATTTTATCAAACTGAACTTATTAAGAAAAATTTTAAAAATATAGTTATAGTTCACTTCACCAGTCTTTACTTATTACTTATGGTTTCACTCACCTGCTATGCCTGTTTTTGATGTCTGAAAAAGAGACATATTATTTTCCATATTTTACCCAGTTTCCTGCATGTTTATACTGGAATGAAAATCAGTTCTGGAAATACTCCACTTTGATTGAATGCTATAATCAAGAAAATAAATTTTAAATATGCTAAATATATATCCAGAATTTCTCAAGTAGCTATGCCTAAAACAAAGAGAATTTCCTGAAAAGAGAAACCATGGTCAGCTTCAAGAAAGCAAGAATAGAACCCAAGTATTTATCACTAATGATAGATTATAGATGATAAATACAGAATAACCTCATGATTTAAAGAAAAACTAGTATTCAACATTGTACTCTAAACTGAAGCAGACTGACCTTTAATAATAAATAAAAATAGATTTTCATAAATGATAAAATTCTAAAAAGCTGTTTTCTGTTCCTCATTTCAAAGAGAGTTACTCAATATAGAAGAAAAATAAAACAAGGGGAGCAGAGTTTGTGTATAGAAACAGTGCCTCTAACTACAGAGTTGAAGAAAGTTATGCTGATTCTGCAGTAGACCTTGAAAATAGTTTTGTTAGCATACCCCAGTCCTATCTTTAAAATGATGGTTTAATAGAAATATTAGCTAGTGAGTAGTGAAGTGATTGAATGTAGCAAAAGTTAGAAGATTCTAGTGATCTATTTTCCTCAACACACATAAAAAATTGAATATTAGAAAATACAGAAAAAATAAAGTGATGAAAAAGAAAGTAAAAACCCACTAAACACAAATAAAGGAACATCAAGTTCTGCATATGAAACACAGTAAAATGTGCATTTTTTATAACATTTTATGGGATAGAAGAAAATAGTATTGATTGTTCTTGATGGGAAGAACATCCCTCCATGAGCAGCATTCATGTCTTGATATTGGATGTCAGAAAGGCTAATAAATTAGAGAAATAAGCTATTCTTCTGGTGTGTGTTTTGTGATGAAAATTATTTTGAAGTTAAATTTGTGAAAATGCTTATTTTAACCTTCATAAATTTTCTGTAGACAAAAAATGCAATACATAATTATTTTTAAAAGAGAATAACTAACTGATGAAGCATGGACACAGGAACTTGTAACTATTAAATAATAGAGTGGGGTGTAGTGGTCTGTACAAATGCTGATATTCAGAAATAATAAAGTGTCCAATGTTGATTAGGCAGGAAATCATAGAACACATACCATTATGATTGTATAAATGATAATCAATTAAACACTAAAGCCTTTTACTATTTGAGTCATTAGGCCTGAAGAGAAAGAAGTGGCCCCATAAGCTAAATTGGTTTTCCTCCCTCTCTCATTGCAATTGGAAAAAATAATGGGAACACCTAATACATTGTGAAGGTTCTTCTATGTATATATTTCGAAATTATGGTCAATATCATACAACTAGTAGTAGGTATGGCTAAATTTAGTTTCCTTTTAGAACTTTACATAGTTGCAGATATAGTGGAGGCTGCTGATTTGAGTATAAATTTTGGAAACTACTGTTTTATATAGTCCTGGGAATTGAATCCAGGAGTGCTTTATCATTTATCTATATTCACAATTCTTTGATTATTTTATTTTGATATCTGGTCCCAGTTACCAAGGCTGGCCTTGAAGTTGTGATACTTCTGCCTCAGACTCTATGATTTTTGAGGTTACAGGTATGTACCACCACATCAGGCCTGGATACTACCTTTTAATTTTTTACGTAAATCTAATAATCAAAACTATTTTAAATATCCCTGCCTTTTCTTTTATATAAAATATTCAATACTACCTTTCCAAATTGGTTTTCACCATCACTTTCTTTCTTTCAGAAGGCCAGTCTTCATGTTGTGTAGTTATACATTTTTTGACCATCAAAAGATATACTCAATAGATTTTATTCTGAGTTAGAAAGTCAATTTTATATATGTTTTAGAAAAACAAATTGCCATAATTTTTTTTTTGGTCATGCTCTTAATAGAAATATTTTCTTCTTAGTCATCATCACACGAAAATAGGAGGAAATTTAGAAAAGTCAAAAGATGAGATCCAAGAGTTGGCTAGTTGATGCAACCAGATGTTTATGATTTTATTGTTTTCTTTTAAATTTCTTATTCTGAGTGCTCTGATGGCTTTTCCTATGATATTTAATAATCAGCTCCATTTAAAAGCACTATTTTATGTGAAAAGTGGATACTAAGGGAAATAAATATCTGGAACAAATTAATATTACTCAGTGTTTCTCATAATTATATACAGCTTCCTCCTATCATACTGGGATTGCAATACATAGAGCTTTCAATGACTTCCATTCCTCACTATATTTCACTAATCAGCACATGCAGAAATAATTTCTCAACAAATTTATATTAAATAAGTAGCAATTTAGAGAAAATTAGTTATAATTCACACCTGTGAAATTAAAAATATATATGTGGCATTTTGCCAAAGAATACTTGGCATATTCAAATAATAAAATAAATAACTGTTGCTTTTGTTTATGTGATAGGGCAGTTTATTGTCATGTTGTTTCAAAAAAAACATTGACAGTTTTCTTATGAAAAAAATAGTTGTTATTGTTTAACATGGATTTTACTTGATTTTTTTTTATTTTTATTTTTTCCCATTTATCTTGAACACTGAGAAGGTATTTGCTGTGGTCAAACACAGTGAGATACTGATCAATCAATTGTATTTTCAAGTAATGTTGTAAAATGCATCTGCAAAACATTTGCAATTGTTTTCATTTTATATAATAACATCATGCACACTCAGCACGAGAAGAGGTTGCTCATTAATTTTGGTATCAATACTGGGTTAGGTACATTGAAAAGATATTGAGAAAATTACATCTATAATGGTGGAATCCCCCAATTCTTTGTTTTCATTTTTCCTGTGGTGCTTCTGCTATTGATATTAGTATGTTAACTTTAATTTGAATTGTCCATACAGTTTCTTAAAACATAAGACACTCAGAATTGAGGAAATCACATATAGCATATTTATTTCATAAACTGATATAAGATTCAATGAAAAACTTCAGCATTATTAATGTACACTTTATCAAAATTCCATTAAGTCACAATGTGAGAAACAGTATTAAAATTTTATATAAAGGTTTTTTAACAATGAGCTATAGGCACCCTAAGCAAGTATGTAGTTCCAATTATTCATTTACTGAACTTCATTCATTCATAATATAATAGTTGATAAAAACCACACATCAGAGAGTCTGTTTTTGAAAAAAATTGTTTGGTGAATTACTAACAATGCAGCATGTAATTTTTATTTATTATTGGTTCATCATACCCACATCTTACCCACATAATAAGATTGTCATAATACTCAATAAGTTGTAGCTAAAAACATGAAAAACCGCATATCATATTGTACAGGTTATATAAATGCTCTTATTATTTCTTCATCTTTTTCACAAATATTTATCAGAAATTTACTATATGCTAATTAGAAATAAGTTCATCCTAATTATTTCAGATATTTAAAAAAAAAAAACTGCAAGACCTCATTTGAAAAGAGCAAAATAGATTTCAGAAGTAAGTACTGTTTCTATGCAAATATATTTGGGATGCATCAGAGAGTGAATATGAAAAAAACATACTATTGATCATGTTATATAAATGAAGTGAAATATCATACCAAAAGGTTAAAAAAAAATAACTTTTGGGGAAAAAAGCAAAAGAGTGCACTAGTATTTGAAATAAGTTAATACATTTTTTTACTATAATTTGTTGTTTCTGGATGTCATTTCACTCTTTACTTTAATTATCTATGCATTTTCTTAAGTACCCCTATAGGTGTTATTGGAAAATATTGGCATTCAGTCAGCAATGCCACCAATTTTCTGTTCTGCAATATTAAAGAACTATTTCAGATTTATTGCAATGAATAGTTTTGTTTAAAAGTAACAGTAGTTTTTCAATGTAGAAATTACTAAGATAAATTTGGGTGTTCTCAAAAAGTTTATAACAACTGTATTTGATGAACTTTGTGTCATAGTGTATAAGAAAAGTTGCTTCCCTACCCCAAACCAGACATCATTGTAATACCCTTGTGTAGTATCAACATATACAAGTTTAGATGAGGACTTTTGCATCTTTTCTCCTTTTACTTCCCACCATGGATTATTTTTTATAAGCAAATTTCTATGCTTGTTCAACCTCTCACACATCTCAGAATTCACTAGGAGGGATCCCTGACAATCTAGAAACAAACATATCTGAGATAGTGTATAGATTAATATATGAAGAAGTTCAAGAAAATATTGATCTGGCCATGAGATGGTGCGGTAACTATATAGAAAGCTAAAAATTTGAAATTAAAAGATAGATAATATTCCTGAGAATTTCTATGAATCATGTAGTCTGTGGAAGCAGATATTTTAAGTAGGTAGAGAAGTGTACATCATCACAAGCAGAAAAATCAAATACAAAAAAGTGCAATTTGCCTTATGCTAAAAAGACCCCTTCATTTATGTCCTACTTCTTTTAGCTCTCAGGTTACATATCTTTGGGCTCAAGGTATTCAACAAGAAGAAAGTGGATTTGTTTTATGCTAGATCAGTTAAGAACTTATATAATTAGAATGTAAAGATATTTTGATTGGGGATTCAGTTGTTTCAAGTATGACAGCTTGCCCAGGAAAACAATGCAGGAGATTTTGTCCTCCACTTGATCCAAATTGTATGGAAAAATTATTATCTTTTAAATTAAAAGTGGAACCCACAGGCAATCTACAATAGGTATTGAAAGGTCATGATGAGACAACAAACTGCAGTTGTTATTCTCGTACTTTTTTTTATCATTGATTGCTGTGGAATTTGATTTGAATGTTTGAAATATAAAACTATATTTAAAAACAAACAAAATATTCTTTTGTATTTTAAGGCTCAGAGCCTGAGGTCATAAAACACAGTATAATCACCTCATATTTTTCTAATGCAATTCCAAGACAAAGCAGTTGGGGCATATTTTTCATTAAAAAAAAATATTTATTTATTTATTTATTATTTATTATTTATTTTCCTATATCTATGTCCTTCCTATAACTCGTAATTTCACCATGAAAAAAAAAAAAAAACAGAAAATAAATTACAATGACATGATTATGCAAAATATATTCCACATTAAGTTTGATTAAAATGTGTAAAAGTATTAAGAGATGCTAGAGTATTATTTACTCAATAGTAGGTTTTACTGTTGCATAAAACATTTAATCAAGTGAAATACTGTGATATCTGTTTTTTAATGACACAATTCAATACATGAGTGTTAACATATACAGAAATATTCAATTATAAAGATATATTGCATACATAAATAGGTAAAAAATGCACTGTAAACTGGGCTTGATGGTCCATGCTTGTAATCCAAGCAAATTGGGAAGCTGAGTTTCAGAAGTTTAAATTCAGCCTCAGAAACTTAGTGTGGATTCACGCAACTTGGCAAGACCAGTATCAAAATTTGAAAAAGCAGAGAGAGGTCATAAGAATGTGTCACAGTGTTTAAAAATCCCCAAATTTAAACTGCAATACAAAAAAAAAAAAAGATTAAAATATTACAATTCAGTGTTACACATCAAAAAATAGATTTCTTATAATTGTTTTCTCTGGTATTCAAAAGTGGAAATAGTAATATTTGATTTAGAAATATATATATATATATATATATATATATATATATATATATATATATATATATATATGCTTTCAAAGATGAGGTTCTGCATTATACATGTATGATATTTATGACTGATATTTCTACCAAATAACTTGATAATGCTTAATAAATTTAATCAAAAGTTAAAGACAGGTACTTATATTCTATATTTAAATGAGTTGTGTCTTTTACTGATCCTCATATACATCAAGGTGTAATGTATACATAATGACTTCACTATACTCTCACATTTGTCAAGGTGTTGATTATAAATGTTTCATTGTAATATAAGGCATACATTTTGGACAAAATCTGTTCAATGTTCACTACTGGTATGATTTTTCAGATGTTCAATGAATTTAAAATTTGAATAAGTTTTGGAAATATTATTTAACTTTTTAGGGTTTCTGGGCACAATGTATTCTCCAAAAATCACTAGTGTTTAAGAAACATGTGGCTATGAAATGTTTTTTTTTTTTTTTTTTTTTTTTTTTTTTTTTTTTCCCATTTGTATTCTCTCTAAACAGTATGTATTCACAGGTGCTGAGTATTGGTGAATAAATTTTGAAGGCATTGTCACATTGTCAATTTTCACATTTCAAAACTTTCTCTTAACTATGCTTATTGTGGTGAGGATTAAAATTTGACCCTTTCTTAGAGGAATTGTTCAATGATTTCATTTATAAAGCTTCTCTCCAGTGTGTTTTCTATGATGTCTAGTAATATATGATATAGAATTTAAAATGTTTCTACATTCTTTACATTTATATGTTTTCTTTCCAGAATAAATAGCATGGTGGTGAAAAATAATTGATTTTTTATTAAAAGCTTTGCAGCATTGTTTCCATTTGTAGGGGTTCTTTTCTGTATAAATTCTGTTGTTAATAAGGTTTAGTTTCCCTTTAAAAGTAGTATCACTTTATTCACATTTCACATTCATCAGGGTGTATATTGTTTTATTTTTTATTAAAAGTTTTGCCACATTATTCACATTTGTAGGACTATTCTGCAGTGTAAGTTCTGCTGTGGTGGATAAGGCCTATTTTATTGGTAAAAGCTTTGTCACTTTCCTTACATTTGTAGGGCTTCTCTTGAGTGTGAATTCTTCTGTGGCAAATAAGGGTTGATATTTGAGTAAAGCACTGTCACATACTTTGCATTTGTGAGGCTTCTCTCCAGTGTGGGTTCTGCTGTGGCAAATGAGGTGTGATTTTTGACAGAAAGCTTAGCCACATTCTTTACATTTGTAGGGCTTCTCTCCAGTGTGAATTCTGCTGTGGCAAATAAGGGTTGATATTTGAGTAAAAACTTTGTCACATACTTTGAAATTGTGAGGCTTCTCTCCAATATGAGTTCTGCTGTGGCAAATAAGTTGTGACTTTTGACTGAAAGCTTTGCCACATTCTTTACATGTGTAGGAATTTTATCCAGTGTCAATTCTTCTTTGGTAAATAAGGTTTAAGTTTTTACTAAAAATTTTACCATATTCTTCACATTTGTAGGGCTTCTCTTCAGTGTGATTTCTGCTTTGCTTAATAAAGTTTGATTTTTCTTTATAAACTTTATCACATTCTTCCCATTGGTAGGGCATCTGTCCAGTGTGGGTTACTCTGTGGTTAATAAGACCATTTATTTTACTAAAAGCTTTGCCACATTGTTTATATTTGTAGGGCTTCTCTCCAGTATAAATTCTCTGGTGGTGAACAAGGCCTGATTTTTTATATGATTTCTGGTGTTCACTCTCACTTGTGGTTTTCCATATTTTCTTTTGTTGTAAATAGTCAAGATCACAACTTCTGTATTTCCCATTTATCACTTTGTGAAATATATGTTTTATGCCCTTCTCTGGTGAATATTCTTGGGTATCACGTGGAGTCATGGCTGAAATAAACAAACAAAAAAAAAGATGCCTTATAGACTGGGATAAATATATTTTGCATACGTAACATAAAATTAAGGTAAAATAAGTACATAAGGAGTGTAGCAGATTAGTAAGTCCAAAGTCATCATAAATCCAAAAACATATCACTTGAATAAAAATATACAGACAAAATTACCTTGAGAATATTACTCAAACTCTTGTAGGGACCACAGTATCCAAGAGGAGTAAATTATTAAGAAGAGTAATATAATAAAGAGAAGGAAAGTGTGTCACTTTTATCATCCACAGCTTTTTGTCCTCCATAAGATATAATTGTATATTTAGGAAATATCTATCAGCTACCTTCACTGTCAGTAAAATAAAAAGAAATGTCAAACATCTACAAACATTTGTGATTTTTTCAAAGGGTATCCAAAAACTGGTTTTTGTCTACCATGACAAAGAGTGATGAAAATATCTAGTAGATTTTGAGTGATAATTCCACAAATTTTCAACAAGGGTAAAGAGGCTATGGACTCACCAACAATAAAAAATTTAAAAAAAAAAGAGGCTATGGACTCTTAAAAAGAAATATGAACAAAAAATTTACTAAGAAATATACACATATATGTCTATAAAATTTTCCATAAAAACATTTTAAAAGACTATAAAAACCTTGTATAGCCTATGACCATAATACTTGGATGAAGTCAACACATGACAATCAAGTATACTAAATTGATTTTTACATTTTTAAATTGGTGTGATATGATGATTTCTTTCATTGACAAATACAACTTTGTTTATTTACTAAATATATCATGGTATTTTATACTGTATATATAAGGTAAAATGAGTAAATAGAATAAATTAACACAATCATTATTTCATATAATCATCAGTTTTTTCTTACAAGTATTGCATTCCTTCTACTAGTATTTATGAAGAACATAATACACTCACCATGTGGTAAAACAAAAATCTTGACCCTCTTATGCTCAATAAAATAAAAATATGGAGATTTTGACTATAATATAAACCCTACACAAAACACAGTACCTGGTGAGCAGAATTTTACTCACTAAATATTTGACTATCACATGTGAATCAAATGCTCCTGCAACTTAATTTATGCCTGCCACATTTCACTTAATGCAAAGTCCTGCATATATATCTTATAACACTTTAAGAGAGAAAATATTTTATAACTAAATAATAATAATATAATAAGTACAATATTTTTACACCTTTGATCATTGATACACAAATACATTGAGTCCCTAGCTTTAAAACTGAGAACTATGTTGCACTAAAAACAAAAGCAGAGGTATCTCTTCAATTTTCTGATTTAATTGTTCATGGAATCATATTTAGTACTGGCATTTCTGAAACTTTAGGTCATCCAACTTTTAATTTTTCATGTGTGGTGCTTGAGATTTGCCCTAAAAATTCTACATCAATGAATAACAACACAAGTCTTTTTAGAATTTTTCGAGTCATGCTATTTCTAAATATCTGTGACTTTCCTAAACATGAAGTACTTTTCCATGGCTTCCCAATTAACAAATGTTAAAAGGATGCAGCACTGTTCTTGCCTATTTTTATTTACTTAACAGATTTTATACTTTTTCCCCCAAAATGGACTACATAATCTACTGTTGGCTCCTTTAATGAACAAATAAAAAATAGTACAGCAAACATAAACAAAGAGAAGTATGGCTTAATCCAAGTGACAAAAAAAGAAAAAAAAAAACATTAAGAATTGAACATCAGGATACTGACAGTTATGAATTACTCAAAGAACACTAAATAACTATTTAAAGAATGTTTGAAGAGTGAAATTGAGACAAAAAGTATAAATATAAATAAGCACAAATTGTGTATGTGAATAATTATTTAAGAAAAAAAATGAGAGGGGCATTCCTAAGCAAGGCTGATCCAAAACATGTTTACTTTTGAATAATTTCTGAATATTTACATAAATGCTTTATGTGTTTTTATATGAGCATCATACGTTAACAGAAATTTTAAAAGTTATGTTTATCAAATAATTAGGTATGTCAGAATACTAGCAACAACTTGTGATTCAGTAAAAATCTCAAATTGGTTCACTTTCTATTTTAATATTTTATTATTCTCAAGCAATTACCCTTGCTCTAACACTGGGACATGAAATTTTATTTATTTATTTATTTAAATTTCAGCAACAATTTGGTAAACATTATTTTTTATTCATTCATTTTTTTCCCTTAGTATAGGGGATGGTAGTAAGCATCACCTTATCACTGTCATTATGTATATTGAAATGACAAAATGACACATTACTATGTCACCAAGCCTGTCATTAAACTTGCAATCCAGCATTATATGATACCTTCATTGCAAAAATTCTTGCAATGCAGCACAACACATGGCTTAACACATTTATTGTAATATTTTTATGCAATTAAATTTTTTGGTAAAATGATGTGGTTAATGATCAAGTCACTTAAAACTGTGTCCTGAGCCTGGTATATTCTCAGTAAATTTTAACTGAGTTTAGTGGGCAAAAATCAGTGTTTTAAAGGATATCAATAATACAATACAGGTACTCTGGTTTGGATAACTGCCCCATAATTGTCCATGTATGAAATGTTTGTTCCTAAGAGTTTTTTATTTAGTGGAAACTTTACAAGAATAAAGCATATTGGGAATTGTTTAGTTCATTGTAGAGTATGTACTTGAAAGGAATTGTTGACACCTAGTGCTTTTTATGCCATGTTCTCCTGCCATAATATGCTCAGTCATCTCAAACATAAAGCTGTAATACAAGCACTTATCAAGCAGAATCTTCAAGACTTTGATTAAAAATAAAATTTTGTATTTGTTAGTTGATTATCACTGTTATTTTTCATATTTAAAAAACAAACTGGCAAATTGGTGGCCAAAGTCATGAGCACATATCTTATGTGTCTTTGCAACTCATTCATCACAAATATTTATTTAAAGTAGTGGCTTTTAGTTTTGCTATGGATGATAATTACTTTCAAATATTTCAAAAACAGTGATGCCTGGATTCCTCTCCAAGGATATGGATTACATTGTTTATTGCATTTTTTTTTTTTTAAATTAAAGAGCCCTTCAGATGACTGTACACTTTAGAAGAGCCAGAAACCATTGGTTCACAGTTGAAAATCCATTAGCTCTGTGTGGTTTCTATTGTGCTGTGTGGATTTGTCCACTTCAGCCTTTAATGTGGGGGTTTATAGAGAACAGATTTGCCATGTTGAAAACAATAAAATAATGATCTTCTAATATCTTCAGGTGTTTAGTCAAACTGCTGGTAGAGGAAGTATTTTTTCCAGTAGATCTATCTTGTTCTCTTGCTTTCATATCAAGAAACTGTTTCATGAGAAAAAAAAAATGTCTGGGTTTAGTCTAGGTTAAAAATCATGAACACGAAAGGGAAAAAATAAATTAAGTTGCAGATATACTCTGTGTTATGCACATTTTTACTATTATTTTGAAGTGGTAAACCCTTTCTCCACAGAAAAGCCCTCTTCACCATGGCTGATTTTAGTACTGTCAGCAAAAGAGTCTCTGTGAAAGAGTTCAATGTAGATAAACTTCCTATTTTTCTGTCACTCTGTTTACTTGGCCACTGACCGAGAAGATACCAACACTCCAGGTGCTGGACACCCTCTCATTAGTTTTTCACAAATATATCCAGTATAGTACTTTGAGGAAATGTGTAAACAAGGACTCTGGCCTTGAGCTGAGCTTCACAGAGATGTCTACATTTTTAAGATAAGTTACAAATTGGCTCCATGGTAACAGCTTGCAAGGGGAGGAAAGAAAGGGGAGAAGAAGCTCTCCCCTTCCCAGGTGTTGTCCTTGAAGAGTTAACTTGCCCAGAACAGTGAAAAAAAAAGCTGATTTATGTGAACTTCTGCAGACTGTGAACTTCTGAGCCCCTCCCCTTATATGCTGGGTATAAAACGCTGAAACTCCCTGAACTTGGGGTTCAGGGGATTGATTAATTACAGCAAAAACTGTGCCTTCTGAACCTGGCTGCAGCTAAATAAAACTGTTTCCTGCTATCTTTGGTGCCTTGCCTCGTTTGTCCCTACAACACCATGAGTACAAAGGAATTCTAAAAAAGTATAAAAGGAGCAAAATACCCCCACTTCCTTGGCCCCCCTTCCCTGGGACCTCTTTTAAGAAGTCTATCTCTGTTCTATCATTTAAGTAAAACTTGCTTTTTACACTTTCCTCAGCATTTCAGGGGTTCAACCTTCAACATCTGAGAAATGGAACTTGGCCCTCAGCCACAGAGCAATATCCCCAGCCCTATAAATTTAGAGACTGGGTCTCACTGAGTTACTTAGTGCTTCACCATCGCTGAGGCTGGCTTTGAATTTGAGATCCTCTTGTCTCAGCCTCCTGAGCTGCTGAGATAACAGTGTCCCACCATGTTTGACTTCTAAATCCTTCTGTCTAAACTAGAATACTTTTTTATTTTTTATTTTGCAAAGGTCAACAATCTTTTATTGCACTTTCCAAGAGGCACGCGGTAGAGGGGAGTGCCAAGCTGCCCTGCTTACAGAGAAATTGTGAGCCCAGAGGTGGTTAGAGGGAGGGGGCCAACGGCAGCCTGCCCATTGGCGACAGGGTGGGAGATGGTAACCATGGCGATAGCCTTTGCCAAGGGCCAGAGCCAATGGGGGTATGCTGGGAGCTGTTTCAAAAATCTCCCGGGAACAGCAGCCTCCGCAGCGCATGGGGGAGGGGAGGGGAGGCCACAGTGCTGCAGGGACAGTCCTCCTCAACTTTGGTCGCGGGCAGGCCGGGTGCTCAATTGCAGCCCTTGGGCACCTTGAGGATGCTGGACTTGGCCACCTTCTTCACCTTCTTTCTCCCCGCTACTGCCGATGCCCTTGTCCTTGCCAGCAACCTTCTGGGTGTGCACTTGCTGGCTTCGGCACTTTTGGCAGGTCGGGGGTCCCCACGATGAGGCCCCCCCTGGCTTCTTAGGCTTGTGCGCAGCGGGCGCGAAGGAGGGTGCACCACTCGCTGTCCTCCAGCTTCTTGGGGTTGAGTTGAAGGAGCTGTTGGCGCCTGTGCCCTTGACCTGCAGCAGCCTGGCATTCTCCACCAGCGCACACTCAGCACTTGAGGTAGGTGGGCTGTTCTACTGGTGGAACCACACCACTTTCCTGGCTTCTGCATAGATGTTGCCAGCGTGCTCGCCCAGCCTGCGGACCATCTCCACCACCAGTTGGCTGGACTTGCCTGGCTGGTTCTTCTTGCCGCTGCTCCTACGCTTTGGGCGGACTGGGGGCTTGTCGCCATATGCCGCAGCCACCACTCACACTCGCTGCTCTCTTGGGCCCCTCTTCCAGCTTGGGCTAGGAGCGCAGAGCATCTCTTGGCAGAGCAACTGCAGCAGGGCTTGGGGCCAAGTGGCAGGGCTGGGGCATGGCGGGCCAAGCGAGATGGGGGTCCAGGGCGGGGGTCCAGGGAAGCTGGGGTCTCGGGGAGGGCTAGGGGGAACTCAGGCTTAAGCACGATGCTGCTGCCGCTGCTTTGAGACAGCTGTGCCATCTGGGCATCAGCGCTACATTCTGCTAAACCAGAATTCTTTGTTCAGAAGATTCTTATAGAGATCTTTCTCCTCCTGTAAAACAAATGGAAGACCCAGTGTTTATAAACATGAGGACTTTTTTTTTTTTAAAAGGGTTTGAGGGAAACAAACTTCTTGGTGCTTTTCCATGGAGAGCAGGTGGTGGGCAGTTAATAATACATTTGAGGTTAAGTTGTTCAGACAACACAAGCAGAATTTATGGATATGGATTATTTTTATTTCTTTTCCCTATTTCTGAAACTTTGTAGGTCCACTTATAAGTTTTTTCAAGTGAGACATCCTTAGGTTGAATTTCGATGATTCACAGATGTTATTATTTTTATAAGAATGTGTTTGAAAACATTTATTCTCTGTGTACCCAGTTTATGTAGGAAATTAGATCCATGATATCTCTTGGCTAGGAAGCCTGTATAAGGACTTTTTCCATCTGATACTGAGGACAGATTTCATAGAAAACTCAACCATATGAAGGTTACATACCTTTTTCCCCCAGGAGGACTTCAGCTTTGTTTATCCAAGTGTGATCCTAGATTCTGGAGCTTGTTTGAAATGCAGACTAGTGGTATATGTGAACCTATGGGAAGCACCAGACAAGATTTGTGACTCTCAGACTTGAGGGTATCACCAGGATTGCTGGACTAGTACAAAGTACTGATTCAGTAGTCTGGGTGGGAGCCTCAGAATTTTAATTTTAACAAATTATCACATGATGCTGATGCTGCTGGTACAGGGACCATACTTGGAGAACCATTATACTAGAGTGTCCTCATTGTACATTTTTCTCCTCTTTCCTGATTTCTTACTCCTTCAAATAGCTTTTTAAAAACAGATTATCATATCCTTTAACTTGATTAAAGGGGGGGGAAAGCATATTTTTTGTGATGACCACACCAAGATTGCTTTTCAGCATCTAATTTCAAAGCAAAAAATCTCTTTAAAGCTTGGTTTTAAGTCTTATCTATAGGTTTCTCTTTCTCTTTTTTTCTGTAAGTATTCTTTTTAATGTTTAAAAATTATTTTAATGTAGATAACATGTTCTTATGGTTCAAAAGTTAAAATGACACAGGCATGCCTGGGAAAATCCAATTTCCAACTCCGTTATTCCCCCCCTTCACCCTTCTTTCTTACATAACCTCCTTTAATTTATTTCCCATAGATGTCAATTGTTTCCTTTTATAGTAGGAAAAATGCCAGTGTACTATATTCTTTGTATATAAAATGTAGCATAGTATGTAAGTAATTCTGTCCCATGGCTTATTCTTTATATGCTCTTAAGATCTTTTCCAATTAGTATTTATTTAGAAAGAATATAATATTTATTTATAGAAAACACTTTAAAAAATACAGCTGTGTTTAAACAGTGTCTATTAAGTTCCATGTTTACTTAAACAGCCCCCCTGTTTGGTATTTGGGTTGTCTCTATGTTTATCACAGACCTTACTGTGGTGAAACAGCTTTTATACGTATCATTTTATACATGTGCAGGTCCATCTGTGGGATACATTCCTAGAAGTGGGATCTCTGCGCCATTGGCAGTGCATTTATAATTTTATTAAATACTTCCTTTCTTAAGTATTGCATGATTTTAAACTCCAACAAGTACAGTTGCTCCTTGTTATCCATGAAGGATTGATTTGAGGACATTTGTATTTTAGGGATTGGCTAGATTCACTTAGCATAATCTGCTCTAATGCCATCCATTTCTCTGCAAATGCCATGATGTTGTTTTTTTTTAGTGGTGAGTAATATTCCATTGTGTATAAATGCCACATTTTTTTATCCATTCATCTATTGTAGGGCATCTGGGTTGGTTCCACAGTCTAGCTATTGTGAATTGTGCTGCTATGAACATTGATGTTGCTGTATCCCTGTAGTATGCTCTTTTAAGGTCTTTTGGGTATAGTCTGAGAAGGGGAATAGTCAATCAAATGTTGGTTTCATTCCCAGCTTTCCAAGGAATCTCCATACTGCTTTCAAAATTGGCTGCACCAATTTGCAGTCCTACCAGCAATGTAAAAGTATACCATTTCCCCCCACATCCTCACCAGCACTTGTTCTTGTTTGACTTCATAATGGCTGCCATTCTTACTGGAGTGAGATGGTATCTTAGAGTGGTTTTAATTTGCATTTCTCTGATTGCTATAAATGGTGAGCATTTTTTTTTCGTGTATTTTTTGATTGATTGCATATCCTCCTCTGAGAAGTGCCTTTTCAGATCCTTGTCCCATTTGTTGATTGGGTTATTTGATTTCTTGTTGTTTATTTTTTTGTGTTCTTTGTTTCTTTGTACATTTTGGAGATTAGAGTTCTATCTTAAGTGTGAGGGATAAATATTTGTAGCAGGATGTAGGCTCCCTATTAACCTCTCTTATGTTTCTCTTGCTGAGAAAAAACTTTTTAGTTTGAATACGTCCCATTTGTTGATTCTTGATTTAAACTCTTGTGTTATAAGTGTCCTATTAAGGAATTTGGAGCTCGATCTCATGAGATGGAGATTAGGGCCAACTTTTTCTTCTAATAGATGCAGAGTTTCTGGTTTGATTCCTAGTTCCTTGATTCATTTTGAGTTAACTTTTATGCAAGGTGAGAGAAAGGGATTCAATTTCATTTTGTTGCATATGGATTTCCAGTTCTCCCAGCACCATTTGTTGAAAATGCTATCCTTCCTGCATTACATGTTTTCAGCACTTTTGTCTAATACAAGGTAGATGTAATACATCACCCTGATTACTAAACCAGACAAAGACACTTCAAAGAGAGAAAACTACAGACCGATATCTCTAATGAACATAGATGCAAAAATCATCAATAAAATTCAGGCAAAATGGATACAAAAACATATCAAAAAGATCTTGCATCATGATCAAGTAGGATTCATCCTTGGGATTCAAGGCTGGTTCAATATACATAAATCAATAAATGTTATTCACCACATCAATACACTTAAAGATAAGAACCATATGATCATCTCAATATATGCAGAAAAAGCATTCAACAAAGTACAGCATTCCTTTATGTTAAAAACACTACAAAAACTAGGGATAAGAGGAACATACATCAACATTGTAAAAGCTACCTATGATAAGCCTCAGGCTAGCATCATTCTAAACAGAAAAATTGAAGGCATTCCCTCTAAAATCTGGAAAAAAACAGGGATGCCCTCTCTCACCACTTCTATTCAACATAGTTCTCAAAACACAGGCTGGAGCAATTAGATGAAAGAAATTAAAGGCATAAAGATAGCAAAAGAAGAACTTAAATTAGCACTATTTTTGGATGACATGATCCTATACCTAGAAGATCCAAAAATGTTCTACCAAGAAACTCCTAGAGCTAGTAAATGAATTCAGCAAAGTGGCAGGATATAAAATCAACACACATAAATCAAAGGCATTCCTGTATATCAGTGAAAAATCCTCTGAAATGGAAATAAGTACAACCTACCCATTCACAATATCCACACACAAAAAAATAAAATACTTGGGAATCAACCTAACAAAAGTGGTGAAAAAACTATACAATAAAAACTACAGAACCCTAAATAAATAGAAGACCTTAGAAGATGGAAAAATATACCTTGTTCATGGATAGCAGAATTAATATCATTAAAAAGGCCATATTACCAAAAGTACTCTATAGGTTTAATGCAATGCCAATCAAAATCCCAATGACATTCCTCGAAGAAAGAGAAAAAGCAATCATGAAATTCATCTGGAAAAATAAAAGACCTAAAATAGCAAAAGCAATTCTAATCAGGAAGAGTGAAACTGGTGGTATAGTGATACCAGATTTTACTACAGAGCAATAGTAACAAAACCCGCATGGTATTGGTACCAAAACAAGAGGGTAGACCAATGGTACATAATAGAGGACACAAAGACATTGTGTTTTGCATGTTTATTTTGTAACCCATGACTTTGCAGAATTTGTTTGTTAGCTCTAATAGTCTTTTGATTGATATTTTTGGATATTTTAAGTATAAGATAATATTATCTATAAAGAGTATTGATTTGTCTTATTTTCCTATTTTTACCCCCTGTGATTTTCTTGACTAGTAACTCTGGCTAATATTTCTAGTACTATATTAATTAGAAGTTGTAAGAGTGGACATCTTTTTTTTTTGTAGATGTTAAAAGAAATATTTTGGTTTTCCTCTATTTATGTTTACTTGGGTCTGGGTTTTTAACATATATTAAATTTGATGTTGAGGTAAATTTCTTTTATACCTAGTTTCTTCAGTATTGTTTTATCATGAATTGGTGCTGAATTTTATCAAAGGCTTTCTATACATCTATGTAGATGACTAATGATTTTGTGTGTTTAATTGTATTTATGTAATAAATTACATTTTATTGATATCTCTATGGTAAACCATCCATTGCACATCTAGGATAAATAAAGTTAGTCATGAGACATAAGTTTTGTTGAATAAAATTTGCTAATATTTAAGAACTTAATAATAATGTTTAATATCTAAGTTTTCAGTGATGTTGATCTATAGTTTTCTTTCCTTGATGTGCCTTGGTATGAGTGTGATACTGGCTTCATAGAATGAATTTGGAAGTGTTCCATGTTTTCTATTTAATGGATAATTGGTATTTCTTCTTGTATAATAGAATTAATTAATTGTCTAAGTGAATAAAGATGAGAATCACTTTGTGTCTGGACTTTTCTTTGTGGGAATGTTTTCTATTACTGCTTCTATCTCATTGCTAGTTATCGTTGGCTATTTTTTTCTCTTGATTCAATTTTTGCAGGTCATACTTGTCTAGAAATGTGGTTATTTCTTCTAGGTTTTTCAATTTATTTGAATACAAGTTTCCAAAACACACTATAATAATTCTCTTGATTTCAGTGATCTCATGGTTATTTCTCCCTTTTTCTTTCTGATTTTATTAATTTGGGTCTTTTAAAATCTTTTAATTAGTTTGTCCAATAACTTACCCAGCTTGTTTATCATTTTAAAGAATCAACTGTTCATTGATTTTTTTTTTCTTTTCAATATATTTGATTTTGACTGTGATCTTAATTATTTTCTTTCTTCTACTGGTTTGGGGATAGGTTTGTTCCTTTCCAAAGACCTTGAGTTGTATGATTAGGGAAGTAGAAAGAAAGGACATCTGGTTATGTGGTCTCCCTGTGTTGTGTTGGGCAGGCCAACCCTGAGTTATTTGGCTCAAGTGATCTTTCTACCTCAGCCTCTGAAGTATCTGGGACCACAGGAATATGGAGTTATGAGGGAGATTTCAAGTTGATGGTATATAGAAGGTCACTTTCCTCACTGCTTCATGACATGAAATCATATGGGAAGTTTCTCAACCATGTGGGTGCCCAAAAATGGTGGTGGTGGTGGGGAAATTTAACCAGAATTTTATAGTGATCATTCAAAGTGATTGGGGACTCAGAAAGTTGAATATAATAAAGCAAGGAAAAAATCCCCATTTCTACATCAGCTGCCATGCATGGCATAAGTCACAACCATCCCTTTGTGAGCACAGTGGAGTGATAAAAGAATTAAAGAAACCCACATTTTAGAATGTCTGATATGTATCTGGGTATGGAGAGTTTATTGGTCAAGAGTGTAGCTTGGCTAAAATGAAAAATGTGCTTCACAATATCCTTGTATGGGAAAGAAGCCAATTCTGTCCCAGCTGCATGTGGAGGACAACAAATAAAAATTTTTGCAGCCACAGTGCCGATGCCAGAAGCAGGAGGAGCTGATTTTTTTGAAAATCTGAGTTTGGCCCTAAATACAGACCTGGCTAACACACCTGCATGAGATAGAGTGTGCCTAAGTCACCAGAAGAAAATCAAACATGGAGAGGAGTTTACATAGTGGACTACTAGTTGTGAAAACCTACCCAGCTTTTCCACTCCTCATTCAATCTGGCTGCTTGAAGGACCAGCTGAGAGATATGCAACTGGCCAGGAATTTGAAAGGACAGAGAGAGGAGAGATAGAGTTTGGAGACTGACCCCAAGACCAGGAACATGTCCTTTACCATATGAGTGGAATGCAGTGGAGATCCCTGGGGTGCAATGTTCCAGTGTGAACCAGCAATTGCTAGGCCCTGGTGGAGCACTGATTTAAAACTTCCAAACAAATTGGCATTTGGTGGAGAGCATGGAGCCCACCTAATTCTTAACCTACCTCCAAGAGTTCCATTTATGTGATTACCTTTCTAACTCTAGCAAAGCCACCTTAAAACATTCAACTCTTTAGGCTATTACCTGTACCACATTCTCCTTGGCCTCATCCATCTGGATAAGTGCCTCTGCATTCTTAGATTCAGAAGTAGTGTTCAGTTGGGTCATGGAAAGACTGTGGAAGGAGGCAATTTTAGCATACTGGTGAGGTTTCTTGTAGCTGCAGAATAGAGACTTCAGCTCCAACAGTTCTACTTAGTCCAGAGAACTGTGTTCCATATTCTACATTGAGGATATTTTCTTCTGACAATGTTTGCTTCTTTAATTTATATCCTCCTAAAAATGAGTCATTTTTAAAAATAGGGAATGATGATTAATTTTAGTTTCCCATTTGTACTAAGTTTAATGAGTTCTACTGATACAACTTACATATGGAATGTCATCTAGAGATTTTAAACATTACTTATTTGTATACATATTATAAAAGAGGACATGAGTTTTAACTTGATATTTTATAAAACTTTATTTTATTTTCATGTGATGCTGAGGATAAAACCCAGGACCTCACACATGCTAGGCAAGTGCTCCACCGCTGAGCCATATCCCCATCTATAATTTAGCATTTTTTTATTTATAAACTTGCTTCAGAATATTAATAAATAAAATAGAACTACTATTGATGTGAATTCTATACTTTGAGTAATTATAAGTTTTTAAACTTTTAGAAGGAAATGAGATTCCATGTTCAAAACTTCATTTCATAGAGGGCCATATCACAATGCCATAAACGACTTATATATCTCATAAAGTCTTTGGATCCAATTTAACTCAAAAAAATTAAAAATTTATGGACCCTGGACTCTCAGTTAGGAGATGACAAATAAGAGGATCATGATAAAAGGGTTTGGAAGCACACTGAATATTTTTGAAACTCAAATGAACATGCTAGTAATTTCCCATTCCTGGATTAAAAATACACAGGAATATAATTTAAAAGTTTAGAGGAGGAATATTTGTGTTCATTAGTTCTTTATGTATTAGTGTCACGTGTGTTCATATATACATATATGCCCTTTCCAATTTGTGTCACAATGGAAATGTCCGAATCTAATTTTTCTTAAAGGAACATTTAGGTCAGTGGAATGTCATCCTACCCTGATCACTGTACTTAAATTTATGATGTTTTCACAAACTCAGTTGATTTTTAGTTTTTTTTCTTTTGCTTGTTTGTTTTTTGTCTTTAGCATGAACAAATAATTTTAAACCTATCTCCATCTCTGGTCACAGAAACACAAAGAACAAGATGACACAGGAAAGCCAAAGTTGTGGGGAAGGAAAGCAGGACTTTGATTTTAAATAACTACATCCATCAGAGGGACAGACTGCCCTGTAGGACTCCTTGGGTTTCCCAGTAATGACAGCTTGGCATGTGTGAAGAAGCACCTCTCTGGTTTCCTATTTCTTTACTGTAAGATTCAACAGATTTTAACTTTATGAACCATATAAATTTACTGACCATCAACTATTTGAAAACTCTAAGGCTAGATTCTGGGATGAGGAGTTCTTTAAGCCACTGTGCATTTTCTAACTTTCATGGTAATTGCACTGTAATTTAGAAACTGTGTGATTACCAAGAATTTCTAAAAAAAAATATTCTGTATTAGAAAGAGACATATAATTGCAAATTACTCATATAAGCATATATTACATTAATACATCTGAATAAATGAAGCATGTGAGATCAGAAAACAAAAACATGGACCTACAACTCATCACACAGCTATGAAAAGTGCTGTAATTACAAAGCAAAATACTTGTCTTTTAGGTCCAAAGCATGTGTTTTCAAAGTCCTCTAGCTAATAAATATCTATATTATCTTTATTCCAAATTTATTGCTGTGCTTTCATTATTATAATGTGTTTGAAGGATCATGTGTTGATCTAGTGTATGATTTCAAACAATTCCCTTAAAAGTACTAAAAATTTTCTCTTAACACCCATCACTAATTTTATTAGTACCATAGTTATATGTGAACTTTGAGCCTACAGGAGAAGTTTACTTAAAATTCAAAAATTTTCTGTCACTGAAAAGGTAGAAGATATATTATATTAAAGATGACTTTATTGTCTGGGAAATAGAAATATGCCAAAGGAATTATTTCCAGGAATTTGGTCATTTTGGGGGTACTGATCTGTGTATAATAAGTGAAATTTAATTGTATTTGAAGATTTATGGAAATATGCTTCAAAATAAATGTGCCTTGAGAGAGAATATTAGTATACTTAGCTTCTACAACTATTTCCAGAAAATTTACATAATACAAAAATTACATGAATTATGTAGAAATGCTATTCACTGTATCTTTATAGTATTTTGAGGAGATTCATTGATTTGGTATTTTTGCCTCAAATATATTTTTTCAAAAATAAACAGAACTTGGTCATTAAGCTTTTTGTTTTATATGATATCATCAATTTATGATGACATTATTATTCTCTTTTAAGCCCAACTATATATAAAAAATAGTGATTCTTTTTCTTGGTGCCATGTTACCTTCCAAAATTCTTAGTTTTTGTGAAAAACAATGATAATTTTGAAGTGCAGAGTTATATCCATATAAAGCATATTTTCTTTTCTCCAATTTTGATTATTCATCTAATTTATATTAAAATGTATTGAACATGTTTGATTGTGTATTATAAGCCCATAAACTAAGCTAACTATTTTACTTAGAGATCTGGATCTTCAAATATACACATCTATTTTACCCACAATGAATTAAAGTAACAAAGAGAAGCATAAAATGAGATAATCATCCATAATGAAAAAAGGAGGTAATCTCCAGTGAGAAAAGACTTCAAAGAACTTCTGGAAAACAGAAAGTCTGGAAGCAGATGAAGGATGCATTTGAGTTCTAATTAGGGCTTACCAGGGGGTAGATTAAGACCATGACTAGGCATATTGGAAATCTATAAATTAGTATGGTTCAGATCAGCACATTTGAAATAGAGAAGAAAGCAGGTTTGGGCACACAGAATATGGGGTTGCAGTCTACTCTCAGAGGAGGCTTCTGCTTACTCCAAGTGAAATTTTGGAGCTATCTTGCACTCTCATAGTTGTTTCTACTTGAGACATGGAGTGTGATTTACATGAGGCTCAAATAGTCTTGAGTGTAGGAAGACTGAATGGTCATATCAAAAAAAAAATCTTTTCTACTGATGAAAATATTTTGAAAAGACCACTTTCAGCAATTGTCTGGGAAATGAATCCTTCAGTCCTAATGGTGCAATAAAGCACAGTTCCCTATAGTGACACCACAAAAATTTACTTTGCAGTCTAAGTTCTATACTTAGTTTATGGTACTGGTGAGACTCTATTCCTGAAGAAAACTTATAAAAAGGGAAAACATTGCAATTAATTACTGTTTTGACAACTGTGTAGACTGAATGTCAAATTAATGTTCATCTTCTGCTGTTGATTTTAGATGTCCTAAATGGACTTCTTTTGGTCTCTATAAATTAACAGATGGAGTGAAACTCATACTCATCCCCAAATCATTTGAGCCTCCTCACCATACATTTCTCAAGACACAACTACTGCATTGGTCCTTTTACAATTCCTGTAGGGCAAGTGAGTACTAAAAAGTAGAGAATTGCATAATCTGTTTTCAAATTGAATCATCTGATTTTTATCTCTATTGCAACATGGAATCAATGTCCTTCTGGTAACGAGAGTGAATTGACCTAGCTAGGATTGTAATTTTTCCTCTTGCTTTCTGTTTATTTATTACATAAAATTTAGAATCCTCAGGTGCAGTTTAAATTTTAGTTGGAATCTTGTTAGACATTCTGATGGAAAAGTGTCATCTTAAATAATTAGGATTTATAAAACTGGAGGATGCAGAGGCATGGTGTAAGAAAATATAATTGCCAAGTTGGTTAATGGGAGTGATTGTGAGGGAATACTCTTCAACTTTGACACTCTAGCTCCTGGATCTATGTAGTCTATCTCTTGATAGCACAACCTGATATAATGATGTGAAATTTAAGAAGTGTAAGCAACACCATCACCTGTTCCCGAATTCTACTAGGCGAGTAGCTTTTTATTTTTATTTTGTAGTTGAAAATACAGTGAATACCATGGTCATATAATATCTTTATTTTTGTTAACTGTGGTCTGATTCAATTTTAGGCATGATCTATTGGCACTTTGTTAGTGGTGCTTGCTTAGGATTTATTGTCTGTAAAAGCAAAATGTAAAAAAAAAAATGCTTGGGTTTTTCTAGTTATAATTATTTCTGGGTTAAAAGAGATCCACTTGTTAATTTATTATGAGAGAATGATGAAAAGAATGATGCTGTCACAAGAACCTAGAGACAGACCTCTCCTCCTAGCTGGCAGGATATTTGGAAGAAGCATTTGATAGACAAAATTGCAGTGACTGGAAACCACTATGTTACTCAGTCCTCAATCATCCTGTGCATCATCAGAGGCTGGATAAAACAACTAGCCAAGTCAAGTTGTCAACTTGGTTGTCTTGTACAATGACCATGATGTATGTGCTTTGGTATTTGATAGCATGAAATCCCATATTTACACTGCATTGTCTCTCTCAGAGATCCATCCTGATTACTGTACCCCCCAAATTTTATCGTCTTACAAAATTCCTTATAGACAAGTCTTGATTTCTTCCTATTAGTTATGTACCTTCTTACCTGAGGTAACTTCTTTTTCCACGTGTAATTAAGGATGAAGTGTGCTGCCAAGTATTCTGATCTTTGGAAAGAGATTTTTTTTTATTTTTATTTTTTTATTTTTCAAGGATAACGCTGAAAGTTACTGTACAATGGTGTTATTTTATTTCAGCTTACTTCTAAATGAAGCTAACTCATATTTATTTCTAGTAACATTTTGATAAAGGTTGGCCAATTTCCCTTCTATCTGATTCACAAAGGGACCTTTTCCTAAGGAGGAAATGAATAGGTGTTGTATTACTTCTTTGCTTTAAAATTGATTGGGGTTTTCTGAGAAAGAGAGTAACTTCATGACTATCTTCTTGATTAGTTATTTGCTTAGTTATTGGTCACACTCTACAAGTGTGACATCAGGTGAAATGTAAAGGAAGATAGAGAGTAAAATAAGTAGAAGATATCAATTGATTATACTTTTGTACTGAAGTAAGGTTTTTCAAGTACTATATGACTTGCATATCTCTCTGCCTTCCATTTAAAATAGAAATGTAAAATTCATCTTTAATTTTATGTATCACAAATAAACTTCTAAAAATAAAATTTACACCTATTTTTTTCCTAATTCTGTTCATGATTTCTCTATTCTCTTGATTATATGAATTTTTTATAACTGATACTAACTTGATAATCTGTGTCATTTCCTGGTTTACAAACACTTATTGATTTTTGTCTCTTTTGACTTATAGTGGGCCTCCAGTGACGAAGGGAAAGACCTCTTCCTGTCTGCTTCTCCCAACCCTGCTCCAGCCTCTCAGCTTCCCAGACCCTCATGCAGTTGGTTGTAAATTCTTGCTGAAGCTCCTCTACTGTCAACTTTTCAGGACTAAAAAAATGAAAAATTAAAAAAAAAACACTTTAAAAAGCAAAATGTGGAGGATGAAAGCAGCACATATTTTTTTGTAATTAGACTTTTTAAAAATTTTTTAACATTTGTCTTTTTAATGTGGGTCAGCCACTGATACTTGATCAAAATAACCATTTCTTTGTTGAGTTCTCATGACCAAGGAATAACCACACCCTCAGAACAAAACAAAACACACACATACAGAAAAATAAAACACACAGAATCATCTTTAACCTAATATTTTATATAATGTCTCAGATCCTCATAACTTTGCTCACAAGCTTCTGTGTTCAGTTGAATTGTAACTGCTTTTTGTATTTGGAGAGAGTGTGACTATTGAACTTGACACTTTTTATTCTGGGCATCTTGGTGGATTCTGGTTAGATAAAGTGGGTGAGAGGGTGAAGGGAAAGTGGGGAGTTCTTCCCTATTATAACATGAAGTTTCCCCACAGTCTGCTCTCAGCTGCCAAACCTCAAGTTTTTCTTACACTGGTGTACTTTGATTATTCTTACTTCCCCTTTATCCATAATTTTTACAGAAGCTTATCAAATTACACTATTAAGAACAATTTTAAAAATAAAGTTATAGTTCACCTCACCATTCTGCACTTGTTATTTATGGTTTCACTCACCTGCTTGCCTGTTTCTGATGTCTGAAAAACAGACATATTATTTTCCACATTTTATCCAGTTTCCTACATGTATATACTGGAAAGAAAGAAAATAAGGTCTGGAAATATTCTATTTTTTTTGAATGATATAATCAAGAAAATAAAATTTAAACATGCTAAATATATCTACAGAATTTCTCAAGTAGCTATGCTTAAAACAAAGAGAATATCCTGTAAAGAAAATCTATAGTCAGTTTCAATAAAGCAAGAATAGAACCCAAGTATTTATCATTAATGATGGGCTATAGATGATACATACAGAATAACCTCAAGATTTAAAGGAAAAATTGTATTCAACCTGGTATTCTAAACTGAAGCAGACTGTCCATCAATGATAAATAAAAATAGATCTTCATAAATGATAAAAATCTAAAAAGCAATTTTCTGTGCCTCATTACAAAGAGGGTTACTAAATACAGAAGAAAAATAAAACAAAGGGAGCAGAGTTTGTGGACAGAAATAGTGGCTCTAACTACAGAGCTCAAGAAAGTTATGCTGATTCTGCAGTAGACCTTGAAAATAGTTTTTTTTTAGCATACCTCAGTCCTACCTTTAAAATGATGCTTAAGCTAGTAAGTAATCAATTGATGGAATGTAGCAAAAGTTAGAAGATTCTAGTGACCTATTTTTTTTCACCACACACAAAAAAATGAAAATTAGAAAATACTGGAAAAACAAAGTGATGAAAAAGAAAGTAAAAGCCCACTAAACACAAAAAATGGAAAGTCAAGTTCTGCATATGAAAAACAGTAAAATGTGCACTTTTTGTAACATTTAATGGGATAGAAGAAAGTAGTATTGATTGTTCTTGATGGTAAGGACATCCCTCCATTAGCAGCATTCATGTCCTGATACTGGATGTCAGAAACGCTAATAAATTAGAGAAAGAAATCATTCTTACTTCTGGTGTGTGTTTTGTGATGAAAACTATTTTAAAGTCAAATTTGTGAAAATGCTTACTGGTTTTTAACCTTCATAAATTTTCTGTAGACAAAGAATGCAACACATAATTATTTTTAAAAGAGAATAACTAACTGATGAAGCATGAACATA
Organism: Marmota flaviventris; assembly: GCF_047511675.1. Classification (NCBI taxonomy): domain Eukaryota; kingdom Metazoa; phylum Chordata; class Mammalia; order Rodentia; family Sciuridae; genus Marmota; species Marmota flaviventris. Next base: position 880,457 of record NC_092509.1, read on the forward strand.
GGGACTTGTAACTATTAAAAAATAGAGTGAGGTGTGGTGGTCTGTACAGATGCTGATACTCAGAAATAATAAAGTGTTCAATGTAGATTAAGCAAGAAATCACAGAACACATATCATTATGATTATGTAAATAATAATCAATAAACACTAAAGCCTTTTAATATTTGACTCATTAGGCCTGAAGAGAAAGAAGTGGGCCCATGAGCTAAATTGATTTTCCTCCCTCTCTCATTGCAATTGGAAAAATAATGGGAACCCTAAAACATTGTGAAGGGTCTTCTATGTATATATTTCAAAATTATGGTCAATATCATACAACTAGTAGTAGATATGGCTAAATTTAGTTTCCTTTTAGAACTTTACATAGTTGCAGAGGCTGCTGATTTGGGTGTAAATTTTGGAAACTACTGTTTTATAGAGTCCGGGTGATTGAACCCAGGGGTGAATTTTCATTCATATATATTCACAATTCTTTGATATTTTGCTTTGATACCTGGTCTCAGTTTCCAAGGCTGGCCTTGAAGTTGTGATTATTCTCCCTCAGACTCTATGATTTTTGAGAATACAGGTATGTACCACCACATCAGGCCTGGACACTCCCTTTTAATTTTTACACACATCTAATAATCAAAACGTTTTTTAAATATTACTGCCTTTCCTTTTATATAAAATATTCAATACTAACTTTCCAAATTGGTCTTCACCCTCACATTGTTTTTTTCAAAAGACCAATCTTCATGTTGAGTAGTTATACTTTTTTTTTTAACCATAACATGATATGCTCATTAAGTTCTATTCTGAGTTAGCAAGTCAATTTTATATATGTTTTAGAAAAACAAATTGCCATAAATTGTTCTGGTCATGCTCTTAATAGAAGTACCTTTTAGTCATCATCAAAAGAAAGATAGAAGGAAATTTGTTAAAGTCAAAAGCTAAGATCCAACAGTGGGCCAGTTCTTGTTTCAACCAGATGTTTATGATTTGATTGCTTTTTTAAAAAACATCATTCTTTGGATTGCTCTGATGGCCTTTCCTATGATATTTAATAGTCAGCTCCATTTAAAAGCAATAGTTTAGGTGAAAAGTGGATACTAAGGTAAATAAATATTTGGAACAAATTAATAGTACTCAATGTTTCTCATGATTATATACAGCTTCCTCCCACCATTCTGAGATTGCAAATCATAGAGCTTTCAATGACTTCCATTCCTCACTACCTTTCACTACTCAGCTAATGCAGAATTAATTTCTCAACAAATTTGCATTAAATAAGTAGCAATTTAGAGAAAACCAGATATAATTTACACCACTGAAATTAAAACAATATATGTGGCAGTTTGCCAAATACTTGGCATATTCAAAGAATAAAATGAAGAAGTTTAACAGAATTGTGGCTTTCCTTTATGTGATAGGGGAAAGTTTATTGTCATGTTGTTTCAAAAAGTCATTGACCACTTCCTTATTAAAAAAATAGTTGTTATTCTTTAACATGGATTTTCTTGATGTTTTAAAGTTTTTCCCATTTTTCTTGCACACTGAGAAGGTATTTGCTGGGGTCAAACACAGTGTGATAATGATCAATCAATTGAATTTTCAACTAATATTATAAAATGTATCTCTGACACATTTGCAATTGTTTTCATGTTATATAGTAGCCTCATGCACATTCAGCATGAGAAGAGGTTGTTCATTAATTTTGGTATCAATACTGGGTTAGGTACATTGAAAAGATGTTGAGAAAATTACATCTATAATAATGGAATCTCCCAATTCACTTTCTGGTTAAATCTCCCTGTCCTCACTCAGGACAGTTTCTATGTAGTTTTTTTTTTTTTGTTTGTTTGTTTTTTTTTTTTTTTTTTTTTATGTCTCAGGAGAAATATTGGTAAAAAATGTATCTTTCACCTGTAGCATAAAAATAAGTGGTCATGTCCTTCATCTTCCTGAACTGAGGACAAGCATAACTCTGAAATATGGTACTGTGAACAGAGATTTTCTGGAGTCAGTCTTGACATAGTTTTGAGGGTGCTGTTCCAAAAATTTCAAAATTTCTCTTACACCATCAGTATTGGATTACTAGGGATCTTACTACATATTCAGAACAGTACATAAGTGAACAAATTTTTTGTTAAGCAAAAATGCCCTGTGCAGCCAGGGATGGCTGAAATACTGATTATACTGAGACTCTGGAAATCTCAGTTATTTTTTTTTTTTTTTACCTCTAACTACTAAATTTTTCTAGCTCAGTAAATCTCTCTCTATTCTTTTTCTTGCTTTTAAAACCAGAGGAGCAATATTTGTCTTTTTTAAATTTCTGTATTGTTTCCCAATTTGACTGAAATAAAACATGTAGAAGTCTTTTGGAATATATTACAAAGCATACAAATGAAAGTCAATAATCATTGTTAATTTTGTAGAGACTCTTTTTCTTTCAAATGCTGTCCTAGCTCAAAGTTAGTAACATATCTTTCTTCAATTACCTCTGATTATATATCCATTCCACCCCCCTAGCATTTGGAAGCCACACTTAACCCACTATTGGTCTTTTGCTTACGTCTTTACAAGATTTTATTTGTATGCTATTGTGTGTTGACCCCATTGATTTTTCTTTCATTTAGTGTAGTTTCATGTATAATTAAATTGTTATAAATGTCTATATTAGAGAGTGTAAAATGTCCCCAGACCTTATTCTTAACCATATGTTGTTGTAAACTCAGTTCTTCATGAATTATATGTAATATCAATAAATTTTTGAATGATATTCAATATGATTTTTTATGGATTCCATGAATAAGAAGCCTTTATCCTATTGTAACTGGTAAGACAACATTTTATGATAAGAAACTTAATCTTTACATACAACCTTCTCAGTTTACCTTACTAACTGGTCCATAGAAAATAAGACTATGAAACATAGCTCATTGATTATTCCTGCCTTGATACAATACTACCCATAGAATAGCAGTGATGTCAGAATTTACTAAAGTACATGAAAACACTGATCATAGAAAACAAAACATTCATTCACAGAAAAATGAAATGGCCCCAATGAGGCTGAAGTCTAGAAGGCCATTATGCACACACAAGAAAGATAAAGCTCTTCTCTCCACAAGAGCTATCTTTACATTTGTGGAAATTCAGTCTCTTCAAATCATTAGGAATTGTTAAAATGTTAAAATTTGTAATTCAAGATATGAAAATCTGGGGCTTTTTTTATATCTATGTCCTTCATAGAACACTTAATTTCACTGTAAATACAAACAGAGAAAATTATAATGATCTGACTTATGCAATTATATTCCATATTAAGTTTTATTAAAATGTGTAAAAGTATTGAGAGATGCTAGAGTATTATTTATTCAATAGTATGTTTTACTGTTGCATAAATAATTTAGTCAAGTGGAACACTTTGACATGATGCAATACATGAGTGTTAACATATAAACAAATATTCAGTTATAAAGACATATTGCATACATAAGGTAAATATAGGTAAAAAAAAATGCACTGTAAAGTGAGCATGATGGTCCTTGCTTGTAATCCAAGCAAATTGGGAAGCTGAGTATTTTCAGAAGTTTAAACTCAGCCTCAGAAACTTAGTGTGATTTCAAGCTACTTGGCAAGACCAGTCCCAGAATTTGAAATAGTGGGGAGAGGGCTTAGGAATGTGGCTCAGTGTTTAAAAATCCTTAAATTTAAACTGCAATACAAAAAAAAAGTGTAAAGTAATACAATTCAGTGTTAAACATCAAAAGATAGATCTCTTATAACTGTTTTCTCTAACATTTAAAAGTGAAAATAGTAATACTTTATTTAGAAGAAAATTATATGCTTTCAAAGATAAGGTTTCTGCACCATGCATGTATGATATTTATGACTGATATTACTACCAAATAACTTGATAATGCTTAATAAATTTAAACAAAAGTTAAACACAACTACTTATATTCTATATTTAAATGAGTTGTGTCTTTTACTGATACTTATATATATCAAGGTTTAATGTATAGATAATGATTTTACTCTCATATTTGTCAGGGTGTTTACTATAAATGTTTAGTTGTTGTATAAGGCATATATTTTGTACAAAATATTTTCAATGTTCACTACTGGTATGAGTTTTCAGATGTTCAATGAATTTAAAATTTGATTAAGTTTTGGAAATATTATTTAACATTTTAGAGTTTCTGGGGACAGTGAATTCTACACCAATCAGTAGTGTTTAAGAAATGGCAATGAAATGTTTTATCCCCCATTTGTTTTCTCTCTTACCAGTATGTATCCACAGGTGCTGAGTATTGGTGAATACATTTTGGAGGCATTGTCACATTGTCAATTTTCACATTTCAAAACTTTCTCTCTGCTAAGATTATTGTGGTGGCGATTAAATTTTTACCCTTTCTTAGAGGAATGGTTCAATGGTCTCATTTATAAAGCTTCACTCCAGCATATTTTATCTGATTTCTAGTAATGTACAACATATAATTTAAAATATTTCTACATTCTCTATATTTATATGTCTTCTTTTCAGAATAAATAGCCTAGTGGTGAAAAAGAAATGATTTCTTATTAAAAGCTTTGATACATTGTTTTCATTCATAGGGGTTCTTTCCTGTATAAATTCTGTTGTTAATGAGGTTTAGTTTTTCTTTAAAAGTATTATCACTTTATTTACATTTCATATTCACCATTGTGTCTTCTGCTGTGGTGAATAAAATTTTATTTTTTATTAAAAGTTTTGCCACTTTATTCACATTATTAGGACTATTCTCCAGAGTGAGTTCTTCTATGGTGAATAATGCCTGTTTTATTCTAAAAGCTTTGCCACATTCCTTACATTTGTAGGGCTTCTCTCGAGTGTGAATTCTCTGTGGCAAATAAGGTTTGATTTTCGACTGAAAGCTTTGCCACATTCTTTACATTTGTAGGGTTTCTCTCCAGTGTGAGTTCTACTGTGGCAAATAAGGTTTGATTTTCGACTGAAAGCTTTGCCACATTCTTTACATTTGTAGGGCTTCTCTCCAGTGTGAGTTCTACTGTGGCAAATAAGGTGTGATTTTCGACTGAAAGCTTTGCCACATTCTTTACATTTGTAGGGCTTCTCTCCAGTGTGAGTTCTGCTGTGGTGAATAAGGTCTATTTTGTGACTGAAATCTTTGCCACATTCTTTACATTTGTAGGGCTTCTCTTCAGTGTGAGTTCTTCTGTGGCGAATAAGTTGTAATTTTCGAGTGAAACCTTTGCCACATTCTTTACATTTGTAGGGCTTCTCTCCAGTGTGAGTTCTGCTGTGGCAAATAAGGTCTGATTTTTTACTGAAAGCTTTGCCACATTCTTTACATTTGTAGGGTTTCTCTCCAGTGTGAGTTCTACTGTGCCAAATAAGGTGTGATTTTCGAATGAAAGCTTTGCCACATTCTTTACATTTGTAGGGCTTCTCTCCAGTGTGAGTTCTACTGTGGCAAATAAGGTGTGATTTTCGACTGAAAGCTTTGCCACATTCTTTACATTTGTAGGGCTTCTCTCCAGTGTGAGTTCTGCTGTGGTGAATAAGGTCTATTTTGTGACTGAAAGCTTTGCCACATTCTTTACATTTGTAGGGCTTCTCTTCAGTGTGAGTTCTGCTGTGGCGAATAAGTTGTAATTTTCGAGTGAAAGCTTTGCCACATTCTTTACATTTGTAGGGCTTCTCTCCAGTGTGAGTTCTGCTGTGGCAAATAAGGTCTGATTTTTTACTGAAAGCTTTGCCACATTCTTTACATTTGTACGGCTTCTCTCCAGTGTGAGTTCTCCTGTGGTAAGTAAGTCCTAATTTTCTACTGAAAGCTTTGCCACATTCTTTACATTTGTAGGGCTTCTCTCCAGTGTGAGTTCTGCTGTGGCAAATAAGGTCTGATTTTTTACTGAAAGCTTTGCCACAATCTTTACATTTGTAGGGCTTCTCTCCAGTGTGAGTTCTGCTGTGGTAAGTAAGTCCTAATTTTCTACTGAAAGCTTTGCCACATTCTTTACATTTGTGGGGCTTCTCTCCACTGTGAGTTCTGCTGTGGTGAATAAGGTCTGATTTTTGACTAAAAGCATTGCTACATTCTTTACATTTGTAGGGCTTCTCTCCAGTGTGAGTTCTGCTGTGGTGAATAAGGTCTGTTTTTTGATTAAAAGCTTTGCCACATTCTCTACATTTGTAGAGCTTTTCTCCAGTGTGAATTCTTCTTTGGTAAATAATGTTTAATTTTTGACTAAAAACTTTACCATATTCTTCACATTTGTAGGGCTTCTCTTCAGTGAGAATTCTGCTTTGCTTAATAAAGATTGATTTTTCTTTATAAACTTTATCACATTCTGCCCATTGGTAGGGCATCTGTCCAGTGTGGGTTACTCTGTGGTTAATAAGATCATTTATTTTACTAAAAGCTTTGCCACATTGTTTATATTTGTAGGGCTTCTCTCCAGTATAAATTCTCTGGTGGTGAACAAGGCCTGATTTTTTATATGATTTCTGGTGTTCACTCTCACTTGTGGATTTCCATATTTTCTTTTGTTGTAAATAGTCAAGATCACAACTTCTATATTTCCCATTTATCAATTTGTGAAATATATGTTTTATGCCCTTCTCTGGTGAATATTCTTGGGTATCATGTGGAGTCATGGCTGAAATAAACAAAAATAAAAAAAAATAAACAATAACTACTAGACAGGGATAAATATATTTTGCATACATAACATGAAATTAAGGTAGAATAAATACATAAGGAGTGTAGCAGATTAGTAAGTCCAAGTCATCATAAATCAAAAAATATATCAGTTCAATAAAAATGCACAAACAAAATTACCTTGAGAATATTACTCAAATTTTTGTAGAGACCACAGCATCCAAGAGGAATACATCATTAAGAAGAGTTATATAATAAAGAGAAGGTAAGTATGTTACTTTTATCATCCACAGCCATTTGTTCTCTATAAGATAGCATTGTGTATTTAGGAAATATCTATCAGCTACCTTCACTCTCAGTAGAACAAGAGAAATGTAAAACATACAAACATTTGTGGCTTTTTCAAAGAGTGTCTAAAAACTGGCTTTGGTCTACCATGACATACAGACATGAAAATAACTAGTATATTTTGAGTGATAATACCACAAATATTCAACAAGATTAAAGAGGCTATGGACTATTAAAAAGAAAAATGAACAAAAAATTTACTAAGAAATATACACATATATGTGTAAAAATTTTCCATTAAAACATTTTAAATGACTATAAAAACCTTGGATAGCCTATGGCCATAATACTTGGATGAAGACAATGCATAACAATCAAGTATAATAAATTGATTTTTATATTTTTAAATTTGTGAGATATGATGATTTCTTTCATTGACAAATACACCTTTGTTTATTTCCTAAATATATCATGGTATTTTATACTATATATACAAGGTAAAATGACTAAATAGAATGAATTAACACAAAAAAAGAATGAATTAACACAATTATTATTTTAGATAATTATCAGTTTTGTTCTTACAAGGTATTGTATTCCTTCTATTAGTATTTATGAAGAATATAATACACTCACCATGTGGTAAAACAAAACTCTTGACCCTTTTATGCTCAATAAAATAAAAATATGTGACTTTGAGTATAATATCAACCCTACACAAAACACAGTACCTGGTGAGCAAAATTTTACCCACTAAATTTCTGATTCCACATATGAATCAAATGTTCCTGAAATTAATCTCTGCATGCCACATTTCTCTTAATGCAAAGTCCTGCATATATTTCTTATAACCCTTTAAGAGACAAAATATTTTATAATTAAATAATAATAGTATATAAGTACAATATTTTTACACATTTGGTCATTGATAGGCACAGACATTGAGCCCATAGCTTTAATACTGAGAACAATGTGTGCACTAAATACAAAAGCAGAGGTATCTCTTCAGTTTTCTGATTTAATTATTCATGGATACATATTTAGCACTGGCATTTCTGGAACTTTAAGTCATCCAACTTTTAATTTTTCATGTGTGGTGCTTGAGATTAACCGCCACCCCCCCCCCCAAATTTTATATCACTGAACTACAAAACAAGTCTTTTTAAAATTTTTTGACTCATGCTGTTTCTAAATTTCTATGACTTCCCTCAATCTTGAAGTACTTTTTCATGGCCTCCCAATTAGCAAATATTACAAGGATGCAGCACTGTTCTTGCCTATTTTTATTTATTTAAGAGGTTTTTTTTATACTTTTTCTCCAAAAAAATGAACTATATAATCTACTGTTGGCTCCTTTAATAAAAAAAAAAAAAAAAAAAAAAAAGTAATACAGCAAATATAAACAAAGAGAAGCATGGCTTAATCCAAGTGACAAGAAAGAAAAAAAAAACACTAAAAACTGAAATTTAGGATACTGGCAATTATGAATTACTCAAAGAACACTAAATAACGATTTAAAGAAAGTTTAGAGAGTGAAATTGAGACAAAAAATATAAATATAAATAAGCACAAATTGTGTATGTGAATAATTCTTTAAGGAAAAAAATGAGAGGGGCATTCCTAAGTGTGCCAATCTGAAATTCTACCAATATGGGAGAGGCTTATCATGCAGGACCAAGTTTAAGACTAGTCTAAGCAACTTGTAAAATACTGTAAAAATTAAAAACCTATAGGATATATAAAGATAAGTGGGATACACACACACACACACACACACACACATTACACTTGAGGGGATATAATTAATATATATATATTTGTAAAAAATCCAATCATTCCACAATGAAAAGCAATGATCTAGAAATTAAATCATTAATCACAATAGAAAAAATAAGAAATATAGAAAAAAAGCTTACAAAGCAGAAGTATAATGAGTTAATCACTTCAAAATATTTATGATTATTAATGCATTATTACAAAACCCAATAAAAAATTTACTAACAGAATTAAATCTAAAAAAAGAAACTTCTAAGTCAGTACCAGCAGAGAGCATTAAAAGAAACCAAGCATGATCTGCTCCTAGAGGGCCTATTTGTTTAAAGATGGATAATGCCTCTGCCTTTATATCTCATCCTTTTGCACAATTTTTAATGAATGAGATATAGTTTTAAATTATGAAGTTTCTCATAATCGTTTTGGACAAGCTTTTGTTGAATGAATAAATTATATCCCGATCCTTGCCTTTTCAAAGAGAAACAAACAAAAGATCTAGCCTCTCTCATATTAAAATATACATTTAATAATGTTTTATTTACACTTAATGTGCTCAATATACAACATAAAATTAATACTCAAAATTGGTCATCTGCATTGAATAGGCATTTTATTCTCAAATATCCATTATCTATCTATCTATCTATCTATCTATGTGTATATATAAGATTCCAGCTTATCAGCATGGCAAGGTACTATGCCTTTGATCATGTGGGGAAAAGCATAGACTGTTAAATTATGCAAACATATTCTTTTTGATGCATGAAATATAGCAATTATAAATGTACATCTGGTACTTGACAAGCTGATTAGTAAGATTTATTTAACCCTGGAAGAGAAGAGTCCCTCCAAACAAGAGAATAATCATTCTCCTCAAAAGAGGAGAAACATTAAAAGAGGAAGCCAAGATACTATAATTCCAAATACTTGGGGGGATATAAAACCATTAATAACCTCAGCTCCAAAGGAGTTGGCTCAAATAGGGTAGAATGTACTATGGATAACTTAGTTACTTCTTTGGTTGCTAAACTCACACAAAACTCTGTTAATGCTTTGCTCTGTTTTTGTACACCACTTGTGGGAAATTCAGTACTGTCAGATCCTGAACTTCTACAACCCATTACAATATCTTGACTCACTTGGATGAAATTGTTATATACCTGAAAAAATATCTCATGGTATTCATTGTTGTGTTAGCAGAATAACTGTGTCCTTACCATCCACATAGTATTTAATAGGTCACAATCCTGCACAATTATTCACAAAAGGTCTATTCCTCTTGATAAAAACTGTGATAATTCAGTGAACCTTCTTTCTAAGGCAGAATTTGATGCTCTGACATTTTCCTTAGTGGGTTTCCCTGACTAGCTCTATGGGCTTACAAAACTACTATGAAACTCACCTATGCTATCATAAAAAGTATTAGTCATGCCTCCATGGCTGTTAATATGCTTAATGAAGAACAAAAACAACATTGTCAAGCCATACTTAAAATTCATGATTGCAATTGATTATCTGGTATTGTTATATCATAATGGATATCATAAGTTTAATTACATGTGTTCCTTCAATTTAAGTGATAATAGTAATTTTATTTCAAAAGAGTTAGATTACCTTAAAGATATGATTAAAAAGGTACAACAAGATGATTGATGATTGACTTGTTGGATTGGCTAACATCATGTTTACTCAATTTCATCTGAGTCAAAAAATATTCATAGGTGGATGTTTACTGATGTTTGTACTTGCTGTTGTCTATGGCTGTCCTATTTTTTGCCCCCACCAGCATTAAGGAGATAAGTGATATTATGTTTTCAAAAGGCCTTAAAAAAGAGGGGGGGGGGGCTTTAGGTATTCTGACCTTGGAAATAGAAAGTGTGGGGGTGATGGAAACTGGCACCCTGAGTCCCACAATTGAAATTCCCAGCAGTTTCTCTCTGAAGCTATTAAGACAACTCTACAGGTGCACTATCTAGTTTCTGTGGTAATGTCCTTTGGGAGAAGAGACTCTATGTTTGTATTAACTGTACGTTATCTTGGTTAGCTAACACTTGGTGTTAAAATAATACTAGGTTAGAATGTAGTCATTGCAACAGAAGCTATGTAATTTTGGGGTATACTATGTACAGCCATGAAGAGGAGTGGTCAGTTTTTTTAAATTTTCATTGAGATTGAGTCTCTCTCTTCTCTTTGCTTCTTTACAGGTTTCCTCACAAGAAGATTTGTAACACATCATGCTGGCCCTAACAATAAAACCTAAGTTTTGATAGTTAATCTGAATAAACTGGGATATCACTAAAGAAGAAAATGGAGGATCACAAAGAATTTGAAAATGTGATAAATGTAGGGCAGTATGTGTTCAATGATTAAAATCAAAAGAAATAAACCTAAGCTTCTGAAATGTTTTTTTCTGCTAAATAACTACTCTACCAACATTTTTTATATTGGTTTTCTCCATTTGAACATCTCGCTGTGTCCCCTGCTCTGTGTAGGCTACAAGAGTTAACATCATTAAAGTATGCTAGGAACTACTTATCTAAAGTGGAGAATGTATAACATACCAAGAAAGAGAGAGATTAAAGAGTAACATAATATATATTAAAGAGTAAATTATCTGTACTAAAAATGCCCTTTTTCTTTGAAACACAAATCTGAAACTCATTCTTACAGAGAAGTTCCCAGAAGATACAACAGAAGTACATCAAATAATAACTATTAATTAAAAATTTTAAAGGGAAATTAAACTTACCAAGGAAGGCAAAGTTTCTATAGTTCTCTAACATCACATCTTTATATAAGTTTTTCTGAGCAGGTTGAAGGCATTCCCATTCTTCTTCAGTAAAATCAATGGCTATATCCCTGAATGATAACAGTAACTGTAAAAAGAATAGATAAGTAAATAACACATTGACAACATGAACATTTGCACAGTATGTAAGGTAATTGAAGTTAAAATGAGAATTAGTAGACTATCATGTAGGTGGTGTTTTGGAAAAAAATGATACTATTATCTACTTCTGCAGAAAAAGTGATTTAAGTTCAATATATATATATATATATATATATATATATATATATATATATATATATATATATATATATTCCACATTTGTTAAACACAATATAAAACTCAGGCATTACCACAAAAATATACATTTTTTGATTTTTTATATCATGATCTAAATTATGTATATTGTTCAGATGAAAAAATTATTGTAATTAAAAAAGGGAATCCTCAAATTTTAATTGTACAATCACTAATCAGAAATTTACTAAAGTGTAGAATCTTATTTGTTATTTCTCTGATAGAGCTGGATTTTCTGAATATGTAGTGAGATCTCTAGTAATCCCAATACCAATGGTATAAGAAAAATTTTGAAATGTAACAAGGTAGACAGACCACTTAATGGAAATATTTAATAGTGAATTTAAGTTCAAACATTTTATGGTATTTATGTATGTTATTAATATAAAAAATAACAAAAACAATCCTGTTTGCATTTTCCATTTTATAATTTTAACACACAAAATAATATATGCATAATTTGATTGATGCATATATTGTAAGATGTTTATAATAGAATATAGATATATCTTTTCAAAAAATATAATTTTTTTTTGATTCTTTCTAGTTCTACCTGAGAGTAGAATCAATTTTTATGGTATTAATAAGCACGGGATATATCTTATCCTAATTAGAATCCTGTTCTTGTTGGTGACTATGATGGTAGGATTTATATATATCTTTAATATTTCTATCTCCTTCCTTTTTATTTATTTATTTATTTACCACTGTGCAATCTACAGTTCTTGTTTTCTTACCCTTCCCCACTTTATGAACTTTAGATTTCACATATCAGAAAAAAAAAAAAAAAAAAAAAACATTCAGTTTTAAAGAAATGGTTTGTTTTACTAAGCATAACATCTCCAGATCCATTCATTTACTGGCAAATATCATAAAGTTATTCTTCTTTATGGCAGATTAATAATTTATTGTGTACATAAGCAACAATTTTTTATCTTGTCATCATTGAATGGACCCATTCCTCATTGAATGTTTGGTTTTGTAGCTTAGCTATTGTGAATTGTGCTGCTATAAACATTAATGTGGCTGAGTCAATGTAGCATTCTGATTTTATGTCCTTCGGGTATATACAGTACAGTAAAAAACCTGGGTTAAATTGTCTTTCCATTTCTTTAAACAATATCCATAGAGGTTATTATGTTTCACTTAGACCTCTATACAGCTGCAAAAATTAAAATTCAACTAAACCTGAGGTTGAAAATAAAACATACAGAAAATAATTAGTAAGCCATAAAATGACTAAGAATTTATTATCAAATCCTCAATCCCAATTAAAAGTAAATTTTATAAACTAAAAGTAAAGAAAATCTTAAGCAAAAGAGAAAAATTAGAAGATATTAAAGATGAACATAACACAGAAAGAGTTACCAATATCAATGTTGGTGCTTTTAAAAAGCAAATGAGCAAGGTCTAGTGATGGACAACTGTAGTTCCAGTGACTGAGGAAGATGAGGAAAAAGGATCATAAATTCGAAGACAATATTATATATAATATTGTCTTATATATATTGTAGTGAGCAACTTAATGAGGCACTTGGCAACTCAGCAAGACTGATAAAATAAAATACAGAAAGGACTGAGGATGTGGCTTCATGGATAAATACCCCTGGGTTCAATTTACAGTACAAATAAAAAAAGCAGATACAATTAAAAAAGCAGTAGCAAATTTGAAAATTCAACAAATAATAATTATTTTAATTATATAGTATATAATTGCAAATATATGCATATATAATGATTTCTCACTTGATGGAAATACACTCTGATGGAAATTTTATCCTAAGAATATTCTGCAATTTTTCATTTCTCTGAGTATAATGACAAGAATCTAGATGGTATAGACTAGTTCATGGCTAAGATATTTGCTATATCCACTGTTGTACACAAAGTCTACTGCTGATGAAAATATCATGATGCCACATGATTGATGCTATGAAGTTAAATCAATCAGGGTAAACCTCATAATAAAATAAATGGTGGAATTACAGAAAACAACAACAAAAACAAAACTCTTTATAAGCCTCTTGTTATTTAGGCTATGATACATAATGAAGATTGCAGTGCAGGGAAGAGGAAAAATGGCATTCATTCCAAAGAAAGATGCTAGGATATTGGGAAAACAGTGTGATAATAAAATGCTATTTTATCCATAGACTCATAAAACATAACAACATATTGACACATTAAATGCTGAATATAAGTTATTAATAAATAATACTGAAATATATAAAAAATACAAAGCTTAAAACTTTACATACAAAAGATAGAGTACATATGGTTGTGAAGAAAACTACTCCATTTACAATAACTTCAAAAAAAATAAGATACTTGTGAATCAACTTAATGAAAGAGGTGAAAGATCTATATAAGAAAAAACTACAGAACCTTAAAGAAAAAAATCAGAAAATACCTTAGAAGATGGAAAGATCTACCTTGCTCATGAATAGGCAGAATTAATATTATCAAAATGACCATGCTATCAAAAGCACTATACAAATTTACTGCAATTCTGATCAAAATCCCAATGGCATTCCCCATAGAAATAGAAAAGCAACCACGAAATTTATCTGGAAAAATAAGAGACCCTGAATAGCTAAAGCAATCCTTAGCAGGAAGAGTGAAGCAGGTGGCATCACTATACCAGACCTTAAACTATACTACAGAGCAATGGTAACAAAAACAGCATGACATTGGCAACAAAAAAGACTGATAGACAAATTGTACAGAATAGAGGACACAGAGACTAACCCAAAAAATTACAATTATCATATATTAGACAAAGGTGCCAAAAACATGCACTGGAGAAAATATAGCCTCTTCAACAAACCCTATCTCTCACCATGCACAAAACTCAACTCAAAGTGTATCAAGAACCAAGGAATTAAACCAGAGATTTTGCATCTAATAGAATAAAATGCAGGCTCTAATCTTCATTATGTAGGATTAGGCCCCAATTTCCTTTACAAGACACCTATAGCACAAGAATTAAAACAAATAATCAATAAATGAGATGAAATCAAACTAAAAGTTTATTCTCAGCAAAAGAAACAATCTGTGAGGTGAAGAGAGAGCCTACATCCTAGGAGGAATTTTTTACCCCTCACACATCAGATAGAGTACTAATCTCTAGGGTACACAAAGAACTCAATAATCTAAGCAAATAATAATAATAATAACAATAACAACAACAACAACAACCCATTCAACAAATGGGCCAAGGATCTGAACAGACAATTCTTAGAAGAGAATATACAATCAATCAACATTTTTTCTATATATCTTATAGGTTATGCTGCTCCCTTTTCAGGACCAAGCATACTTCTTGTTCAGTTTCTAAGGAAGGAAGACATGAACCAGAAGTATTTTCAACTCTCCTTTATAAATTATCAAGTACAATTTTCTATGTCATTTTCTAAACATAGCTGGACATGGGAAATAGAGACATGGAGCAGAGAACATTTTTATTAGAAATACAGTGTAAAAGAAAGACAAAAAACCCATAATTATTTGCACCACTTTGAAGCACAAGAGAAATGGACCCTGGAATTCAGAAAAGAAAGATTCATACTTTTATACTAGGGAATGTGGATGACATGGATGCCTAAAGTGAAAAGGTTATTACAAGCTTTTGAAATAAATTTTATGTGAGTGGCAGATAATCATTAACCAATTAGTATCTGCACAGTGTTTTCCAGGGGCTTTGTCAGCTGTGCACTACAGAACATACAGGTATTCATAGCCTCCATGAAGAGCATTATTCATCTGTATCCTCTAAAATTATTCCCACAGTACAGATAAAAAACCATGGGTATTTGTATACTAAATGGCAATTCAGCAGCCCACATCACACTACCCAGAGACAGAACTGTATGAAATTTCTTCAAAGACCATCAATGTATTGTTAGCTCCTGACACAGGGATGTCAGTCTGGGGAAATATTATTTTCTTTCCATTTTGAAGAGAGTGCATTGACATTACATTTCAGGGGCAACACAAATACTTTTTTTTCATGTTAAGAAACTCTTCAGAAACAGAGCTCCCAAGACAGATTTCTTAGAAGTGTAAATGCCTGGAGATTACAAAATGAAAAAAAAAAAAAAAAGAAAAAGAAAAATCAGTGGCCCTGAGAGACTCAGTAAGGCAATAAATCTAAAAGGCTTATTAGAAACTGAAAAGCAAAAAAGTAACTATTTCTAAAAATAAATATGCTCATTAGTTGCTATCTCCTCAGCATGTCATTAAGTAAACAACAAATTATGTATGAATATTTCTAGGATTGGCCAAATTTTATTCCATATGAATTTATATTAAACACCAAAATCCAAATAATAGAATTCATGATTCACTGCCAAAAATATTTACGAAAAAAATTCTTTAAGGAGTGGATGTTTAGTAAATATGTCATTTAACAATTTAATTACCATATGATTTTGGGGACATTTACTCACTTTCCTGCAGCCATAGTGTTGAGATATTTCTTATTTATTTTTCCTGTAGTAACTTCCAAAGATAAGCCCTAGAATCCACTTTAAATAACCTACACTTACAATCACAAAAGAGACCTATAATAAATGATGAGGATAAAAAAGGCAATTTTAAAAAATAATTTAAACTTTTTTCTTTTTGTTGAAATCAAACTCTAGCTGCATTTTTGGATCCATTTTCTCATCTTTTAAGCCAGAAATCATATAAAATATAAAGGCCAAAAATTTAAACTGCAAATTTATACATGAGTTATGTTTATTAGATTTAAAAATTCAAAATTTTTAGAAATTAAAGAAATGCAAAATAAAAACCCAATTTGGGAAAAAATTAATCATATTGATAAACTTTAGAACAAATGAATAATAATTAACTCAAAAGGAGTTTAAATTAGTATCTATTTGTGGAAAATATTTTGCTATTGATTATACATGATACTTCCCATCATAGAGACTAAGTGAAATTAGAGCATATGTAACCATGATAACATAAAATTACGCAATGGTACTCATCCAAACACTTTAAGTCCAAGGGCATGGCTCAATACAATACACATCTTGGAAGAGGTGAATAATAATTTGTAGGAAAAATGGTCACTAGGCCAGTCACATTTCATAACATATCCAGTTTAAAAAAGAGCATAAAACACTATGTATAAATTTTACATAGGTGCCTTATGAAAGTGGTATTTTACATATGTAAATTTTTAGAAACAAAATATGTAGATCTTCTAAGAAAATAAAAATTATGAGAAGCACATCAAAGACTGAATTATTCATCCCATGTATAGATGATAAAACTCATCATTATAAAGGTGATCATTTTCCCCCAAATTAATCCCCAATGCATCTCACCAAAATTGCTATGTACAAATATAAATATATCACAGTGAAGTCTACTTTTATGTGTATTCTATAATGTAATAATTTTTAAAAAACTATAAATAATTATACAATAGAAGAAAGTAGAAGAATAGGGAAAGGGGAACTACTAGATACTGATGGGTAGCAAATTATATTTCATGTGTTATGATTATGTCAAAATAGTCCTGACTATTAAATACAACAATAATGAAATAATAAAAAAATCAAAAAGACTTACTTTAAATGAAATAAGTAACCAAATCATAAATTTTAAAAATTAATCTACAAAATTATATGTAACTTTAGCCAAAAACCTTTTCAATTATAAGAGCAAAAAAAAAAAAAAAAAGAACTTATCATGGCCTACTATTCATATATATTGAGAAATCATAATATTACAATAATCATCAAAGTATCACAATATAAATAAAATCCCCATATGAATACATTTGTATGTAAAACCTGTATGCTTTATTGTGATAGCAAAGTCTAGATAAATCAACCATAACAAAAATAATCTCAGCAATTTAGCTATGACCTTTCTCAAAATAAATTTAAACCTACTATTAGGGCTGTTTACCGGTGACAAGTCCTTGCCTCTGCAATGCTGAAGTATAATATCAGAAAAGCATGCCAAGGCAAGTTTAGAGTGGAACATTGAAGCTTTATTAAAGGATAGTAGAAAAGACTTCTCTCCAGAGGAAAAAGAGGAGGAATCCATGGAAGGGCAAGATCTTATCTGTTTTATAACTAAGTTCTTCCTTCATCTTTCCCACATTTCTGTCCTTTGATCTGTTATCTTGCAGTGATGGAATGTACATGGGAAGGCCCAAGGGCTGGGGGACAGGTGGGCTGAAGCAGTAATCTGGGCAGGAAAGGCTTTTGGATTATCATCTCCCTGTTTGCTGGGAGCTGCTTCATTAACATTTCCTTGGGACAGGCTCTGGGCCTTGGGGACATTTTCAATTCCCCTTTTCCTGAACTCCATTCTAATATAATGTTCATTCTTCATTTTACTTGATATTAGACCTTATTTACCTAATAACACTAACTACCTAAATAATAATAATAATAATAATAATAATAATAATAATAATAATAATAAATGTAAAAATAAAAGAAAGTCAAAATAAAAATTAGCTGGCTCAAGAAGAATTTAGGTGCTCCCAAACAACAGGTCCTTTCCTTCAAGAAAATGGCCTGTGGAGATTTGATTTTGATAATTATTCCACCTGTCAATCTCCAGCATCTGGTAAGACACTGGGCTGCAGGAACACACCCGACACATAGTATTTTAGGCAGATACTGAGGATGCCCTTTAAGCATAAGGAAGACAGCAAAGAGTCTCTTCCACTGACATATTCCCCACCTGGTTGGCCAGTAGGACTGAGGACATAGTGGCCCAGTGGAGAAGTAAAGCCTGCAGAGACTGCCCAGAGTCCCAATCTGCTAGCACCTGTTTTCACCACAGCCAGTCTTGTGGTTCCAATAAATAGTCTTTCTCCCCCAGCCTCCCTCACTAGGCCAATGCACACTCACCATTTCTTGGTTCTCCGGAGTTGAGCCTGCTTGGGATCCTCAGTTTCTGCACAGCAGAGCAACCTGCGACTCTGAAGTATGAGATTAAATTCCAGCCAAATGGAAAAAAAAGAGGACTTAGAAGAAAAGAAGTAACAGTGAAAGACCACCCTCCTCCTCCCTGATAACGCACAGGATTGGACAATTCCCACAAAATGCTCTTGATTAGAAGGGGCTTGGATCATGCACATTGAATCTGAGACCAGTGAGCCCTTTTTTTGAGTGACAGGGAATATTATCCAATCTAGACATGAATAAGGGTGAGAATCTCAGGTTGTTTAGCCCTGCTTTTTTTTTTTTTTTTTAATCTTGGAAATATAACCCAGAGCCTCAGGCTGCTGTTATTTTAAGGCAAGTTGTTTTTTTTTTTGTTTGTTTGTTTGTTTGTTTTTCCAGAAGTGAGATCCTAGCTCAACCAACAGATTATTTTAATTTAAACTTACATATAAATTTATTTCAGTTTATGAATTATATATGCTTGTATATTATTCAGGAATTAATATAAAACAATGACAATCACTATCAAATTTTATTTAAATTCTTTTGATCTCTGTTCTTTTTAGGTGACAGATTGAACTTTGAACTGGAAAGAAACCCTCTAAAGTAAAAAATGCCCAATAAAAACAACACATAAGATGCTGGGATTTTGGCTCAGGGGTAGAGCACTCACCTCGCATGTGCAAGACCCTGGGTTCGATCCTCAGCACCACATAAAAATAAATAAGTGAAATAAAAGTATTGTTTCCAGCTACAGCTAGAAAAATACATAAAAAACATAAGATACAAGGTGAGAAACCAGCCTCTATCTCAGAGAAAAGCCTGTCCAAGGAAGGGGGCATGACCCTTGTCCTTGGAAAGACCCACAGAACACTCCTAGGCATATACCCACCCTGCTGAGTTGTTTATCTACAAATAACAGGAGAGATCTGCTGAGCCAGGTCTCCTTGACTCAGTCAGGCTAGCTGAGGACCCATAGCAACCCCCTAGCAACCACCAATCAGCATGAGATACGGAAAGTACCTGGGATGTCAGATGACCCTCCCAGTAGTTTAAGGTGGTTGAAAACATGTTAGAAGACCACATAGTTCAGCAGGTACATCCCTCATGGCCTAAACAATCAGTTCAAATGAATCCCCCTCTTCTACTAACCAATCACCCTTACCCAACTTGTTCCCGCCAGTAAATGTGCTAATCATGTTTTAGACTCATTTTATGATTTTCCCACTGTGTGTGATGATTTGCTAAGAGATGCTATGATGTATGTGGGGTCCCTGGCTTCCCCAGAGAGTGTATAAAACTACTTCAAACCCTGTGCTCAGGGCCTCTCAGCATCACCAGTTGATGTGTACGTGGAGGACTGAGCTAGCTCACAATGAAAAACCAGCCTCTATCTCAGAGCAAAGCCTGTCCAAGGAAGGGACATGACCTTTGTCCTTGGAAAGACCCACAGAGCACTCCTAGGCACATTCCCACCCTGCTAAATGGTTTATCTACAAATAACAGGAGAGATCTGCTGCACCAGCTTTCCCTGACTCAGGCTAGGTGGTGATCCATAGAAACCCCCTAACAGCCACCAATCAACATGAGACAGGGAAATACCTGGGATGCCAGATGACCCTCCCAGTAGTTTATGGTGTTGAGAAACCATGTAGTTCAGCACATACTCCCCTCTTGCCTTAAGCCAATCAGTTCAAATGAATACCCCTTTTGTACTGACCAATCACCCTTACCCAAATTGTTCCCGCCAATGAATGTGCTAATCATGATTTAGAGTTGTTATTTGATTTTCCTGCAGTGTGTGATGATTTGCTTAGAGATGCTATGATGTATGTGAAGTCCCTGCCTTCTCCAAAGACTATAAAACTGCTGCAAACCCTGGGCTCGGGGCCTCTCAGCGTCACCAGTTGTTGTGTGTGCACGCATGGAGGACCGAGCTAGCTTGCAATAAACACCTCTTTGCTGTTTACATCGATCTTGGTCTCTGGTGGTCTTTTAGGGGTCCAGAATTCAAGCATAACAACAATAAATGCATCTTTGCTGCTTACATCAATCTTGGTCTCTGGTGGTCTTTTGGGGGTCCCAAATTTGAGGATAACAGTTTCTCCTGAAACCCATGTGAATAGAAGACAGCACTCCAGCTCTTTTGGACTGCAGTTTTACACCACAAAAAGTTGCAAAAGGGGGGGTGTCTTGAGAACTTAAAAGGATTACAGGATTTTGACAAACAATACAAAGGCAAAGAGTAGGTTAATGGTCTAAATGGTTCAGCACTTAGGGGATAAGTTTAGATCACAACATCAGAATTTATGAGACACAACTAAGGTTTCAGAGAGGGTTATTATTGGTCAGGAAAAGCCAGCCAAATGGCAAAAATGGAGGACTTAGGAGATAAGAAGTAACAGTAAAATCCCACTCTCCTCCTCCCTGATGACACACAGGATTGGACAGTTCCCACAAAATGCTCTTGACTGGAAGGGGCTTCAAATCATGTATATTGAATCTGAGACCAGATAGCCCTTTATGAGTCATCACTAAAGTTTCAGGGAGGGTTGTTATCAGGGAAAACAACCCTGATTTTTACAAGCATAATACAAAGGCAGGTACAAGGTTAATGGTTTAAAATTGTTCATCACTTAGGGAGTAAAATTAGATCACAACATCAGAAATCATGAGGCACCACTAAGGCTTCAGAGAGGGTTGTCATTTGGTCAGGGAAAGCCAGAATTTATGAGTCATCACTAAATTTTCAGGGAGGGTTGTTATCTCATCAGGGAAAACCAGGCATGGGTGAATTCAAGGCACTGGCAGGCATTTCAAGCAAGTTTAGATATCACAGTAATTTATAATGAAGCAGAAATTAACTTTTCATGGCTGTGTGATGAGATGGATCCCAATCTTAAGAGGAATTTAGACTGGATTTTTCACTTGTGATAGCCATAGCTTTTAAAGTATATATTTCATACTTTAATAAGTATTAACACTAAGTTATTAATATGAATTACTACTAATTTTTTCTTAAAAAACAATTAAAATAGAAATGAAGGTATTTGTTATTAAGTGGGTAAAAATTTTGATTAATATATTGATGATATAAACATGGAAAATTGTGACAATGATAAAAAGACATTTAATATAATGGCTTCAATATTATAAGTCCCTATGATTAATGTTCAGTGGGTCAGTTCTTCATTTTTTTTTTTTTTTTATTCTTTAGGTCATTTTGAATTACAGTTTTGTAAATGTTTGCTAAGTATACAAAGTTCAGATTTTGTAATTTGTAAAGTAGGAAAATGGCACATTTGATCCCCTGTGAGGATTTTAAAACTTATAAACCATGTGGGGCATCTTAGCACATTTTTTTTTTTCATATTTGCACACAGTACAATTCTAGAGAGGAATGAGTTGGAGATATAGTCTACTGTCCTGAGCAAAAGAGAAAATTGCCTTAGGCTATTTCTAAAGCTTTTAACTTTTCTAAATTTTCAGAATTTTTGGTAATTTGAAAAAATATTTAAAAAATGAATTGTTTGAAATTATTTATCTTTCCTGCATTCTTTTTCACTTTTATTTATTTTTTTAGAAGAACTAAGAGAACAGAATTCCAAAAACATTCCATGTGAATATAAAGGTATGTTTCTAATGATCAAGATAGAAAGCAGAAGCAAAACATCATCTAATTTGATGGGTCTGCCTCAAACTAGAGAATTACACATCTATATCTGCCATTCTTCACTAGGCTCCTGCAGTTGAAAAAAAAAAAAAAAACACCAGCCAACAAAGAGAAATGTCTTTTTTAGTTTGATTGTTTCTCACAAATAATTCAAGCTAAAATACACTAGTATCACTGTAGTTTCAGAACAAAATGTATTTTTAAATAATAAAAAATAATATGTATACATAAATATATAAATAAGTATAAAATAAAATATAATGTTAGATAGATATTTTTTGCCTGGATAATCTTCTTGTACATATTTCCCTTTAGACACAGTTCTGGGAACAAAGTATCACAAATAAGACATGGATCCTACATTGCTACACAGAGTAATTAAGGCACATACTAAGAGCTTGGTATAAAACTTGGCATAGAGACATAAATAAGTAGAGAACACCATAGAAAATTATATCTAAATGCTAAGCAGCAAATTCATAATCTATAAGTACATGAAGAGACAAGTTATCATAGTATATTTTATGACTGAGTTGCTGCTAATATACAGAGATAGAGATATTTATTAAGAGATGGTTTTATGCATATTTTTGGTTTAAAAAGGGAAGGATCAAATAATGTAGGTGATTTAAACATGAGCAACTAATATTTTTCTGTGTTCAGTACCTTTTTTAGCAGATATATAAATTGTAATTAATTCCAACCAGTAAAATGGAGAAAAGGTATAACGATTACTCTCTATGAGTAAAACTACTTAAAAATAGTACCAAAACTTCCATTCATGTCCAAATGTTTATTCCTGACAAAAAAACTGCTTCTTTTGAACCATTTCTGTAGATATGATTTTTTATAATAAATATTTTTGTGATTTTTTGCACATTACTTGATATAGTTATGCTTCACATTTTCTCTTCTGTACAAAACATAGACCTGAGAAAGACTCAAATCTCTGCTGCCTCCTCTACAAAGACTTTTGATTTCTCCCAGCACATGTTCCATCTACCTATTTTACCACCTATATTCTGAAAGAAAAAAAAAAATTCTAACTTCTAAACTTCCTTGATATTTGAGCTATCTTTTAATTTTTAAGCTTATATCATTTCTATAATCAATATGGTGCTTTCAGTAAAGAATGGCTATTATTATGCACCTGGTTCATTTACAGGAGTTTTGTTTTGTTCTTTGGTTTTATTTACAGTGAAGTTAAAAAAAAAGGTTAATGTTGAAACAGAACACAAAGAAAAGACTACCAACTCCGATTTGAAATCAAATTAAATCAAGATTGTATTGTGTACACAAAACCTGGACAGAACTCTCTCTTACAAAACTCCATGCTAGAGATCACCCCCTGATCTTCAGGAAAAAGTTTTTACAGCACAAAATGTTACAAAGAAGGTCGGTGTCTCTGGTACTATACAGATAACAAGATTTTGACAAGCATAAAACAAAGGCAGATAGCAGGTTAAGGATCTACATGTCTCAACATTTCAAGGTAGGGAATAATTTCAACTCCAAACATTAGAATTTATGAGCTGCCACTGAGATTTTGAGAGAGTTGTTATTTGGTCAGTGGGAGCCAGGATTTATGAGGCACCAGTAAGGTTTTAGAGAGGGTTGTTATCCGGTCAGGGATAGCCAGGCATAGGTGAATTCAAAGCACAGGTAGAAATTCCAAACAAGTTTAAAACATCAAAATATTGTCAGGCCAAAGAGAAATTTTAGTTTTCTTACAGAAAATAAAAATAAACTTTTTATAGCTTTTTGACAAGATGTCTCCCAATCATATACTGGAATTAGGCTGCGTTCATGATTAATACTGTTCAGAGTCAAAAGATTGGTTTAAAATCCCAGGCCTTTTAAATATTTTTTTTATATTATGTCATTGAAATATTCATACCAATGGTGACCACACCAGGTGAAAAGATTAATAATTGAAAACAATTTCCAATACAAGAGTAAATATAAAATTGTTTTTTTTTTTTTTTCTCTTTAAAAGTTCTTTAGCACAGTTCATGTTACCAACATTTGTTGTATATTTTCTATCTAGTTTTAACATTAAGGCTTACATTTACTTTGATAGGGAAATTATGTTAAATTTGATTTCTTCAAATGGTCAATGTCGAGATTCAATTAGATATTCCAGCAGAGTTTGGCATGAAGCACTTGTGAAATGTTTAAGGCAGACCTCTATAAGACTACAGCTGCTTGTTCATGTGATTGCTTTTGTTTTCCTAAAATAAGTGAAGTTTTGTATGGTAAAACAATAAAATTATCAAAAAAGTAAGATACATTTTGAATTTTGAACTGGAAATATATAGCTCACAGTCATACGTTGTTTTACTCACCTACAGACAATATGTTACAAAACAAATATTTTGCAAAGTTCTGGTAAATGATATATAAAAACATTTTTAAAACTCAATGATAAAGAGGCATAACCCATTTCCTAGAGGTGTGCAAAAGATTAGAAAATGGTTCTTAAAAGAAGATGTACAAAATATCAGTAAGAACAAAAAAGAAACCAGTCTTAAGATAAATGTAAATTAAAATCTGAATGACATATTGTTACATATTTATTAGAGTGGTTAAAATACAAAAGGCTAATAGCCCCTCATGTGGGCAAGATTGCAGAGGAACTGGAAATCCTCTGTGATATTTCTGAGTATATATAATGGACCCAACATTTTGAAAAACAAACTTGTATTTTCCATTTTTGTTTCTGAAATTGAACATAGACACCAAATGTGAGTCCCGAAACCTCCACTCTGAAGTTTTACCCAAGAGAAGTGAAGACACACATCACAAAAGTAGCATTTAGTAACATTTTATTCATAATACATAATATTTGTAGTTTGGAGTCTACAAATAGAAAATTAAATACACTCTGGCCAATTTACCTATGCATTGAATAGCATTTAGTAAAGTCCTTCAATGCCTTACTGTTAGATGTACTATGAATTAATAATAAAACAAGATAACTAAAGTTTATTTAAATAAAAATACATAAACTCTTGTGTTTTATATAAAATTCTAACGCAGACTATAATCAGTTGAGAAAATATAAAAATAGTGATTGCTTCTGGTGTGATGGAGTTGAAATTGACTATTGTAAGAAATTTGGGGGTTTTGGATGCTTATAAGGCATAAAAATACAATTATGGGAGAGGGTCTCATTGGCAAAAAAAAAAAAAAATCTATGTTTCACTGTGTATGGTGGTTCAAGCCTGTAATTGTAGCAGCTTTGGTGAATGAGGCAGGAGAATCACATATTTAAAACAAGACTCAGCAACTTAAAGTTGTAAGCAACCTAGAGGGACCATGTTAAAAAAAAAACAAACAAACAAGTAAAAAAAAAAAAAAAAACCTGGGGATGTGGCTTAAAGGTTAAGCATGCCCTTGAGTTCAATTCCTAGTTAAGAAAGAAAGAAAGAAAGAAAGAAAGAAAGAAAGAAAGAAAGAAAGAAAGAAAGAAAGAAAGAAAGAGAAAAGAAAAGAAAAAGAAAAAAAATAACACCCTTCACAGCATGAAACTGTCCAGGGAATTATGACAAAGAGCCATCATGCAAAAGTTGAGAATTTCAAGTGAACTCATGGGGAAAAAGAGAGTCAGAGAAGGTGTCTCTGGAAATTATTTGCCCAGGTAATATAGCTAGAAGTATGGCAGGGGTTATAAAAATCTGAAGGGTGGTATCACCTTGGGGTCTCTTAACCACACCCTCTTTTAATTGGACATTAGATGCTAGGTGCCCAAAGCAGGTGGGATGTGAATGGTGAGAATTTTTCTACTTTCATCTATATTTTTAAAATAATTAGGGGTAAATAAGTTTGGATTTGGCATTCATGAGCTTTTGAACTAATGGTATTCTGTCTTTAGTGAAGATGTAATTTAGGAGCAAACACATGGAGCAACCACGGAGTTATCTGATGCCACTCAAGAACAGGAAAAATTGAAAATCAGAACAAGGAAGAGATCTGCTAAGCAGGGTGACAAAGGCCTGCTCGAATGCTGGCAGTTATTTTGCAAGATTCCAGGGTCCTTGGATGATAAGACATGACACACCACAGGGACATTTGGGACATGTGAGTTAGAGCCTCAAGGGAGAGAAGGTGCCCAGCAGGGACACACGGGGCTGCACCCACAGAATAGGACATAGCAATCTGGGGTACTAGGGGCAACTTATGTATGCACAGTGGAGTGGGATTAGCTGAATTTTAAGGGCTCCCTGTGGATTGACATTTTGATCATCTTCTTGGACTCTTGAATATGGATAAGTGCTGTCCAGGGTGGCAGGGTCTCTGGACCTGGTAATCCCATGGAGGCCCTGCCTGGAGTTCCTGGCCTCCTCATCCAGGACTGTCCCCCTTGGTTAGCTTTCTATGTTATCCCCAGGGCCCTTGTCATTCCACTTCTCTCTCTAGAACTTTCCCGTCCCCACTTATCATATGGACTACCCACTCACTCCCTCTGGATTTTGCTTGGACATGAGCTTTTCAACAGTCTGGAGGTTCCCCCTCTCATCCCTGTCTCCAACAGACAATCTCTGTGCCCCCCACATTGTGCCCATTGCCTTTACCTTTCCTGATCTACCCTATATTTTTTTCTCTCTCCCCTCTCAAAATTATAAGCTCCAATTACATTCTATCCCCAATGCCTAGAACAGAGATGCTCAATAAATGTTTGCTCAGACAAATCCTGAATCAACATCTGCCACAGGAACTCAGCACACACCACCCAATTTCACAGTCCCTTTCTCCACCTAAACTTGTTTCTGAAGAGCTGAGATGTGAGGCCATGTTTCCAACAGAAACCGTAATGTGTAAGTGGAATCTCATCATGCCTCCCAAAGAATCCACTGTCCACTCTCTTTCACTGGTGAAACAGATCACATGACCAAGTCTGAGGGCAACAGAATCTAGGCTGGACTCTGCCCAATGGGAAAGATAAAATAATCTAATTCATGTCAGCTGCTAACATTCATCATTGTCACATGGTCATCATCCTCTTCATGACATCATTCCCATCAACATTATGTCACTATCATTGGCATAACCATTGCTGTTTTCACCATCATAATCATTGTCATCATTATTGCCACTGCCGTCATCATCATCACCACCACCATAATCACCACCACCACCACTACTATCATCACCACCATCATTATCATCACCATCATCACCATCACATTTATTGTCATCATCATCATTGCCATCATCAGCATCACCAGAAACTCTGAGAGACAACAATTCATAAAGTCAGCCCCTTCCATCAAGTTCATAAGCAAAGGTGGCACAAGAAATTTTCATGGCTAAGAATCTAGTGATGATGTGGTTTTGTACATCCAGGAAAGATGGGTGTGAAGTTCATGTGTGAGCACATGAGGGCCTGGTGAGCACATCATGATAAAGCCTGAGAGTGACCTACTGTGCCCACTGAGGCAAGTATCTTTCTCACTCAAAAATCAATCAGCCTGAGGAAGATAAATGCACATTATGGGTAAAATACAAATGTGAGATTGTGAAGAGTAGAGCAGTAACAAATTTAGTGTCAGGCAGTAAACTTCATTCTGTAATACACTCCAGTTTGAAGAAAAACATAATTAACAAGGTTGCATGTTTCCTAAGAATGTTTTTAACCTGATATCCTGGAATAATGACTGTCATCTCTATTTCAAAACTTACTAGGTAATCCACATTAACTTTCATTGTTTCATGGGGAAAGAAATCCATCAGTTTGTTAAAGCTAACAAGGGCCATCGATTTTACATATTATTTGTAGTTTCTTAACTAGTTTTTGCTTTGGTCTTTTTGGTGTCTCATATTTTCTCATGGAGATGAGTTATTGCCCCACAGGTAGCTGTCTTGGAGGAAATGCCCAGTAGTGAGTCAAAGTGATGGTCAGGATAAAGAATAATGGGACATCAGATGTCTGTGGACCAAACACAGAATTAGCCTCACTGTACAAAACAGAGGTGCTCCTCAAAGGTGCTGCCTGGAGAATCCCCTGAATGGGTCTTGGTTTGGAAAAGATCACTTTGTCTTTTAAGTTTCTGTCCTCCATTTCTCTTTGGCCTCCAGTGGGCAGAGGCCCCTGCCAAGTGAGCATGAAGTGCATCCTTTCCCTGGCTATTAGGAAGGTGGCTTTGCCCCCCACCACCCAATTCTGCAGAAAGAGACATCATATGAAATGCTTTGTGAGACTGCCATATGGCACTCCACCCTCTTATACACTCTGCAATAAGTAGGCTTTCCCAAAACCAAGGAGGGACATGGCAACAGGGTAACACAGGAGAAAGAGAGTGGACTCCATAGCATTCATGGCTCAAATCACAGCTGTCTTTTCACACGGCCTCTGCATTTTGTTTTAGTGTCCATGCCTCAATCTCCTCAAACTTAAAATGAGAAGAGGATCCATCAGCCAGGATGATGCAGTTAACACTGGCAGGGCAGTTTTTCCATGAAAATTACCTTGTGTGTTCAGATGTTCAAAGCTGGATATGACTGCCTAGGTGTGCCAGTGAGACACAGATCCTCATGTGAAGTTGAGTGCAGTTTTGCCACATGGAGTTGGTCCAAGGCTCCTCAGCATTGAGGCCCTGGGTCTCAAGCATGTGGTCAGCCAGGATACCACTGGTGGTGAGTGGACTTAACTGGACTGCTTAACGACCTAAGCACAGGACCACAAAGCACCAGTTCCCACCCACCACTGCCTGATCTCAGCAGCAGCTGTGAAGTCAGATTTGTTCTCTCCAGAAAGAAATGGAACACGAGTCCAAGAGGTCAGGCCCCTCCTCCCACACGTAGCACTGCTTAGGGACCAAATCCAGATTGATAGTCACACTTCTTATCCACAATACATGGAACCTCAAAGATGCCTCCTTCATCTTTTCCAGGTAAATTCAGGCAAGAGCACTGGGCTTGTGATCCTCTCAGCAGGTCTTTGACCACTGAGTTCCCAAACAGAGCCTTCCTCCAGTCCAAGTGAACTTTGTCCAAGGCCACATTTTCATGAAATACCAACAGCATTCCTTCTTCTGACTCTGGGCAGACAGTGCCAGCCTCACGAGTACCAAAGGTCCCATGCCCAGAAGGGCCTCCAGTTGTTCTGCTGTGCTGTGCTCACCATCTTAAAATCCTCAACAATTTCATCCTTGAACCTGTGCTCTGAAAGAGCAGCCTAGTGAAACAAAGGCAGTCCACAAGCATAGAGTGCCTGCATCAGGCATGGCCATCCTTCCTCACCTTCCCAGTCACCTGCAGAGCCTGCAACTACCAGGAGCACATGAGGCTGGGGCTGGCAGAATGCCTTGTCAGTCAGCAGGATGCATAGTGAGTACCACAGGTGCATCATGAGGAGGCCGGGAAGACAAGCTGCCTCAACAAGTTGCTCAGCACCTAACCACAGCTTGCTTTGAATGCAAAAAAAAAAAAAAGAGCAGCAGCATTCTAAGAAATATGACTGACCAAAGAGCTGCCTAATGGATTCCTGCCTCTTGTTACTCATCAGCATACAGAAAATCTTTCACTGTAGCAAACTTACTCATGTAACTGCTCCAAATACACCTTTTCCTTTGACCTTTACTCTATGTAAACATGACTGTAAAAGAAAATTACTAGTGGATATAAAAGTGAAGAAATTGGTCTCCCTGGATTGCACAGTTGTCTGTTTACTGGCTTCAAATGAAGTCTGAATGTTTAGCTAAACTGAAGGCTCAGTCACTGAATACTGAAAACATTACTTTTGCAAGCTGCCCTAAAGCAAATCTCTAATTCAAATAAATATTTACTGCACATAGCACTGTTGAAAGTGCTGGATTTCATGCAGAATAGACAGCACCAAATTACAAAGTTATTCCATGTCTTCTT
This sequence comes from Marmota flaviventris, assembly GCF_047511675.1. Classification (NCBI taxonomy): domain Eukaryota; kingdom Metazoa; phylum Chordata; class Mammalia; order Rodentia; family Sciuridae; genus Marmota; species Marmota flaviventris. The sequence continues at coordinate 910,715 of NC_092509.1, forward strand.
TTGGAATAATTTGTAAAGTTTAGCAACACTTAAATCACATGATGAAAAAATAGCAATGGAAACATACCACAGCATAGAACAGTGACTCTTCTAATTAAAGGTTAAAATATTAAATTTCAACGATAACAAGACTGGAGAACTGTATCCTAACAGTTTAGAATTCCAAAATGACAAGTATATCTCATATCTTAAGTGAACTCAGAAAAAAGATTAAAAATTATTCCACACACAGCAAGTATTGAGTCTACCAGCTCTAAGAGGTCATTCTGGCTTAGAAATATAAAAGAATGTGAAGACTGACCCCAAATGATTTTTTTAAGATACCAATAACAAACTGGAAATTTTAAGTAAATATTCTAATAGTGGGTATTAAATATAACACTCTAACAGCATATTCTTCATTACTGAACTCAGCTAACTGGACCAAGAATAGAAATTACTATATCTTATAGAAGATACAACCTTAATTATTCATCATAAATATAACCATCTATAGCTCTGCCACAATATTCAAGACATTTTACAGCTTAGTAAGGATGTCCCTTTGAAAACCATCCACTATCTTTTTCCCTTGCAATGATACTACCCTTTAAGGTTGTTTCTCTAAAAGAACCCAACACCTGCTACATTTGTGTACAATGTATAACTACTCTCATGTATAACTGATTAGAACTAGTGAATATTTTTTTTTAAAGAACCCAACAAACTCATGCCATGTACACCAAAATATATAAAAATCACTTGTCAGTGATAACTGGATGGCATGTGCTTCAAATTCCCTTAGAAAGTTACTCTTCTTCTAATTTTTTCAGGTTCTTCAGAAATGTCATGTTTTGTGTTCTAAAAGGTAATTTTGCTAAACCATAAGCTTTTAGTGAATTTTGACTGACATGATTACTCTGCCCGTGTTCCAAACACATCATACCCAAATTCATATCTACATTAAACACTACTAATCCTGAGTGTTCAGTAACCATGGAACCTAGACCATGAGCTCTGCAAGCACAATATCCAAGTATTCTCATCTTCACTGATAAGCAGTGTCCACTAAACAAAAGATGAAACCAACCATAGTATTCAGTTATTTCATCTTCTATTTGTTGATTTTTGGAGTTTTACAAATGAAAATGGCTTGATTTAGGTAAATTTGTGAAAAAAGCACAGAAATTTAACTGCTTATAGTTAAAATTATGAAAATTTACATCTCACCTCTGATACTGATTTTAATTAAAATTGTGAAATTACACCTGCTACAGCTTGAGTTCCATTGAAGCTAAGAGCCAATTTGTGGTTACTTCTGATACCTCTGATGTCAGTTACTGCCCTCCTTTTGCATTTTACTTTGAAGAAAACACTGTTGTGTGGAGTAAGATCTACTTGTAATTTGAAATGTTCTTGGCACTGTGCTTACCAGTTGATATGAAGCAGCTCTGCTCATCATCACAACAATGCTATAATGGAGAATATTATAGACAGGTAGAGTGTCACTGACCTTAATATACTTGTCCAAGGTCACTGAGCTACTTCCCATTACTAACAGCACAGAGTATATCTTGAATATTTTATCAAGAGGGCCCCAAATAGGACCACACCTGCCAGAGAATATGGATTCATCCCACCATGAGTACCTCCCATTTAATCTCAGCAAATTTATTTTTCTCGAATTCACCTTAATCTGACCATATGCCTTGGCATGGAGGAGAAACAACATAGTGGCAGAGCTGGTGTGGGCAACAATTTATCTTCCAAGTATTAGCATTCAGCTAGCCTTCATTGTCATATCTTGCAAAGCTAGGAAAGATCAAGATCTCTTAAGTAAAATGACATCTATGAAATGGCCTTACCTGCAATGCTATTTTCAATACTGACCATGTATAAAGTGACTTTAAATATTCAAAACAATTCTGATCTTATATGTAGCAGTGTTTATCACATAAGCAAATGATTTGTGTCATGTTATAACACATAAGATATATAAATGAGTAATTTATCCTTCATTCCTCCAAAAATGACTTTGTATTTCATTAATGAAAACAGAACAATGAGTTGTCTGTGGAACTGAGTATCAAACCCAAGGCCTCACACATGTGAAGCAAGCTACAACCCCAGCCCAAAATGCTAGTGTTTGAATGATGCTGTTGGAGTAACAGTGTAGTTCCAGGCCAGCCTTCCACTGTTCTCTGACCAAAATTCCTATTTAACTGCTACACACACTGATGTTTCATGGATTTACATCCAGAAAAGAAGTTCTCAGAAACCATATAACTTCCACCCTTTTAGAGTTGCTGTACAGTATATTGTACTCTTTGAGATGCAGAAAGAAATTTCAATTCAGACTTCACTAACATAGGAGCAAGAACAGTTAAACAGCATCTACTGTTCTTTGTCCATTAAGAAAGATTGCTCAGCCAGGTTGGTGACACACACTTATAATCCCAGTGGCTTGTAAACATGAAGTAGGAGGATTGCAAGTTCAAACCCAGCCTTAGCAATTTAGTGAGGCTTTAAGCAACTTAACAGAACTCTGTCTCAAGAAAAAAGAAAAAAAAAATAGTTGGGGATGTGGCTCAGTGATTGAGCACCCTGAGCTCAATTCGTGGTACAAAAAAAAAAAAAAGAAAAAGAAAACATAAAAACAGAATAAGCTGCACTGTATAAAATAAATTTTAATTACTTTATCTAAGAGCTAATAAAGGTACCTCTGAAAATCCATGCTAGTCTCTGGAAAGTCATAGCAAAAAAAATAACCAAACCCTAGAGAGGCTTCTATTAGTGAATGAAGTCAAGTGAATTGTCACAGAAACATAACATCTTGACAGGCACATCACAAACTAAGCTGGTCTAAAAGTGAACTCTGTTTACTTCCTGCATTCTAGTCTACTCACTTGTGAACCTTGTTCTTGCACAGAAATGCTGTCATCATGGTCTACCCAGGCCACAAACTTCTGAGGCATTCCTAACCTTCCCCTTCAGATCTTAACATCTGTCCAAGCCAACTTGAATAACCAAAGAGGAATAGATGGCTCTGCTCCACAATCCTTCCCCGCTTTTGGGAATGCTAGTGATAAGGGTGCAGAGCTCCCAGCAAAACTTCTGCCTGAGCAGGGTCACAAAACCCAAGGCTAAGAGTGCTCTTGGGGGCTGGGGTTGTGGCTCAGTGGTAAGCAATGGCCTAGCATGTGTGAGGCACCAGGTTTGATTCTCAGTACCACATAAATATAAACAAAATAAAGTTCATCAACAACTAAAAAAAATATATAAATTAAAAAAAAGAGTGCTCTTGGGATTTTAAAAAGCACAGGTGGAAGGAGACCCTCTTTTCTCCCTCTTGTGTGAGGGCCTGAGTATGGCCCCTGCTCTGTCCCTTAGCCCCTAAGGGCCTAAAATAATGCTGGCTTCTGTGGAATTTCATTCCTTTGAAACTTTCTTCAGAAGTCTTCTTTCTTCAATAATCCTCCTTTTAACTTATGATGGTTGATTGCAGCCAAGCATTCTGACTTGCACCTTCTAAACATTTCCAATCTGTGTGTCCACATCTATCAGCAGTGCCCTAGCTCAGGTCCTCATTGGCTCTCATGTGGACTAGTCCCACAGCCCCACAAGTCTCCTGTCTCTAGTCCACACAAACAGCTTCTGTGGAACAGATAACAGGAGGGACCATGTTCCCCACACACAACCAAACTCATCAATGGCTTTCCATTATTAAAGAAAGATATAAATTCCTTAACAGGTCTCACCCAAATATCTATATACAATCTTCCCTCCAGTCAAACAGCTGTTCCTCCTTGACTCACATTTTAGCTCTGACTACCCAAAATTGCTTGGGTTTGGTCTGGAGCTCAGATACACACACACACACCACACTGAATTAATTAGTAAGTAGGAAGTTCCCATTCTTGAAAACCTGAAGAAATCAAAGAAATGTGGCTTTCTTCTGGCTTGCTTCTAGGTATCAAAGTCATCACATTGATGTCTACAATTCATTACATCAATATCCCTAAATATTGCTGTTACAAATAACTGGTGCCAATGTACATAACACACAGCAGCAGCAAATGTCTAAAAGGAAGAATCATAGGCTATAAGAAAAGATTCTGATCACCAATGAATCTCTGCAGACAGAGCACCAGCACCGACTCCCTGAGAGGCTTTCTCACCCAGACAGTGCCCCTCTTTCTCCACTGGTGCCACTACCCTCTGTAGAAATCTGTAGCATGGCACATGACCTCTGGTTCCTTAAGGACAGGACCATGTTCCAAGCATCCCTGGATCTCCAAGCCCAGTCAAGTCCTCAGAATACATTAGACACCTGTAAATATTTACAGAATAATGTGTGCATTCTGAGCTAAGCAGATTTTTAAAAAGTGCACTGGATATCAAGTTAGAAAACTTGGGTTTCTTTCATTAAATGTGATGAAAATATTTGAAAACAAAAAAATATTTTTAATATCTGTAACCCATTGTGTAGTTAACTAAATAATCATTGTTTGTGTAGGAAGAAAAATTAATGGAAGATGTTGAGAAATAAGGTCTGTTTTTTTTTTTTTTTTTTTTTTTTTAACTTATGGAAAAATTTCAGAGAAAACTGCATAAGCAGTCAAAAAACTGGTAAATTGGACTTGAACAAAAAACCTATTGGCCTTATAAGAATGAAAAGACTATAGAATAAGAAAAAAATATATACTTCATATATCTGATAAGTGAACATTTGTGTATATCCAGAATACAGAAGAACTATTAAAACTAAACAAGAAAAGGACAGCTCAGTTTTTAAAATGGGTAAAGAATCTGAACAGGAATTTGCCTAACAAAGATAAACAATGGCTAACAAGTACACAAAGTTATTGAATATCATTATTTATCAGGGAAAGGCAAATAAAAACCACAATGCAATGCCACTTCATACCCATTAGGATGACTAATATGGAAAAACACCATGTCACAATGTTGGCAAAGATATGGAGAAATGAAATCTTCAAACATTGCTGATTGGAATATAAAGTGGTTGAGTCACCTTATAAAACAGTCTGGCAGAGTGACTTATGGCCCATAAATTTCAATCCTAAGTATCTACCCAAAAGAAAACAGAAGTCAACTCAAAAACACAAATATTCACAGCAGCATGATCATAAGAACCACAAAGTGAATGTCACCCAAATATCCATCAACTGATAAATGGATAAACAAACTACAGTGTATCTATATAACAGAACACTATGTAGCAATAAAAGGAATGAAGTTCTAATATGTGCTACCTAAAAAACAGGATTAAAAAAAACAAATACAAAGGGCCATATATTGAATGATTACATTTATATATCATGTCCAGAACAAGTAAATCCACAAAGAGAGAAAGAAGATTCATGCCTACATGGAGCAAGATTGAGTGGAGACTGACTGCTAAAGGGCATGGGTCTTCTTTGGGTATGACAAATGTCTTTCCATATTAGATAGCTGGATAGGCACACAACTGTGTGAATATACTAAAACTCAGTGAATTGCACTTTTAATGAGTGACCTTGATGGTAATGTGAATTATATATCAATAAAGCTGTTATTTTTGAAAATGGCTGCCCAAATCATATACTAACACCTCTGCACAAGGGTCTGGTTGAATCACTCTGCCTGTGACAGAATAAGCTGTCAGAAAAACACACAATCTGTTAAAATGGGAAAATAATCTATGTTCCTACCAATAAATCTCTATTTCAACCAACCATAAAACCAAATCCAAAGTAGACAGAGCAAAGAACAAAAAAAGCATGCAATTCAACAATTAGCTGGAAGGTTACAGAATGAAACTAACCAAAGATTGTCTACCCCTCTTTCCAAACAAATGATCACTTACTCTGCCAGTCTAAATTAAACTTTATGCCTAATATAGAAAGAAACTGTTTCAAATACAGAAAATCCCACCCATTTAATATGTAATAAAGTCTTTGGGGGGGTAGTTGTTGATGGACATAATTGCTTTATTTATTTATTTGTCTGTCTGTTTGTTTGTTTATTTATTTATTGTGGTGGTGATGATCAAACCCAGTGCCTCACACATGCCAGGCAGGTGCTCTACACTGACCCATAATCCCAGCCCTGTAATAAAGTCTTAATATTTATTTAAATGTAGTATAAAAATTTTAACAAATGCAGCTAACAGGAGAAATAAAGAAAAAGGTCTTCATTTTTATTACAAATTCTGTTTAATCCCTCACTTTCCAGGAATATTTTTAGTAGGTTTTAGGGCACAAAATTAAAGAAATTAACTCATAAGTAAAATGAAAGGTACTGTATAAACAAATCCCTGTACTTTCACAGAAAAGTTTCAAAAACCTAAAACTTCAATATTTTAGAAAACAAATAAGATTACATCATTAGCCACAATAAGATACCAGAAGGAAAAGTCCAGGAAAACCTCATTAATTTGGCCCAATAATGAAGACTCAGTAATTTCAAGTCTGCCTTGATTTAATTTCAGACTATGTATTAAGAAATATTTGCTAGGGGCTGAGGTTATGGCTAAGCAGTAGAGTGCTTGCCTCGCACATCAGGGCCCTGGGTTAAATACTCAGCACCACATATAAATCATACAACTAAAAAATAAATATTAAAAAAGAAACAATTGTTAGGCAAAATAAAGTGCAAATAAAACTGGATAGAGTATTATTTAATTGATTTTAAAAATTTCACATGCAAATGACTTCTGCAAAAATAATAATTAAAACAAGTTACATGTATTCTTTAGAATCCTGTACTCTAATAGAAATATTAGAATAAAGTAAATAAAATAGAGACTAAAATACTTCTTAAATCTATTAAATCTTTAATTGTTCCATTTCTATTTACTTTGGCTGTGAAAAACTGGTTTAGGAGTCAGAAAAGCTTCACAGGCAAGACTCAGACAAAAATTTATTAATTCTACTCAAAGTCTGGCAATCTAATTTTCTGCTTTTATTTTAAAAAAAATGTGAACCATACAATTATATTTACTTTATTTTGGGGGGCATTTACTTTATCATTATTTTTAAACAACATATTTTATGAAATATTGCCATGTCTATACTGAGAAACATAAACAGATCTTAAACAGGAACCAGCAGCATACTCAGTTTAAATACTTACTCTGCCCTTTAAAAAAATATTTAAAATACAGGACACATGTGATTATAAAAATTAAATAAAATATAGTCCACATCAAAATTTGAAATAAAGTAACCATTGAATGTTATGGCAGCAAGTGCCATACAGTTATGCACATCGAAATTTAAAAGAAACCATGTTAGTCTTCTCTAAATTAAAATGTATACTATTCTCTTTTGCATCTTTAAATAATAATGATAATATGAATCAACCTTTGGGAGGTTGAGGCTGAGGCAGAAGGATCCTACATTCAAGGCCAGTCTTAGGAACTTAGTGAGGCCCTAAGCAACTTAGCAAGATCCTGTCTAAAAATTTTTAAAAAATAAACAAAAGGGCTGTGGATGTGTTTCAGTGGTAAAGTGCCTCTAGATTCAATTCCCAGTACCAAAAAATTAAACAAAGAAGTAAATAATGATTTTGATGTCTGTGGATGCCTAGCATTTAGGTAGGTATTCAGTGCTGAATGAAAACTGGTGAATAAATCGCCAGTTGGTCCATATTGTCCCAGCCTTGGGTTATTCAGTAAACAATGTTAACTGAAGTGAAAAGAAAAGCACTCTCAGGAAAGGCAATCTAGATGTACTTTATATATAGAAGACAGTTCAAAGAATAAACAGTCGGTCAATGATAAAGTTGTGAATCTGCTTCATGTGAGGCCATCTTTATATGTTACTCTTATTTGATTGAAATAAAATCTAAAGCAAACATAAAATTAAAAATCATATTTCATCAGGAAGTGATAAAATCTTTGGACAGAAGAGATACACATAGTTTTACACATGATTGGACAATCATATAGTTTACATAACTCATAAAAACTATATTATCACCCAATTACGGAAATAATATTCTTTATGCTATTCAGCCATTGGTATCCATGTTTGGAAATTGTTAAGAAATTTATTTTGAAAGTTACTTTAGGCTTTCCTTCAGGTGAATAAAACACAAAAGTACTACTCTTTGCAGAAGAAAACATTCTGTGTTCAAAACAATTATAGCTGGTTGATCAAGTTTTCAAATATTGCTTTTAATATTTGCTTTTTAGTTTTTTTTTTTTTTTTTTTTTCACGGTGGACACAATCCTTTTATTTTATTTTTATGTGGTGCTGAGGATTGAACCCAGTGCCTCATACAGTCCAGGCTAGTGTACTACCACTTGAGCCACATCCCCAACCCTCAAGTTTTCAAATATTAACAATGAGTTAAAATCAAGGCAAATGACCTAAAAAATACTCAATATATTTAAATATTTTCATCACATTAAATGCCTAAGAATATCTGACATGTAAGAATCACTAGTATGTTCTTAAGGAAGAGAATTCTTTTGTTAATAAAAATGTTGAATGAAAGAAATCTTTGAATAACACAAGGTTTCCTTAATAGTTTACAGTGGAACACACCTATAATCCCAGAAAATCAGGAGACTGAGGCAGGAGGATCACAAGTTCAAGGATAGCCTCAGCAACTTAGCGAGGCCCTGTCTCAAAATAAATAAATAAATAAATAAAATAAAATGTGCTGGGGATCTAATTTACTAGTGAAGTACCCCTGGGTTTGATCCCCAGTACCAATAAAACACATGTTATCTCAAAAATGTACTTTTTTCCCTATTGAATTAGCAAAGATTAAAAAGATTAACAAAACTTGGTGTGAGCAAGCGTTTTGAAAATAGGATTCTCATGGGCATTGAAGGGGACAGTTTTTACAGATAACAGCTTAGCTATATTTATCAATATTTAAAATGTATATAATCTTTGACCTGGCAGTTATACCTCTAAGAAGATAAGTGAATAAGTATACTATAATCAATATACCACTATTAACAAGAAAGAAAAACAAGTAACAATCTAAATGGTTATGAAAGGAGTAGCTAGATAAAGTATGATGCCTCTAAATAATAGAAAACTAGGCAGGCAGGGCTGGGTTGTAGCTCAATGGTAGAGCACTTGCCTGGCATGTGTGAAGAACAGGGTTTGATTCTCAACACTGCATATATAAAGATCTATTGACAACTAAAAATAATTAAAAAAAAAAACTAGGCAGCCAGTAAAATGATCACCCATGATTATGCACATCAGGTTCAACTCATAAATAGAGATATATATAGAACACTATAAAAATTACCACATAGCTTCATATATAGAGAGAGACTGATGTGTATTTAAAATCTTATATATACTTTCATATCCATCAATAAGTTTCCAAAAGTGAGTTAATTGTGGCCATTTCTTTGTGCAGGAGTTGAGGGTTTACTTTTGTCATTATGTTGTTTTATATGGGTAAAAATTTTTCTAATTATTATAATAAAAAATCACAACAAACTTTTAAGAGAAAGAAGTGCCTCTATATCACCAAAATTACTTCAAATCTTTTCATCTTCCTATTTAAGAGGAAAGAATTCATTGAATGTTGCAAGTAAATGTAATACAGAATCTCCTTCTCAGAACCACATTTTAAAATGACAAAATAATAGAAATTAAAATATTAGAGTCATAGAGATAGGCAAAGACAAACATCATTATTCAAACAGCCCACATTATTGGCATTCACCTTACTACCCAGAGGTTGTATGAACTCAAACACTCCTAAAACAATATCCCTTTTACACATTAAGGAAGCAGACTAAAATAATAATAATAATAATAATAATAATAATAATAATAATAATAATAATTTTTAAAATGTAAAATCATAAAACACCACAGTAAAAATATTTAATTATTTTCCTGTCTTACATTCTTTCATAGCACCTTTATTAAGAACCTGAAAAAAAAGTTTGGGGAAGTTAAATAGATTTTAAATGTATACATTTAATCTGATGTTTATTTCCTTTAGATTTTTGTTTTCCTGGAACTAGAGAAAACAGTTCAAAAGTACATGGGAAAATAAGCAAGCAAGAATTCCCAGGAATATGAAAAGCAAAAAGGGGAAACTAGTTTTAAAAGATATTAAAACTTTTATAAAATCAATAATGTGATACTGGTATATGAAGAAAAAGACTAATAGAATACAAACCCCAGAGACACCCCAATACCTCCAAAATTTAACAACACCATAAGAGATTCAAAGAAGGGCTCTAAAAGCAACAGGTGAAAATAACAGGCACACATAAAAAGATAAAGTTGAACCTATGCATCATTCTGAACACCAGAATAAATCCTAATTTGAACATTTAAATGTAAATGTGATACCATAAAAGTACTAAAAGAAACCATGGGCAAATTCTAAAAATCTTGGAGGCCTTTCAGTGACTTAAACTCCAGATACCTGGGCTGGGGCTTTAGCTCAGTGGTAGAGTGCTTGCCTAGCACTTGTGAGGCATTGGGTTTGATCCTCAGCACCACATAGAAATAAAGAAATATTTTTAAAAAATATCAAGATACCATAATGATTAATATAAACTGTAAAATTTTTAAAAAATGTAAGACTTTTGTATATCAAAATATGTGAAGGTAAATAAAAATAAGTGAAAATCTGGGGAAAACTAGAATTGATATCACACAGGGCTAATCTCTCCAATTTACAAATTTCTAGAAATTGATAATGGGAAAAAAGCAACCCAAAACAGAAATGTGAAAAAAAAAAAAAAAAACATTAACAGAGAGTTCACAAGAAAAAAAATACAATTCGTTTTTAAGCATAATATGCAGAGCCTTATTAAAAATGATAGAAATCCACATTAAATTACTCTATATTGATAATTCTCATCTATCAAACTGTTAACAAATTCAAGGGTTGTACACAGTACATTGGAAAGGCCCCAGAAAAAATAGGAACTCTCTCATACACTGAGATCTGCCCTCTCGTATCTGTGGTATTCAGACTGAATTCAACAAACATAGGTGAAAATATTTTTTAAAAATATTGTCATACTGAACACATACCAACTTTTTTGTTGTCACTAGTCCCTAAACAATACAGTGTAACAACTATTTATATGGCATTTATATTGTATTAATCTTCTAAGAAATCTAAAGATGATTTAAAAGTATGTGGAGAAAGTGCATAGGTTATATGCAAATACTATGCTTTTTATATAAAAGACTTAAGCATCCTTGTATTTCAGCGTCCACCAAGGGTTCCTCAAATCAATCCTCTATGAATAATGAGGAGCAACTGTACTTGTGGGAGTTTAAAATGGTGCAACACCTAAGAAAGGAAGCATTTAACTAAATTATAAATGCAATGCCCACTGGCACGGTGATCCCACTTCTAGGAATGTATCCCACAGATGTACTTGCACATGTATAAAATGATATGTATACAAGCTGGTTCACCATAGTATGGTCTGTGATAAACCTAGAAACAACCCAAACACTACGGGGGGGGGGGGGGGGGGCTGGATAAGTAAACAAGGCACTTAATAGACACTGTTTAAACACAGCTGTTTTTTTTTTAAGTGTTTTCTATAAACAAATATTATATTCATTCTAAATAAATACTAATAGGAAAAAATCTAAAGAGCATATAAAGAAAAAACAATAGGATAGAATTACTTAAATAGTATACCACATTTTATATAAAAAGAATATAGTACACTGGCATTTCTCCTACTATAAAAGGAAACAATTGACATCTATGGGAAATAAATTAAAGGTAGTTATCTAAAAAAGAGGGGTGAAGGGGGGGGGGGCAAAGCAGTTGGAAATCACATTTTCCCAAGCATGCCTGTGTCATTTTAACTTTAGAACCATAAGAACATGTTATCTACATTAAAAGAATTTTTAAACATTAAAAAGAATATTACAGAAAGAAGAGAAAGAGACACCCATAGATAAGATTTAAAACTAAGGTTTAAAGAGATTTTTTGCTCTGAAATTAGATGCTGAAAAGCAATCTTGGTGTGGTCATTAAAAAAAAAAATGCTTTTTCCCCCTTCAATCAAGTTAAAGAATATGAAAATCTGTTTTTAAAAAGCTATTTAAATGAGTAAGAAATTTGGAAAGGGGAGAAAAATGTACAATGAGGACACTCTAATATAATGGTTCTCCAAGTATGGTCCCTGTACCAGCAACATCAGCAGCATGTGATAACTTGTTAAAATTAAAATTCTCAGGCTCCCACCCAGACTACTGAATCAGAAACTTTGTACTAGTCCAGCAATCCTGGTAATACCCTCAAGTCTGAGAGTCACATATCTTGTCTGGTTCTTCCCACAGGTTCAGATACGCCACCAGTCTGCATTTCAAACAAGCTCCAGGACATAGGACCACACTTGGATAAGCAAAGCTGAAGTCCTCCTGGGGGAAAAAGGTATGTAACCTTCATATGGTTGAGTTTCCCATGAAACCTGTCCTCAGTATCAGATGGAAAAAGTCCTTATACAGGCTTCCTAGCCAAGAGATATCATGGAGCTAGTTTCCTACATAAACTGTACACAGAAAATAAATGTTTTCAAATACATTCTTATAAAAACAATAACAACTATGAATCATTGAAATTCAACTTAAGGATGTCTCACTTGAAAAAACTTATAAGTGGACCTACAAACTTTCAGAAATTGGGCTAAGAAACAAAAATAATCCATATTCCATAAATTCTGCCTGTGTTGTGTGAACAACTTAACCTCAAATGCATTAACTGCCCACCATGTGCTTTCATGGAAAAGCACCAAGAAGTTTGTTTCCCTCAAACCCTTTTCAAAAAATTGTCCTCATGTTGATGAACACTGGTCTTCCATTTGTTTTACACAAGGAGAAAGATCTGTACAGGAATCTTCTGAATAAAACATTGTAGCTTAGCAGAGCGCATCACACACATCCAGAAGGCGGGCAGCTTTGGAGCAGCGGCGCCACAGCAGCCGCGAGATTCGGACCGAGCTTGAGCCCTCCCTGAGCCCCAGAGCTGCCCCAGACAACCACCCTGGCTCCCCGATGGGGCTCGTCCATCTGTCCCCAGCCCTGCCGCCCAGCCCCAGGACCCGCGCCTTGAGCGCCCCCCGCCCCAATTTCCTCTTCCTGGCACTGCCTGCCACCAACCCGCTGGCCACCACGTTGGTGGAGCTGGAGAAGGCCCTGCAGCTCCTGGGCGCCAAGGGGGCCATGGGGAGGGCTGCGAGGTGTGTGTGGGGGGCAGCGACAAGGGCCGTGGTGGCCCCAAGCATAAAAGCAGCGGCAAGAAGAACCAGCCGGTCAGCCAGCTAGTGGTGGAGACGTGCGCAGGCTGAGCAAGCAGAAGCTTGTCGCTGGTGGGCATCTATGCAGAGGCCAGGAAGGTGGCGGGGTTCAACCAGCAGAACAGCTGCACCTACCTCAAGTACTTGGTGCACGCTGGTGCAGAGTGACTTGCTACTGCAGGTCAAGGGCACAGGCGCCACCGGCTCCTTCAAGCTCAATTGCCAAAAGCTGACGGCCAGCTAACGGTGCACAAACCCAAGAAGCAGGCAGCACCCCTGACCCACCAAGGGTGCCACAGCCAACAAGCACGCACCCCGGAAGGCCGCTGCCACAGAGGACAAGGGCAGCAGCAGCAGCAGCAGCAGCAAGGCCAAGAAGGCAGCGGCTGGGAGCAAGAAGTTGAAGAAGGCAGACAAGCCCAGTGTCCCCAAGGTGCCCAAGGGCTGCAAGTGAGCGCCCAGGCCCCACACGCGACAACGTGGAGGGGGACCTTCCCTGCTGGGCCACGACCTCCCCTCCCCTCCCCCACGCGCCGCTCTGACCTCACCTCCCCCATGCACAGCTCTGGCCTCCCCTCCCCCAAGCGCTGCAGGGAGATTTTTGAAACAGCCCGGGTGATGCCCTGATTGGCTCTGGCCCTTAGCAATGGCCGTCGCCATGGTTATCGCCCCACCCGGCAGCCAATGGGCAGGGCCCTGGTTGGCTAGCTGGATTCAGCCTCCAGGCCTGGCCCCCTCCCTCTTGCCACCTCTGGGCTCGCAACAATTGCTCAGGATGCAGGGTAGGGCAGAGCTCCCCTCCCCACCCAAGCCACAATAAAACATTCTTGACCTTTGCAAAAAAAAAAAAAAAAGATTCTAGTTTAGACAGAAAGATTTAGAAGTGAAATGTGGTGGCACATGCCTGTAATATCAGCAGCTCTGGAGGCTGAGACAAGACTCTCTCAAATTCAAAGCCAGCCTCAGGGATGGTGAGGCACTAAGCAACTCAGTGAGACCCTGTCTCTAAATAAAATATAAAATAGGGCTGGGGATGTGGCTCTGTGGCTGAGTGCTCCTGATTTCAATCCCTGGTACTCACCCCCCTCCAAAAAAAAGAAGGATATAGAAATCTGTAACTTTTTTTACAAGTCACCTTTGAATAGTTTTGGATGCTAAAAATTAACCAATGTGCTGACATATTTATATATTTCCTGTTTCATTCTCTCTGAGATGCCATCACCTTTAAGACACTTAGAACATTCTTATTCTATGTTCAACTCAAAAGAAAAATTTCCATGTGGTTACAACATGCCAATTTTAAGATTTCATCCATCTCAGATGTGCATCTTAAAAAAATCAATGAAATGCCTTAATTATAAACCACAGAATTGTATGGTAAATTATTTGTTTTTCTTCCAATTAACTCTTATGTCTCTCAAATGTAAAACTCCAAAAAGGCATGCATGTTTTGTCCATTTGATGACATTTCCTCCATGCTTAGAAACTGGAACATTTTCAATATCTTTGTAACTCGTTATTTATTTAGTTTACATAGGAATATGTGAATATGAAAAAAAAGTAATGATTTTTAACAGTGTTTTTAACAGTACTGACCTCTTTTACTCTGGGAAATTTTACTTGCTCAAAATAAAAAAAAAGTAATTATTTTCAATTTGGCTGGCTTCTCAGGTCAAAGAGATTCAATACATCTCTACACAATTGAAAATATATTCTCTTCTGAGAAGTCTTTACTTACATGTTTCCACAGCACCTTTCAATACTAATAAGCAACAAACACTTTACAAGATTTTTAAAAAGTCAAAATAAACATCCTTTTTAAAGTTAAACAAGTTGAAGAAATTTTTGTTACATTGTAGCTAGCTTGAGCTAAATGCTATTTTAATTTTTCTCTATCATAACTAGCAGTGTTTCAAATGAAAAGATAATTTGTAATGAGTCATACCATGAGATCTGGTGTATGTACATCTATTTGCATTTTCCAAATTTGCTAATATGAACACCAGTAAGTAGAAAGGGTTATTTTAAAAGTGATTACAGCTAGGCATGGTGCTGCTTTTTTGTTAATCCCAAGAATTTGGGAGGCTGAAGCAGGAAGATCCCAAGTTTCAGACTGCCATTTCAAGAAGGGGAGAAAGGGCTGGAACTCAGTGGTAGAGTGGCTCTGGGTTCAACCCCTAGTAAGTAACCCACCCCGCCAAAGTGATGACATGAATGTATATTCTACTCAACTCAGAACTACTATCGTACACACGGCTGTCACTTCCCAACTCTGTTCTCACATCAAACTGCTAAAATGATATTAGTGTTTAGATGTCAACATTTCTAATGTGAATTCCCATTAAACACAGACAAACATAACCTTGCCTTCCAAGATTCTAGAATAATTGACAAAGGTGTCACTAAACAAGATCATAGCCTTTTTTATATGTCAGACACATCAGAAAAAATAATTTTCCCAGAAAGAAGTTGTTTGTCATCACTTTCTTGTTAAAATAAAGTAGATAATGGATATGTTCTCAATAGTATTCTCAAAGAGGCAGAACAGTCCTTAAGGAAAATTTTTAGTTATCAAATATATTGAGGGACACCAATTTAGTGTTTGGGTGCCAAGATCTAGGCTTCACACAATGCTTGGGTGGGATGGATCTGTATCATCAAGATTCATCTGGTCACAAGAATTTTGATCTTAAAATGGTTTAATCAAGCCCACTTTAAATGACAATTATTTTAAGACACAATATTTAAAAGTTTTTTTTTATAGGAAACTCTACCCCTTGCCTCTAATTATGTAAGACAAAGTAAGGGGTGCTTCAGGAGAATAAGGAAACTTTATGAAAATTAGTGCTCATTTTTTCACACTACACATTAACTCAACATAAATTTAAAATTATAGTGAGTAAACATAGACTAGTATATATGCTAACAGTATGAGATGGCACATAAATAACATCCCAATGAATCTAAAAATTACAATCTTGCTAATATTTTACTTGTTATTACTGGCAACTGAAGGGATCCATGGAAGGGTCATAGTACAACCTGTGGGTAGACTGAGGCAGCCTGTAATTGACCTTGGCATGTCATCCCTAGTTCAATCTAGCCTCTACTTTTTATTAGTTTAAATAAGGTTGTCCCAACACTAAGTGTCCCAACACTAGTTTCCATCTTCATCTCCCTCTTGGATATTCTTGTTTGAACTAGATCCTAGTACTTTTTCTTTCTTTCTTTTTTTAACCAACTCAAAAGTCTTCACTAGCAGCAGGTGCAAGCACTGGAGCACATGCTGTCTTTCACTACAGCTGAAGTTTCTGGTTATAAGTGAGACTGCAATGCATGTCATATATTGTTCTCCCTTTATTTCTCTTCTACATGTAAGTGCAAGTATCACACCCACTTTCACTTATGTGTGTAGGCAGGTTCTGTTGTGTACAAACCTCACTGCTCAGTAGCAAAGTGGGCTTGATAAACATTCAATACCAAGGAGAGGAGCCTTGGTTCTGTGATTGAAAACCAACTGTTCCAGACTGGAATCCCATGCTTCAAGGGTTATCTAAGCGTTCCTTTGCCTGAGGCAAGGCTTGGGCTCCAGTATTTCACTTTCCTTGGGTGAGTGACACCACTTCTGGAGTACAAAGATCACTCTAAGCCCACCTCTGCTCTCTCACACAGGGCCAAATGATAGTTTAGGGGTGGAAGTGAAAGGAAAGTGACCACAACACTAGGAGTGACCAAGAGATCTTTATTGCAGCAGTGCAAAAGAGGAGGAGAGAGAAAGAGAGAGTGAAGAAAGAGAGAGCAATGGAGAGTGAAGCAAGAGATTGAGAAAGAGAGAACAAGAGATGGAGGCACCAGCAGGAGGGAGTTTTTAAAGCCAAATTCTAATGGGGTCTCTGGGTCTGCAAGCTGCCTTGTTGGTGGACAATGATTGGATTACACAGTAGTTGCTAAGGGTATCCTCTTCTGCCTTCAGGCATATGGGGCAGGGGTCAGATGTGGGTTTCTGTTGCACCAGATGGGTGGGGGTCGAGTGCTCAGACTTGATGTAAACAGGTGATAAAGAATGGGGGGGGTCATGTGTTATCCTGCAGCTAACATCCGTTCAGCCTGTCCTACATACAACTGGGTTCAGCCTGTCCTGAACCTAACATTCCTCCCATTTGTTTTTCTAAGTGATATGGGGAAATCATAAAATCCTCTGGCTACATCCTGCTTAATGGTGGGCAGCGTAGGACCTAGGGGGGAAAGTGGAGGAATGTTCAGGGACAGGTCTGGGAACACCAAGCAGCCAGAAATAACACCCAGTGGCTATAAACAGTTATTTTGGCAGGGGTAAAGTCCATAAAAGTTCCTTGAAACCACAAGTGATCGATGGCATCAAATCAGTCCTGGGCAGAGGAGATCCTTGGTATCAGCCATTGGTCCTGTCGTAGGGACTCTAGGAAGTATCAGAGGTAGCTTTGTTGAATCCAGTAATGTTAAGGGTGACAGCCCAATTTCAGCCAGTGGAAGGGCAATTGACCCATAAACTGAGAGTGGGTGGTGTAATCCTTGTGCCATGTCGCTTGGATGTTAAAGCACCATCTGTGGTTGGGATAGAAACTTGAAAGAAATTTAATGATTAGTAAAAGAAGAACAGGATTGGTGAGAAATTTTGAGTTTAGTGGGCGTGGTGGAAGTCCAGGACTGGATATTTGGAACAGGTGCCTTTTTCAGGTGGGAGACATGGTACCAGGGAGAATGTCTAAAAGCTTGGTCACCATTGGGGTAGTAAATATGACTGTATGGGATCCCATCCAGCAAGGTTGCAACAACTGAGAATGTAGTTCCTGAAGTAAGACTGAGTTGAAGAGGGTCCAATTCAGTTTGTGGTTGTGCTGGGACTGAGGTGATGAATGTTGCAGGAAGGCACTGGTCTGCTTGTTTCCTGAGAAGTGGGGGCTGGACCTTTGTCTGACTGGGAGGAGGTGGGAAGTCTTCACATGGGAATGGTCTGCTTGATGAGGATTGAGGTGACAGTGTCAGCAGTTTCCCTGGATGTAGGGAAATCTTCTATCCAACCTGAGAATGTATCAACCAAAGTAAGTAGGTAGTGAAGCTTTTTGTGCCTAGGCATGTGAGTGAAGTTGATCTGCCAGTGTTCATCTGACTGGTGGCTCCTCATCTGATGTGTGGGGAGTTTAGGTTTGATGCTTCATGGTGGGGATGCTGTAGAGCAGACAGACCAAGTAGAGTGGGCCTGCCAGAGAGCAGATCTCATTTCTAGGAAGTGAAAGAGAGGTTGTAATATCTGGAAAAGAGGTTATGAAGGGTGTTAGGTGGGAAAGAGTCTCTAGAGCTAGTGTTATGCTTGAATTCGGGACCCCCAAAAGACCACCAGAGACCCAAGATAAATGTAAGCAGAAAAGAGGAGTTTATTATGAGCTAGCTCGGTCCTCTGCACACACACAGCAACTGGTGATGCTGAGAGGCCCCGAGCCCAGGATTTGCAGCAGTTTTATACATTCTTTGGAGAAGGCAGAGACCCCCACATACATCATAGCATCTCTTAGCAAATCATCAGACACTGCAGGAAAATCAAATAACAACTTTAAAACATGATTAGCACATTCACTGGTGGGAACAAGTTGGGTAGAAGTGATTGGTTACAAATATTCATTTGAACTGATTGGTTTAAGCCAAGACGGTTTTTCATGCGAATTACATGGTTTCCCAACATGTAATTACTGGGAGGGTCATCTGGCATCCCAGGTATTTCCCTGTCTCATGCTGATTGGTGGCTGCTAGGGGGTTACTATGGGTTTCCACCTAGCCTGACTGAGTCAGGGACACCTGGTGCAGCAGATCTCTCCTGTTATTTGTAGATAAACCACTTAGCAGGTTGGGAATGTGCTTAGGAGTGCTCTGTGGGTCTTTCCAAGGACAATGGTCATGTCCCTTACTTGGACAGGCTTTGCTCTAAGGTATAGGCTGGTTTTTCACTAGAAGAGTTGGTCATGAGTCATAGGTCTCTGTCTTGGGCATCAGGGGCTGGTAGTCTTAAAGAAGTAGTTGATTGCCCGGCTGGTTGGTGAATTTGTGTATCTGATCTTGCAGGAACTTCTGTAGGCAATTTAACATACAGAGTTATATTAGGAGAAACATAAAGAGGACTAATAGGGGTCCTGTGAGGGGGAGGAGCCAAGGCCACACTTGACTGAACACCACCCCTGGAGTTCTGTTGGCCTAGTTGCTGTCTCCTCTTTTCTAGCTGTTCCTGTCCTTCATTACTCCCAGGAATGACTGTGTTTTAGCTTAACTGTTTTTGGTAGGTGTTTAAGATGAAGCTGGTCAAAATTGACTTTGTTTCTATCATTAAGAGTCAGCTGAGTTCCCATAGGGATCACTTGTGGGAGAACTTGAAAGCAGCCTCTTAGTTCTGCTAGTACTATCTGCACAATGATGGGTCCAGATCTTGCTTGACCATGTGGCTTTCCTTGGAAGAATCAGGGGCATCTCCTGTCTCAAATGACCCTCCTATTCACAGCAAGTTCACTGATTGGGTTTTCATTCTCCAGTGGTCTCATTAATCTCCCTGATCAGGAGATTATGTGGTCCAGAGTTGCAAAGCTCTTTAGAGAAGTTCCCTGTTCCCTAGATTCAGACTGACTCAGAGGGCAAGAGTCAAATATTGGTTTTCTTGGCCTTTTTAATTTAACTTTAATTCTTGATCTTAAAGATCAAGTAACCCTACTTTGGAGTCATTCTGATATATAGTAAGATGGTAGGCAGAACATTATCTCAGGGAAGGCAAGGCTCTTTATAAATCTTAGGTAAAGTGTTCTAGTATTGAAGTTGATCTTTGTTTCTTAAATATCATTTTATAAAGTTTACATATATTGTTGTTTGATGTTACATGAATACTAGCTAACAAAATATGATGTTACATTTGAATTCTACCCAGTGTATAGGACTTCATATTTATATTATTGATAACAGGTCCAGTTATAGAAAATTAAATGATATAAATAAATCTCCAATATGTTATTCTTAAAAGTCTAATATTACCATGCAACTTTAGTTTGGAGAACACCAGCTTGATATAATGTTTTTTTTTTTTTTTAATATACAAAAAAATAGTAATACTACCACAATTACTATAGTTGATTTTATGTTAATCAAGTTTAGCTCTTAAAGAAATAACATACTACAGTATTGCAAAATAGCAGTTGTGGTTTAACCACAGTTGTATAATGCTTAATTCCTTCAAGATTACTTGCTCAAAAACCTTACATATATAATCAACTTACACAGACCTTCTTTATGACTTACTGAATCCTATATAGCCAACATAAACAGACCTTCTTTATCACTTGTTTAAACCCTCTTATTTACTTAATCACATACACTCTCTTATCCCAAAACAAATTTTCCTTCTACTAAATCCATACTTAGAACCTTCTAATTTCTCTTTCCCATCTGTTAACTCCTTCTTTATTCACACTTTAAAACAATCCTTGTAAATTTCTGAACTTAGGCAAATTATTCCATTTTAATAAGTGATATTTTGTTATTTGAAGTACACAATTAATCTCATCTGTTTACCGTTTCATGAAAACATAAACAATGTTTAAGTGTATAGAAGTATACTTTTGTAGTGATGGACAAGGCAAGGCACCTAAGATAGCACTGAAGATGGGGAAACAGTTTTATTTGGTTGCAGCCAGATTCAGAGGGCACCTAACAGGAAGACCTTCCAGTAATTGGACAAAGGCATGGAAAAAGCCTGTCCCAAGGAACTCACACACTCTGCTGCATCCAATTTCAGAGCAAGTCCCAGAACACCCTCAGCAGCCCCACCAGGACCTGAGGGAACCAGTTGTGAGCACCGCTGGGAGAAGGACCAGAGGCCAGGAAGGGCGCAGGCCTGCATGGGTATTGGAAGCTCATCCCACCACATCCCAGCAGTGTGACTTTGGGCAGGGCGCTGCACCTCTCTGTGCACCCTGAGCATGGAAACACACAAGTTAAATGCCTGGTACACAGCAAAGTGGTAGTGCCATGGCCAGCAGTGCCAACCCCGCCACCCTGGGAAACTGAGGCGGGCCCCAGGGTTGCACCCGAGTGCAAGGATTGAATGGCCAGGGGGACTGGCCCACGGCACCTGGCGCCTTGCCCTGTGCTGGGTCCCCAAATGGCAGGGACTGGGCAGCGCTGAGCAGTGCTGCTGTAGCCTCGGGCCTGTTGGGCTGTCTCCGAAGATGCGGGCCACCCACCCCACCCACTCCCCTTGCGGCCTTGGTCTCTGCCGCTCTCAACCTCCTCAAATACCCCCCCTTAACCTCCTCAGCCCCCACCGAACACTGCTGCTGCCTGCAGCTCACGTGTTGGCCCCACCACCGCCAGTACTAGCGAGTCTTCCCTCCTCTCTGCACTCCGCCGCCCTCACCCCAGGGATAGCGGACTGGTCTGGGTCACTGAGCCCTAGCCCAGGATCAGGACCTTTTATCCATATGCCCTTCCTGGAATCCTCTCCACCAACCATCGTGACCTGGAAGGATTAAAACCCAGGTGCTGTCATGTTTAATTTGCGGCCCCCAAAAGACCCCCAGAGACCCAGATCAAGGTGAGCAGCAAAGAGGTGTTTATTGCAAGCTAGGTCAGTCCTCCATGCACAGCAACTGGGGGCGCTGAGAGGCCCCAGCCCAGGGCCTGCAGCAGTTTATACACTCTTTGGGGAAGGCAGGCACCCCACATCCATCACAGCATCTCTTAGCAAATCACCACACACCGCGGAAAATCCAACAACAATTCTAAAACAGGATTAGCGGATTAAGAATATGGAAAGGATTCTTAGTTCAAGGGTTTGATGCAAGTAAAATGATTGGTTTAAACCATGAGGGTGTGGCAAGGGGGGCAGGAGCCCAGCTGCAGGGCTTCTAGTTTAGATATTGGCCACCACACCTAGATGGGAGCATCTGGAATTTCAGATATTACAATATCTTGGCCTATCTTCAGCGATCATCATCTGCGGCTTTTTTAGAACTGTTTCCACAGAGCTTTTCTGTGGTATTTTCCTGACTTTAGGACTATAGTAGGTCAAAGGTTAAGTTTCAGAGCAAAATGAGGTCCCAAGAAGAATGAGGTTGCTTGGGTCTTTCAGTGGATCTGCAAATTAATACAAATCTGGAAATCTGTATGAAGATTAAAAAAAAAAAAAAAAAAAAAAAAAACTAGAAATGAATACTGAGCCTATTCTGTGCCTGAGGGCTTAGGAGATCCTAGTTTTGAACTCTGCTCTCTCCTTCACTATTTATTCAGGATCACTTTACAAAGCACTCTTTCTTGAGGCCGTGACTCTCATCATCTTAACACAGTTACCCCAGGTGCTTCCTGTGACCCTGGCAGAAAAAAAAAGCAGGAATGCTGAGAGAGTGTCCAGAGACTGAAGGGAAGGGGCCCAAGTGCATTCCATTAATTGTTTTCCTTGATGATTTAATGGTTCCTTTTTCTTTGTTTTTTGCAATGTTAAATTATAGGGAAAATACTGAAAATTGAAAAGCAAATGTTTTCATGAAGCCAGAATTAGACAGGCAGTCAGTACAGATAGATAACTTGAGTCAGGCAAAATCAAGAAGACCGATTTTGAATGATTCCAACCATTTGGAGACTGTCCAATAAGGGAAGAATTTTAACTCTCTCAGAGTTCTTCTTTGACCCCTGTCAAGAACCTCACCCCTCCACCTGTAACCAAGGTAATCTGTCCCAAGAATTCCCCCTCTTTACAGGAAGCTTTAAGGTGGTTCATTTGTCTTTCGCTCTCTGTATTGCTCTTCCTCCTTCAGCCCACCTGTGTTCCACCTTTGGGCCACCCCAACAAGAATTTCTTGGCCTATTTCTAGGCCTAGTCAAGGATTCAGAAAAGAGAAAAATAAGAAGAAAAGGCATGAGAACAAAGGAAGCCTAGAATACAAAAAAGGACAGAAATCCTCACTTCTTCGGACACCAGTGTTGTTGTTGTTTACCAGTGACGAGTCCTTGGTTCCCCAATGTTGAAGTATAACACCAGAGAAGCACGCTGAGGCAAGGTCAGAGTGGAAAGTAGAAGTTTATTAAAGGACAGCAGAAAAGACGTCTCAGAGGAAGAAGGAGACCCAAGAGGTGGTATCCGTGGAAGGGTCTTCTTCTCCTTTTTATAGCTAAGGTTTTCTTTTAGCTTTCCTGCATTTCTGTCAGGGTTCCTGTCGTTTGTTCTGTTATCTTTCAGTGATTGAATGTAGGTGTGAAGGCCTGAAGAGTGGGGAACATGTGGGCCAAAGGTAGCCTTGTGAATCCAGCAAGAAGAGCTGACCAGATTCCCTCTAAGAGTGGATGAATGTAAGAAAAAAAGTTCTCACATCTGTTGAGAATTAACCTCTGAACTATTTAACCAAACATTGGCTTATCCTGTCCTTGGATAAGGTGTATCCAGCAAAGAGATGAGAAAATTGGGAGGCTATTCTTTTAAATTACATCAGGAGGGGGCTTGTTTCTGCTGCAGAGCTCAGAGGGTTCTGTCTGAGAAATCACATCACCATCAGCATACTCAAAGACAGAATTGAGTGCTTTCTTCTGACTGGGAGTTCAGGAATTCACAGGGATAGATAGATGATATATAGATATACAGATATATAGATATAGATAGATATGATGTATAGATATATAGATGTATGGATATATAGATATATAGATAGATAGGTAGATAGGTAGGTAGATAGATATAGAGAGAGATTGATACATAGATACAGATATAGATATAGATAAAGCAAGAGGTATTTTAAAATAAAGTGCATGCATGGCAGGCTGTCTGACCTGAGCCAGGGCTATAGCATGGATGATTATGGAAGAAGAAATGGTATGTGTCACCATCACACAGAAGTTTCTAATGGTTCTTCTGCAGGAACATCACCTCTCATTTTTCCAGAGACCCTGTGTGAAGACTTCCAGAGCTGTTAAGGACCTCCAAGGACATCCTGCCTGCCCCAGCCCCCTCTTTGAGTGCAGAATTTCTTATTTCATGGCAGGATGGGCCAGGAAGAATTCTAGACAGGTAGGGCTGTCCAGCCAGCTTCAACTGGCAGATCAGAGTCATTGCAAGGCCACCAGGCCTTGGACAGAAATGTTGGGGTACAGGCTTTAGATGCTGCCAATGGACCCACCTTCTTTCCTGTTTCTCTTCTGACCACCAAAAGATAGGAGCAGGTTCTGTAAGGGTAAAAGAAATTGAAGTTAAAGCGTAAAAGTTAAAGGGTAAAAGACCGGGTGTTGTAAAAGTTTCTAAGTTGCAAGGTCTGAGTTAAAATGTAAAGGAGGTATTGTTAGGTTTCTATGCTACCTGAAAAACCCGAAATTTCTGTAGCTGTTAAGACAATGCTTAGAACCACCCAGTAAATATTTCCCCTGACTATTTGGTTGTTTAGGGCTCTGTGTGGTCGCACATAGGCATTGCAGGGCCTGGACCAATCAGTTTAAATGTAACCCCCTCCTTAGGAATGACCTATCACTCCAGCCTGACCTGTTCCCGCCAATGAATGAACTAATCATGTTTAGGAGTTGTTGTTCAATTTTCCCACGCCTCATGATGATTTGTTCTGATGTATACAAAGCCCTCCGCCCTCCCCAAAAAGTGTACTTAAGCAGTGCTCAGCCCCTGCTCGGGGCTCTGGGCTGCTTTCCCTTCTTGAGTGGGCACGGAGCCCCAGCATGCTGGCTCAATAAATCCCCCTTCTGCCAATTGCATGAGTGGTCACTTTGGTGGTCTCTTTCTCCGACGTTTTGCGGGACCCTTACAGTTCTATCTCCCTTTCCATGACACAGGTAGGCCCTCTTTCAGTCCCAAACAGCCTGCATGGGAGGTTTCATGAACTGTTATGCTCGAATTCAGGACCCCCAAAGACCACCAGAGACCCAAGATCGATGTAAGCAGCAAAGAGGTGTTTATTGTGAGCTAGCTCGGTCCTCCTCGTGCACACACAGCAACTGGTGATGCTGAGAGGCCCTGAGCCCAGGGTTTGCAGCATTTTTATACATTTTTTGGAAAGGGCAAGGACTTCACATACATCATAGCCTCTTTTAGCAAATCATCACACACCGCAGGAAAATCAAATAACAACTCTAAAACATGATTAGCACATTCACTGGAGGGAACAAGTTGGGTAGGGGTGATTGGTCAGTACAAAAGGGGTATTCATTTGATCTGATTGGTTTAAGCCAAGAGGGGTATATGTGCTGAACTACATGGTTTCCCAACTTGTTATCAACCACCATAAACCACTGGCATCCCAGGTATTTCCCTGTCTCATGCTGATTGGTGGCTGCTAGGGGGCTGCTATGGGTCCCCACCTAGCCTGACTGAGTCAGGGACACCTGGTGCAGCAGATCTCTCCTGTAGATAAACAACTTAGCAGGGTGGGAATGTGCCTAGGAGTGCTCTGTGGGTTTTTCCAAGGACAAAGGTCATATCCCTTCCTTGGACAGGCTTTGCTCTGAGATAGAGGCTGGTTTTTCACAACAACAATACAACCTAAAGACTAGGTTCCTGGGGAAGGAGCCTTCAATCTGCCCAGACACTGGCACACTGGGAAAGAAGCAGCCAGACCTATACTAGTGGGTGGTTGCATGTGTTGCACCTGGCTACCTGACAGATTCAAGGAGAGTACATGGCCATTGCTTCCTTACTGCCCCCTTGACAGGATGTCCAGGGAAACATGGATTCCACAGATAGATGTATCATTAAATGCAACAAAAATGCACAATTCTGAGGCCCTGGGTTCAATCTCAAGCACAAGTGCACAGAAAGCATACTGTCTCCTTTGTAGACCTAAAGCAGTATTCTTCTACAAAGCAAACACAAGTCTGTCTCAAAGGAACATGAGATGGGGGAGTGTCTGAATGAAAGGAGGGAATTTAGAGTTATGTGGTTGGTTCTCTCTAAAATGGCATTGACCTTGACAGTGGTGAAGGTGAGAGATGGGAAAGGAAGAGAAGGAAGTGAGGCCTGGTAACAGCTGTCTCATGGCCTCATTCTAGGCCAGACAGGCAGTGCTTACTGACATGAAATTCTCAGGACAATCTCATGAGATCTGTGCTATCAATACTCCCATTTTGCAGATGAGAATCTATAAACACAGACAGCCCTTTGCTTGAGGTTCTCCAGTGAGGCAATGAGGAAGATGGATTGGAAAGGGGATGGGATTGGTTATAATGCCTCCTTTGGTTCTTTGCGGGAGCTGTGACAACTTTTCACTGCAACCACCCAGCTTTCTCTCACCTCAGGCCCTTTGCACATACTATACATTCTATCCTTTTCCTTGACTCCTTCCTTCTCTCCTTCAGCATGTTAGCCAAACCACTTTTGACCCTTATTTTTCTGGCTTCATTTGTACTATCTTTTTTCTTCTCAGGATTTGTTCTAAACTGTTTAAACTATTATTCTCATGATCTTCTATTAAAAGTTAGCCTTAGGGCTAACTTTTAATACCGCTAAGCCACAATCACCCCCACCCCTCAGGGGCTGGGGTTGTAGCCATAGAATGCTCGACTAGCATGTGTGAAGCCCTGGGTTTGATCCTCAGAATCACATAAGAATAAATAAATAAAATAAAGGTATTGTGTTCAACTACAACTAAAAAATATATATTTTTAAAAAATAGTTAGCCTTAGTTGGGTGCGATGGCACACGCCTCTAATCCCAGGGGCTAGGAAGGCTGAGGCAGGAGGATTGCAAGTTCAAAGCCAGCCTCAGCAAAAGTGAGGCACTAAGTGACTCAGTGGGACCCTATCTCTAAATGAAATACAAAACAGGGCTGGGGATGTGGCTCAGTGTTGGAGAGCCCCTGAGTTTAACCCCTGGTATCCATCCCCCCAACAAAATCCTCAAGAAAAAAAAAAATAAGGTTTTTTTTATCATCTAGCAAACAAGCTCCAGCAGGGAAGAGTTGTAATCCTTCTGCATTGTTGTACCCTCAATCTTGGCACACAGTAGGCACACAATCAATAAATAAATGTTGAATAAACAAGTGAACCAAGGAAGTTATAAATCTTCCTCCCCAAAATGACTGATTCTCAGGGGCTGATGCAAGTTCTCCCCACAGAGAGTGAGACTTTCAAGTAATTAACCAGCAAGCAAAAGGTGCAAATTTCAGATTGCATACATACATGTGACAGGTGTCATTTAAGGTAAGTGTGCATATGTGTGTGCACATACAAGTAGAAATGTGTAGGTCACTGGGTCACTTACTGCAAAGCATCTTTTTTTTTAAACTGGTAATTGGGACTTGAATACAAAGATGCTCTACAACTGAGCTCCATCCCTTGCCTTTGTGTTTTATTTTGAGACAGTATCTCCCTAAGTTGCCCAGGCTGGTCTTGAATTTATGCCCCTTTTGTCTCAGCTGCCCTGATAACTGGGATTACAGGCATGTGCCACTGTGCCTGGCTTTCAAAGATTCTCATAAAAGACTCTGGGAACTCTTCAGGATCTAATTTAGAGGCCTCAAAAGGAACTCTAACATAGGATTTTGTTGGGGGTAGGGGGTGTATACCAGGGATTGAACTCAGAGGCACTCAACCACTGTGTCACATCCCCAGCTTTATTTTGTATTTTATTTAGAGTCAGGGTCTCACTGAGTAGCTTAGCACCTCGCTTTTGCTGAGGCTGACTTTGAACTCGCAATCCACCTGCCTCCGCCTCCTGAGCCACTGGGATTACAGATGTGTGCCCCTGCGCCGGGCTCTACAGTTTTACAGGTTTGTTTTTGTTGCTGACTGGACTCTTGCATTCACCAGATCGCTCTGGATGATACACTTGCCTCTTCTTGGAAATTCAGAGCAGCAGCCTCACTTGCTCCATGTTCAGAGACACATTCTCAAGATGCATCATTTGGGAGAATGGCAGCTCTTTGGCTTCCCCTCCTCCAGCTACATGATGACTGAGGGAAAATGTCTATTTATTTGAGCAAGTCTTCTTTGTTTTAAAAATCATCAACTTGTAATCTTTCTTGCATTTATGATGTTGGTTTTTTACAGTTTACTCTGAGTTTCCCAACCACTTCTCTGAGCAGGGCAGAAGAAGTTGCCTCTTCTAAATCTTGATCCACATAAAGCAGATGAAATTGAGGTCAGAAAATGCCTTTAAAGTGTTATAATTGCCATGTGCAGTGGCACAGATTTTTAAGCCTAGCAGACCTGTAATTCTAGCAGGCTTTTCTTTCTTGGAAATCCCTTGCAGATAGCCATAATTTTTTTTTTTTGTACTGGAGCTTGAACCCAGGGGTGCTTAACTACTGATTTCCATCTCCAGCCCTTTTAATGTTTTATTTTGAGACTAGGTCTCACTATGTTACTGAGGCTGGCCTCCAACTGGACATCCTCCTGCCTCAGCCTCCTGAGCCCTGTGATTACAAGCATGCGGCAATATGCCCAACTGAGAAAAATAACTTCTATTTTGCTTTACCCACCATTGTTTTGAATCTCTCCATTAATGCAGTTATACTAACATTCTAACTAATACAATATTAGATCATCACTTGCACAGCTGTGAGTGTTCAGCTGAGGTCGGAGGCTATGATGACACAAGGGCTCCTGGGGAACCCTGGGTGACTTTCTCCTCCTGAGCAGCAGTACAGAAGGAAAGGCAGGCTTGATCCCAGGCTTGGGGGTTCAAAGATAAGATGGGACAGAGGTCAAGGCAGGCAGGGAGCAAAAGACTTGGGAACCAAGTGACTGAGGGCCTCAGTCTTGGGCTGGAGAGAAGAGAGGTGGAATGACTTAAGGTGAAACTTGATGGGAGTGAGAAGCTGAGAGACGGGATAGATGGTTTGTCCAGTGCACGGTTCTGGAAGGTAGTTCTCCATAGGATTATTGGTGTATGTTTCATTGCATTGATCTGGCATTTTAGTACCTATTAGTGGATAAAAATATAATTGAAGCCAGGCACAATGGCATATTCCTGTCATCCCGGTGACTTGGGAGGCTGAGGCAGGAGGATTGCAAGCTGGAGGCCAGCCTCAGCAACTGAGTCCCTAAGAAACTCAGTGAGACCTTGACTGTAAATAAAACATAAAAAAAGAGTGGGGATGGGGCTCAGTGGTGAAGTGCCTCTGGGTTCAATCCATAGTATAAAACTAAAGAGCATGGATTCAACACTGTGTGTGCGTGTGCAGGGGGATATCTTCTAGAACCTTCTTTGAATTCATCAGAAGTCTTATCTAGAAGCTTGTTTGTAGACTGTGTACCACGTTCCAAAATTAAAATTAAAATGGTAAATATGTGTTCTCCACCTTCATAATGTAAAGCAGTATAGGGATAGAGGCAAACATTGACTGAATAATGATGTCAATGATTAGAATAAAATAATTAGATTTTAAAGTCAGACTAGAGAGGACAAAGAAATCACATGGGAGTCAGGAGCCCCCACAGCTGGGCTGGATCTCGGGCGTGTCTTCACCCTCCTGTGAACTCACTTATCCCTGGAAGTTCTGTATTTCTCTGGATGCATTTTATTCATCTGCAAAATGGTGCAATGCCATTTGCTTCTGATAAATTCTCACTCATTTATTAAGATTCTGAGTAGGTGCCAGGCATGGTGGCGCACACCTCTAATACCAGCGGCTTTGGAGGCTCAGGCAGGAGGATCGCTAGTTGGAGGCCAGCCTCAGCAACTTAGCAAGTCTCTAAGATTCTTAATGAGACCCTGTCTCTAAATAAAATACAAAATGGGCTGGAGCTGGGGCTCAGTGACTTAGAGCCCCTGGTTTTAATCCTTGGTACCAAATAAACACCCAGAATAACGCTCCTCGGGGCCACCCACCCCCTGGGCTCAGCTCCTCAGCCAGGCAGCAAAACTCTTGGCTCCCTCCTGCAATCACACCCTCAGAGCTAGCTGGAAGAACCTGTTGCCAGGGAAGTCAACCCAGAGCCACAGCGGGAAGTGTGTGGGCGGAGCTCTACCGGCAGCTGCGATGAGCACATGCCTGAGCCAATGGAGAGTGGCGGTGTTCCAATATCCTCCAATGGGGCACCGACAGAGGCGGGCTCTTGCCAGCCGCCCTTGTAATGGCCCTTGGTAACCCCTGGGCGGGTGCAGGGTAGTGGCTCCTGCACTGGTTGGGCTCTGGCTGGCACTTTGAAGATCGAGGAGGTGGAGAGCACCACGAAGATGCCGCGCATCGCCTCGCACAGCCACGGGAAGGGGCTGGGCCTCAACGAGAGTGCCCTGGTCAAGCAGGCGGCCTCGGGGCTCCTGGGCCAGGAGAATGCATGAGAGGGATGGCGGGCGGGGCTGGGGGGCGTGGGGACCTTCCCGGCATTCGCCCCGACTCAGTGTCACTTTGGTGCCCGGCGTTGACCCCGGGGGCGCTGCCCACAGAACCACACTGTGGCCCCTTTTGTGTTTATTCCGAGACAGGATCTGGCTGAGCTGCTGACGCTGGCCTCCACCTTACAGTCCTCCTGCCTCAGCCTCCAGGTGCCCTGGGATGACAGGCCTGCACCATCGTGCCCTAACCCTAACCATCCTTTTACCAGTAAGTTCTACTTTTGTTAAGTGGCAACTGTACCAAGTCCCTTCAGTTATGGTATTTATTATTATTATTATTATTATTATTATTATTATTATTATTATTTTATTATTATTTGCAGAAAAAAATGGCCTATCTATAGGCCACCGAGTTTAGTAATGACAGCTGGAGGTTTGCACTCCACCACCTCTAAGCTGCTGGACCCTAGAGTCATGGCCCATGGTCTCCCTGGAGGCTGAGCAGCTACAGAAACCTGCAATTTATATGAGCTTGTGACTGTGGCCTTGGAGTCTCCTAGTAACAGAAAGGGCCAAAGAAAAGCCTCTGGTTTCTTGTCTATGTCTTTTTTGGAGGGCGGGGGGAGCCCTAAACCCCTGAGCCCCTCCCCAGCCCTATTTTGCATTTTATTTAGAGACAGGGTCTCTCTGAGTTGCTCAGGGCCTCACTTTGTCTGAGGCTGGTTTTGAACTGAGATCCTCCTGCCTCAGCCTCCCGAGTCCCTGGGATCACAGGTGTGGGCCACTGTGCCCAGCAGACTTTCCTCTCTCACCTCCACTGTCTGGGCACCCAGAGCTGTGCCTGGAGGGTGCTGGCTCTCAGGGTTGGTTGGACAAGTCTGTAAATTGTTTGGACCAGGGACTGCATTTTTTTCCCCACTGAAACACAGTAATAGTGACCATTTCTCCCCTCTGTGCTGCAGGCATGTGACATCATAGAAGAATTAATTGAAAGCAGGAAAATGGCAGGAAGAGCCTTGCTGTGGGCCGGACCCCTGGGAACTGGAAAGGTGCTTGTGTTCTCGTTGATTTCTGCTGCCCAAGAGGACGATTCTCACGTTGAAGCTAGTTGGAATATGCATCTTAACTAGTCTTTGTTTAGCGACGTGGGTCACATGTGTGTTTAAGAAAGGAATCTGATCTCAACTCATACTTCTAGAATGAAAATCATCCTGGTCAGAGGGAGGGGAAAGTCCTAAGAGGGGTCTGGTCTCTGGGATGGTCCTTGAACTCTTTCAAGTCTCCTTTGCTTGGGAAATGTATCTCTTTTCCTTTTTTTTTCTCTTCTTTTTTTTTTTTTTTAACCAGTTATTGAACTTGGGGGCAATCAACACTGAGTCACTTCCCATGTTTGTATTTTATTTAGAGCCAGGGTCTTGCTAAAGTTGCTGGGGGTATTGCTATGTTGCTGAGGCTGGCCTCCAACTCGTGATCCTCCTGCCTCAGCCTCCTGAGTGGTAGGATTATAGGCATGCACCACCGCGCCCAGCTGAAAATCCATTTCTGTTGGTCCAGGGCCTCGTAAAAAATTGTGATGGGCTGTGGCTGTGGCTCAGTGGTAGAGTGCTCGCCTCGCATGTGCAGGACCCTGGGTTCGATCCTCAGCACCACATAAAAATAAATAAGTGAAATAAAAGTATTGTGTCCAACTACAACTAAAAAATAAATATTAAAAAATTGAAACAAAGATATTATGTCCATGCACAATTAAAAAAATATTTAAAAATCTTCTGTGGCACATTTTTGGAGGGGGAAAATGAGTCAGCCAGTATTTTTTTGAATGCGAAATTTGCCCACCACTATTTTGGCTACGTGCATGATTGACAAATAACAGAAACACAATTTTGATCTTCAAGGGGCTTCTAGTGTTTTCTGGGCAGAGAAACAGGAATTCTCCTGATGGCACAAAATGGCTCAGTTGAGTCTGAGCTTCAAACTGCTGACTGATTATAAATGCTGGAATTGGGCAGAGGGTTTGATAATTCCCCCCAATTTGGGCTTTCCAGGGGACAAAAGAGGACACATGGTGGAGCTTGTTGGGATCTGCAAGGGGATTGGTCAGATCCTCAGGCTTCCCAGAGCTCCTGGTCTGGGCATGGCTTGTTCTCTGGAAGGGCCTCTTGGCACAGGAGAGTAGGAGCCTGCACTCTTGTATGTAAAGAAGTGGGCTCTTACAAGGGGTGGTGGCCCCTGCCTGTCATCTCAGTGACTCTGGAGGCTAAGACAGGAGGATCACATGTTGGAGGCCAGCCTCAGCAGTTTCACCAGGCTGTAAGTGACTTAATGTGACCCTGTTCAAAAATAAACAACATAAAGGTCTGGGCTACATCTTGGTGGGTATTGATTGATCAGCTGGGAGGCCTGGGGCAGGCCACTTGACCTTTCAGAAGCAGAAACACAATCATCTGTGAAAAAAGCTTGAATTCTAATTTTGAAGTTGTACATATGGAGTTGCCAGGGTGTGTTTTGTGGTGTCTGATGGTGGATGAAGAAGTCCTGTGTCTGGGGGAAATTTTTTGAGGCTGGAATGCCATACAGTGTGCACTTACAGGAACATTAGCTTGTCCAAGTCGTCTTCCATTTTTTGGGGTGGTGTTACCAAGAATTGAACCCCAAGAATTGAACCCAGGAGCTCTCGACTCCTGAGCCCCATCCTCAGTCCTTTTTACATTTTATTTAGAGACAGGGTCTCACTTAGTTGCTTAGGGCTTCGCTTTTGCTGAGGCTGGCCTCCAACTCTTGATCCTCCTGCCTCAGCCTCCCGAGCTGCTGGGATGACAGGCCTGCGCCACAGCACCAGCATGATAGCTGTTTCCTTCAGTGCTGTTTTACTCAGTGTTATTTGGTACTTTTTGTCTTCCAGTGTTGCTCTTAAGAAGTCTGATTTTCAGGGTTGGAACCTTCCTTTCTGGATGTTTTGGAGGTACTTTTGGATAGGGCGCCCTCCCCTGATTTCCCTTTCTTAATGTCCACAGGGCTTTCTGAGACTCACTGTTTGGTGTCGTTGGTGTGGACAGTCGCCAGCTCTGAACCCCTGAGCTGTGGCCTGTTCCTGTTCTCTGTGTGCTCTTTCTGGAAGTCCAGCTAGGTGAGATTAGCTCTGAAGTGATTTTCAACCTGGGCTGGTTTTGCCCTCCAGAAGATCTTTGCCACTATCTGGAGAGTCATCTCTTGTGGTTTTCAAAACATGATGGGGGGACTCCAGTGTTAGTGGCCAGCGATGCTGCCAAACAACCTGCACTGCAAGGCTGTACCCAAAAAACAGAGAAAAGACTCTCCTATTTTTTTGGGGGGGCTTCCAGGGATCAAACTCAGGTGCTTAACCCCTGAGCCCCATCTCCAGCCATTTTTGTATTTATTTTAGAGACAGGGTCTTGCTGAGTTACTCAGGGCCTTGCTAGGTTGCTGAGCCTGGCCTCCAACTAGCCATCCTCCCACCTCAGCCTCCCAAGCTGCTGGGATGACAGGAGTGCACCCCCACACCCAGCTCTCAGTTTCTTAATCCATAAAATACAAGTTAGCAGGCTGGGATTGTGGCTCAGTGGTAGAGGGCTCGCAGAGCATGGACAGGGCCCGGGTTTGATCCTCAGCACCACATAAAGATAAAAGCATTGTGTTGTGTCCATCTACACCTAAATCAGTTATATTAGTTCCGTCACCTATATCAGTTCAATATTTATTGCTAAGGGGAGGGGTGCTTAACTTTATAATGGCTTGATTTTTGAGAATTTTTTAAGATTTAAGTTCTTCCCCCAATTTAGGGCTGGAACAAAATTAAACTTGTTTCGAAGAAAAAAAAATTTAAAAATAAATATGAATAATGCAACCCTGTTCAAAAATAAACAACATAAAGGTCTGGGATGTGTCTTGGTGGGTAGTGATTGATCAGCTGGGAGGCCTGATAATATTAAAATATTAAAAAAATACAAGTTAGACTTTCAAGATGACAGGCTATGGAAAGATCAGTGAGATATAAAGAGCTCCATAGGAAAGGGTAGGTATATGTGCCTTTCTTCCATGAGTTTCTTTTTTATAATATAGTTTTTTAGTTGTAGTTGGACAGAATACCTTTGTTTTATTTATTTATTATTATGTCACACGGAGGAAGAAACCCAGGGCCCTGCACATGCTAGGCGGGTGCTCCACCACTGAGCCCCAGCCCCAGCCCAGCCCCTTCCATGAGCTTTTAATTGGAGAAAGCTGGACAGAAAAGGAGCCATTCTTAACCAAGTATTGTTTCTATTTGAATGGAAGGGTAATGGTCACCCCTTCAGTATTAGGTGGAAGGAGGCAGGGATGCTGTTCAGTGGCTAGTGGGCACTGTCTTTGACACTGGAAACTGAGAATGGGGAGTTGGGGGCTGTGAAAGAACAGGGAAGAGTCAGGCACAGTGGCTCACAACTGTAAACCCAGCAACATGGGAGGATGATGCAGGATGATCTCAACGTGGATGCCAGTCTCAGCAGCTCAGTGAGACCCTGTCTCTAAATAAGAAAAGCTGGGCCTGAGGCTCAGTGGTGGAACAGCTGCCTGGCACATACAAGGCTCTGGGTTCCATTCCCAGGAACATCAAAATAAAACAGATGAGCACTGCCACCTGTGGCCTCCCCTGGGCCTCATGGTGTTGGAATCGCATCCCTCTGTGTTCATTTTCCCTTTGCTATTAGAACACATGCTTTGGGCTTGCCAACTCAGGTGCCTAAGCATTCGGGCAGCGAGGTAAGCAAAGTGACTTGCTCAAGCCCAAGGATGTGGTGCCCTTTCACTAAAAGAGGGCCACTGTGTCCAGACCTGGTTTCTCAACAGAAACCAAATAGTTGGATTTTAACAGGAAAGTTCCTAGGGTTCAAAAAATGGCAAGAGCTATGCACTGTGGAACATGCCTTTAATCCCAGTGGCTGGCTTGGGTTGCTGAGGCAGGAGGATAGCGAGTTTGAGGCCAGCCTCAGCAGAAGCGAGGCCCTCAGAAACTCAGGGAGACCCTGTCTCTAAATAAAATACACAATAGGGCTGGGGATGGGGCTCAGGGGTTGAGGGCCCCTGCGTTCAATCCCCCCCCACAAAAGCCAAGTTTAAAGGCACATATAAAACTACATGGTCCCAATCAAACCATCCTGTGGGCAGCTTGTTGGCTTCTTGTAATCTAAACAGTATTTTAGTTCGCCAGATGAGGCTGTCCAGCATTAGCACTATTGTGTGCTCAAGACCACCCTAGAAAACAGGGAGAAGATCAGAACTAGAACCAACCTCTGCCCCATGGGCTAGTGGATTTTTCCTGACAGCATTCGCTGATCATCCCCCATGTCGGCTGCTCAGAGCTGAAACCAAACGGGCATTGAAAAGAGGAGCCTTCCCTGGTCCATCTTTGAAGCAGTAGCTTCAGTTGGCCTTGTTCCAGCAGCTTGGGAGGCTGAGGCAGGAGGATCTAATGTTGGAGGCCAGCCTCAGCAACTTAGTGAGGCCCTCAGCATCTCAGGAGGCTCTGCTTGGCCTACACACCTAGGGTCTGACCTCATTCTTATTTCAGAGATGAGGGAGGATGAAATGGCACTCAGAGGCCATGGCATTTCCCAGTCCTGGACCCACTTGAGAGCATATGCTTTCTAAAACTTGGTATTTGATGACATGTCTGTTTCACCAGGTTCTCTTTAGCATCTGCCAACCAAAGTTATGTTACTGAGCATCAATTTATAATTGACCACAGGGCACTGTCAGGGGGAGCTTGTGCAGACCAAGCCACCGCTTACAGATTTGGCCTCATGTATTATCCATTATTTTCTGGCCTTTTAACATAAAATAAAGGTCATGTAATAAATCCTTCCTGATTTGTTAGTGTTGTTTATTTATTTATTTATTTTGGTCCCAGGGATTGAACCAAGGGGCACTTAACACCTGAGCCCCATTCCCCAAACTTATATATTTTATTTAGAGACAGGGTATCACTGAGTTGCCCAGGGTATTGATAAGTGGCTGAGGCTGGCCTCCACCTTGCCATCCTTCTGCCTCAGCCTCCTGAGTCTCAGGAATCACAAGTGTGCAATACCATGTTCAGCCTCTTGAATAAATATTTTTATAGATGGGTTTGAATTATGTTTTCAAGACTGTAAAATGAAAACCTTTCCTTTCTTGCCTCTGTAGACAGCCCTTTCTCTGGCGATTGCACAGGAGCTGGGGAGTAAGGTGCCTTTCTGCTCCTTGGTGGGGAGCAAAGTTTACTTCATGAAGATCAAGAAGACAGAGGTGCTGATGGAGAACTTCCGCAGGGCTATTGGTGAGTATCACATCAGTGTGAAAGATGGCTGTTGCTTCTCCGGTGCTTTGAATCCTTTCATCTTAAAAATGCTCATGTTCTTTTGGTGCTGTTGACAAGACAGGCAAGAGTAGCTAGCCATCCAAGCAGCTTAGGGGGATGAGGTAAAAGGAACACAATTTGGAGGCCAGCCTCAGCAACTTACTGAGGCCCTGAGCAACTCAGCAAGACTCTGCCTCTAAATAAAATATAAAAAGGGCTGGGGACAGGGCTCAGTGGTCGAAGGCCCCTGGATTCCATCCCTGGTACCCAAACGAATAATAAATAAATAAAAAGACTAAGCAGTCTACTTGGGGAACTTTTGATTTAATGCTGAAGGAAAGAAAACGCAGTAGGAGGGTGCAGCATTTGGAAGTGGGGAGACATCATGGGACCCTGTTTCACCCCCCACAGCCACCTGGTACCCCCGTGGCTGGCACTCTATCTTCCTGTGGTTCCTCTTTGTGGGACTGGCTCTGCCTTTGATCTTCCCCAGCAGGTCCCTGTAAGCACTCAAGTATGGGGCAGGCTCTCTCTCTCTCTCTCTCTCTCTCTCTCTCTCTCTCTCTCTCTCTCTCTCTCCTTTTGAGACCATGGCTGCTGAGCCACCCCTAGCCCCTGTGTGACACTAATGCTGAACTGAAGAGTTCTAATTCTGAACTTGTGTCTAGAAGCTAAGCTTTGTGTCACATTGAACTTAGGCTTTTTATTTTTATTTTTTGGTACCAGGAATTGAACCCAGGGGCACTTCACCCCTGAGCCCTTTCCCCAGCCCTTTTAATATTTTATTTAGAGACAGTGTCTCGCCAAGTTTCCGAAGCTGGCCTCCAACTCTCGATCCTCCTGCCTCAGCCTCCTGAGATGCTGGGATTATACATGTATACAACTGGGTTTTACGTTTAAAAATTTTCTCTCTATTGTTTTTTATTTCTTCATATCTTCTTTTATTTTCCCTTTTCATGTCCTATTTTTCAGGATCTCACTATGTTTCCCAGGCAATCCTGGAACTCCTGGGTTCAAACCATCCTCTTGCCTCAGTATGCTGAGTAACTATGGCTACAGATGTGTGCTACGGTGCCTGGATTACTTTTCCTTATTTAAACATGTGCCAGTGATTTTATTCAACTCATAAGTTAAACATATGAACCATATTCCAACAGCTCAGAAGGCTGAGGCAGCAGGATAGCAAGTTGGAGGCCAGCCTCAGAAACTTAGCCAGACCCTGAGCAACTAAGTGAGACCTTGTCTCTAAATAAAATATAAAAGGGGCTGGGGATGGTGCTCCAGGGTTCAGGGCCCCTGAATTCCATTCCTGGTACAAAAAGGAACCAAGAAAAATATGTGACAAGTAAGATATTACTACCTTTCAAATACCTGGATATTAATATTTTAAGAACTTAAATTTAAAAAACACCATTTTTCTGGGATGGGTCAGGGGCTCAGTGGTAGAGCACCCACCTAGCATGTGTGATGCCCTGGGTTGCATCCTCAGCACCATATAAAAATAATTAAAAAAATAAAGAAATTATGTCTATCTACAACTTAAAAAAAAAATTAAAACCCCCATTTTTGTGAGACAAAAACCTGATAAAACTGGCCTTCACACAGTTGCTTGTATTTCAGTGGCTCAGTGGGAACTGAAATGCTTTAAAATTTGAAAAAGTAGAGGTCACCAGGCACATTTGATGGGAGTGGCCCCTGGAGTGGTGTGGTGGGGGACACAGCAGGGCTTTTGGTGGCAGCAGGTGAGGAGAAATTTCTAGATCCTACCACAGAATAAAGGGCAAGCTGTGGTGTCCCCTCAGACAGAAGCCTGCTTTTCCCACATCTTTGAATTCCTGCAAAGCTGCAGAGAGAGGGAGAGAGGGTCATCTGTCCCCGTCTGTGCCACTTCCTTGATGTGATAAAGTCCCTGTCAGGGACTTAGAAACCTGAGCCAGCAGATGAAACCTGTGTCCTTTGTGCTGTCTTGGCCAGAGACAGCGCCCACAGCCTCTCTCTTGGCCAAAAGCTGGGCCCATGGTCCACTGGGCCTTCCTCTGTCTACTTGTCACCACCAAGAAACTTCTAGACAAATATGAGTGGCTGAGAGTTGGGGATGCCTTTCTTCCTCTCCTGGAGAAATTTAATGTCACTGTCCCCTCACAGTGAGTATGGGCAGGCATTCCATTTGGAGGAATTTCCTCTTTGCAAAATAGAAATGGTTCTATTAAAAAAATCAAAGTAGGCTTAAAAGCCCAGAATTTTCCAAGCTTGATAGAGTTTTCTGATACCTTCATGTTGTCTGGAAAATTTATTTTTTTTGTACCAGGGATTTAACCCAGGGGCCGTCGACCCCTGAGCACCGTCCCCAGCCTTATTTTGCATTGATTTAGAGACAGAGTCTCCCTGAGTTGCTCAGGGACTCAGTGTTGTGGAGGCTGGCCTCTAACCCATGATCCTCCAGCCTCAGCCTCTGCAGCTACTTGGACTCGAGGTGTGCACAGCTGCTTCGGGCTTTGTTTGGGAAGCTTGTTTTGGGGTTCAGGAGCTGTGAATTTGGTTCATCAAACACAGAATGTGGCTACCCTGTTGGATGTTTTCCACAAGCCCCACTTATAGGCTCTCAGGTGGATCACAGGCAGAGGAGAGCTGGCCCTTAGCTTCCAGTCTTGAGTGTCCTTGTCCTGGTTGGGTTTCTGGAGAAGAGAAGGCAAGGGACAGGGTGATAAGATAATGCCCCCCTTTGCCACAGTCTGGCTGGGCACAAATGCCGCAGTCTGGCTGGGCACAAATGCCGCAGTCTGGCTGGGCACACAATCACGAGCCACCACACAGCTTGTAGATTCAAACAGCAACTCTTTATTCCCGAACTCACACCAGCCGTCTACCATCACATTCTGGGGAAATCCACGTTCTCTGCCCAAATCCACGTTCTCTGCCCAAATCCACACCCACTGGGCTTCTACCTCCAAAAGAATGCTGTCTAAATCCCGTGAGAACTCAAGGGGAACTCAGGCAGCAGGATACGCCCTATTCCCAGGAGGAATAATCTTAAACCTTAAACCTGGAACCTAAACTGGGAACGCCCTAAACACGATTATCTTAAAACCGGGAACACCCTAATCTGCCTTGGTCCTTGAGCAAGGTCACCTACATTCAATGTCGCTGCAACATGTCAGCAACATGGGGTACGCTGGCAAGGAAATTGTCATACCTACTTGGCTAATGGCTCCCAGCATCTCCCCCCTTCTGATTAATTAAACAACAAGCAATGTGGCTTAAGGACCGTGCCTGGTAGGTTGTCCAATTCAACATATGGTTCTTACCCGTCATCGGAAAACTGACATTTAGGCATCAGCCTCCTGTCTTAGGTTGATACCACTGTAATTGGATCATACCCGTCACTGACTACCGGTCCAGCATAAGCCATTGGCCCCCAAATTTTAGACCATCACTAGCAGAAGGGAGGAGGATACAGAAATGCCATGACACCAAGCCAATTGACGGCTCCTTGGGAAAAAATTGCATCACTGGTGACACCATCAGCAAAGATATGTCAGCACTACCACAATTAACATGGGGTGCGCTGGCAAGGAAATAAAAATTGCATCACTAGTGACACCATCAGCAAAGATATGCCAGCATTACCACAATTCGCTGCACCAAACGATAGTTACATAGTCCAGGCAAGTTCTGCAAGCAGTTCAAAGCAGAGGAATCTATCAATATATCCATTTCCTCCCAAAATCCATTTCCTCCCAAAGTAAGTTGACTCCTTGATTGAGCATTACTTGTTGAGTTATATTCATTGATGCATCAGTTTATACAGCTTACTGTGATAGCTATCATAGAAGCTGTCTTCACCGGCACTGGGATGGAGATGGGAATTCTGGCAATGATGCTAAAAAGACATTATCCTGAAAAGAATTATTAAATATAATGAAAAGGAAAGGTGAAAGTAAACAAACAGATCTGTTAACCTACTTTAAAAACAATCCTTAACAGCCTTTTACCTAATTTAAACTAGTAAACAAACAGATCTGTTAACCACCTTTAAAAACAATCCTTAACAGCTGTTTACCTAATTTAAATTAAACCATTTAAATCACGTGATTAAAAATAATAATAATTCGGATCCATTTTTTCATGAGCGCTCCTCATATAAGAAATATGGACATACGCACATACAGACATACAACACAAAACACAAGAGTGTACACAAACGTACAACACATAAGAAAATAGTAAAGGCCTTGTAGCTTTACCTAGGTGAAATCTCCATTGCAATGTTTAAAAACTCCACAGTCAAAAAATAAAACTGATCAGAAAAACATTAACCTAGGTTTGTATGAGCTCAAAAAATAAAAATAGAACCTTATGATGTGGAAAATGCAATAATAAAATAGCTATTGAAAAAAGCATCCTGGTTAATCACTGTTGCAGATGTAAGAATGGCCAAGCTGGAGTTCTGGATATCAGCTGTTATGGATTTGAGTCAAATCATCTTCTTTTCGATCTGTAGAGACTGTTTTAGTTAATCTCTCTGGAATCCAAATGGGCTGCTGTTCTCCCTGTGGAAAAACACAAACAGACCCCCGACTCCAGACAATCACTGGGTCAGGACCTTTCCATTGTCCTGTTAGAATATCTTTCCAAAGTACTTTAGGCTTATGTACATTTTTTGGATACATATGTCTTTCTGCAGCACTAAGTCCTGATGAATCCAAATTTAAAAAGTTTAGAGTAAAAAGGGTTATTTTAAGTTTATCTATGGGGGATATATACCCCTTTTCAATTCCCTCTTTTTGCTTTAATAAGTATGTCTGTATCTAATAGTTGTCTTAGCTTTTTGCATTTTCTATCTGCAATACCTTACTTGATATTTTCAACCATTTTTTATCTTATTTCTATCTTCTAGTTTTTTTTTCCCCCTAAGGTTTGTATTTTTACCCTTAGTTGCTTATTTTCCTCCTAGTTTTTTTTTCTTCCTATTTTGTGGGTTTAAAATTCTTGTCTTCCTACATCTTTTCTATCTTTCTACATCTTCTTTATCTTTTTTTCTTTTTAACTTTCTATACTTCTGTCTTTAAAGTTTTTCACTTTAAATTTTTAATCTTCTTTATCTAATTATCGTTTATCCTATTATTTTCTCATTTTTTTTAAGCAATGCCTTTAAGATTAACTAAGCTTCTTTCCTCCATCATGAAGGCATTTTAACCACCTTTAATTTAACCTTTTAAAGCCTTTTAATTATCATCTATTCTGTACTTTTAAATGTACTTTTTCACCACCTACAACTTCACTCTTTTAAACGAGGCTTAGATTTTGTTTAAATCGCTTCAATGTTAGTTTACATGGCTGCCCATCAACCAAAGGCTTTTTTTTTTAACTCCATTGAGAAGCTTTGTCTCAATCTGCCATGTACAAATACCTTTTTCTTCTTTCTTCCTTTCTCAAGCTTTTAAAGTAAGTCTAGTTTCCTCAAAATCTTTTTAAACGGCATTTTACAACTTTTTACATTACCACACAGAGATTATCTCATCTAGAAACATTTCTTTTTCCTTTAACCTTTTATATTAAAATATATTTCCACAACTTGAATCTTTTTCTATCTCTTTTTTAACCGTTAACCCTTTTTATAAATTCACATTTTGAAACAACTCTTATAAAATTTCTGATTTAGACAAATTACTCCACTTTAATAAGATGAAAGACTTTCATGTTTTTATGATACTATAATACTATAATTGAAACCCAACTGAAAATTTTTCTACTTTTTGTATATAAACTACACGATAGAATCTTAACACTTAGTAACCTTATTTCAGCAAAGACACAGACACAAAGCAATATTAAACATTTTTCCATTTACCAATTTATGAAAACACACATAATGTTTAAATATATTACCTTATGGAACTTAATAAGTAAAGAGTACTTGATTTCATATTTAGTGGTTGCTCCCAGCACCCCTTGAACCGAGGGAAGTGGCCTGAGTGTCTGATCATGTGGCTGTGTGTCTCTGCCTTTGGGATATTTCCATATCAGCTCACAGGGATCCTGATGGCCACCTGCCAGCAGAAGTCTTTTGTGGCCTCCCCATTTGTTGGGAGAGCAGCGACCCTTTTTTTTTTTTTTTTTTTTTTTTTTTTGAGGAGGGGCACCAGGGATTGAACCCGGGGATCCTAACCACGGAGCCACCTCCCAGCCCTGTTTTGAATTTATTTGGAGACAGGGTTTCCCTGAGTTGATCAGGGCCTCACTGAGTTGCTGAGGCTGGCCTCCAGCTTACAATCCTCCTGCCTCGGCCTCCTGAGCTGGAATGACAGGCCTGTGTCACCGCTCCCAGAAGAGTTGCTCTCCACCCATGATGTTGTCACTGGGTTGTACTGTAAGGTGACTTGTCAGTTCTTGTGCTGTGGCAGTTTGAGGTAAGAAGGTTGTTGGTGAGGAGGAGATGTATGTGAAGAGAAGGATGGTCCCACTTCTCACCATGTACCCATCGGCCATCCCTTCCAGGGCTGTGGATAAAGGAGGCCAAGGAGGTCTATGAGGGGAAGGTGATGGAGCTGACGTCATGTGAGACCGAGAACCCCATGGCAAGACCATCAGCCACGTGATCATAGGGCTCAAGACAGCCAAGGGCACCACACAGCTCAAGGGGAGTCTGTCCTGAGCCCTGTCCTCAGCACTGTGGCACAGGCAGGTGGTGTGACCTCTGTGTCCCCCTTTCCTTGGCCTCTGCACTGTTGATGCCATATGGGACACTCAGGATAACACCGTGTAGTATAAAGGGACACCTCGTAAGGACTAGGACATAGGTCCCTTCATAAGGTAGGTCTTTCTTTTTTCATTGC
Source organism: Marmota flaviventris (assembly GCF_047511675.1). Classification (NCBI taxonomy): domain Eukaryota; kingdom Metazoa; phylum Chordata; class Mammalia; order Rodentia; family Sciuridae; genus Marmota; species Marmota flaviventris. The sequence goes on from NC_092509.1 coordinate 954,406, forward strand.
TTCTGTGAGTTGTGTGGTTAAGTCAAGAAATTGTTAATGCCATCTCATCCCCCAAATGACAACCATTGGCCAGCCAGGTACAGTGGAGCATGCCTGTCATCCCAGCCCCTCAGGAGGCTGAGGCAGGAGGATCACAAGGTGGAGATCAGCCTCATCAACTTAGTCAAGGCCCTGAGCAACTCAGTGAGAGCCTGTCTCTAAATAAAATACAAAATGGGCTGGGGGTGTGGCTCAGGTATAAGTCACCCCTGGGTTCAAATCCCCAAACTGCCCCCTCACCTCCCCAAAAAGTCTAAGTGGACATAATTTTGTTTTCTTTTTTCTTTCTTTTTCATAATATTTTTACTCATCCACTGTGTTATGACTGACTCACACTAGCTCTGTACCTCCCCTGCTGCATGGCCAGGTCCCCTGCTGTGAGCTTGGGGAGGTGTTTTACCTGTGGCTCATCACAGCTGTGTGCCCGTGTGTGCAGGTGCCAAGAATCTCATTTCCCCTGTTTTCCAGATCAAGTCTTCAGGCTCAGAAAGAGGCTCCACAGTCATCCTGTGTCCAGTGCTGGCTGAGGGGCAGGGTGATTGTGAGTCCTCTGGTGCTGGGTGACCCCTGAGAGTCCTCTGAGCTCTCTGGGGCTCAGTTTCTCATCTCTAGACCACTCTCCATCCACCATAGAATCTCTCCATCTTTCCCCCTTTTATAACTTGATGATTCTTTGATCCTCTGAGGTAGTTTCTTGGTCACAGCTTTATGGAGATCATGAAAATGTCACTTCTTCCAAGGGCTATTTTTCTGTTTCCTAATGGGGCCTTCATCTCAGGAGCTTGGCTCCACAACCTGTCTTTATCTCTTTAATCCCTCATCACATCCTGTCCATCCTGGATTAATGAGGTTCTGAGAAGGTGGCCCCTTCTCAAGAATAACACCTTGAGAAAGTTCTTCTGGAAAATCAACCGAATAAAAGTGCCTGAGGTGAAAAGAGAAAAATTGTCCTCTTCCCTGTAGGAGAGAGGACACAGAAACACAGTGGAAATTTGAGCCATCCATCACTCTGCTTCGACCAGCTTCTCAAAGAAATGAGCCTAACAGAGAAGAGGAAAATTGTCTTCCAAAACAAAGGTGCTACCCACCTCTGATCCCAGCAGCTTGGGAGGCTGAGGCAGGAGGATCGCAAGTTCAAAGCCAGCCTCAGCCAAAGCAAGGCCCTAAGCAACTCAGGGAGACCCTGACTCTAAATAAAATGCCAAACAGGGCTGGGGATGGGGCTTGGTGGTTGAGGGCCCCTGAGCCCAATCCCTGGTACCCCCAGCCCCCCCAAAACTCATGTCCTTCTGGGCAGTTTTTCCACATGGATGAGATACTGGGACAGAAGGACCTCAGGTGTGTTGTGTGGAGTTGTGAAGTGTCTGAGTTTGAAGGAGGCTTATGAATTTTTTGCCTAGGGACTCCCCAATCCTGCTCCTGTTTGCCAGTGCCCCAACGAGGCCAAAGAGGCCAGGTCCTGTTGAGCTTCTGGCAGCTCTCTTGGGGTGCAGTTGTGAACATGATCCACCCATTTTAAGTTTGTGTAGCACACAGGATTTTGATGCATGACATTGTTTACACTCTCCATCTTAATTCTAGAATATTGTCATGACCTTCCAAGGGACCTCGTTCCCATGAATGTTTAGTCCTGTGAACTGAACCCGTAGCGCTTAAGCAGGGAGCCAGAAGCCTGCCCTTTTTATTTTGATTTGTATTGTTTTGAGAGAGAGTCTCCCATTGCTAAGTTGCTGAGGCTGGCCTACAACTTGGCGATCCTCCTGCCTCAGCCTCCGAGCCCCTGGGATGACAGGTGTGCACTGCTGTGCCTGGCCTCTCAGGTCTCTTCCGGAAAGGTGCCTTCCCTCGGGGTCAGGAGGAACTGGAACATGCATCATGGTGGTCTGAGTCCCCCTTTGTCTGGTTTGGTTTGGTTTTAGCTGAACTCCAGCATTTTTTAAAGTCTGCAGAAGGAGCGAGTGGAGGCCAATGACGTCATCTACATGGAGGCCAACATCGGGGCTGTGAAGGTATGCTCCCCGGGGACAGTGTTACACATGAGGGTCTGCCAGGGGGACAACTGGGTAACTAGGGTGTCACTTTGCTCATTGGTGGTGGGTGGGGGAAGGTCAGCAGCTGTCCCTTTACCTAAGTCACCTTGGATTTCTCTGTCTTCCTCTCCTCATGACTTAAGCAGGCAGAGTGTGCAAGACGCAAACCCTGTCGGGGACAGGGACCAGATAGCCTTTGTCCCTTCCCACTGCACCAGGCAGCATCTTCCATTTTCCTTTATCTCCCTGGTGTCCCTCCCTGAGTCCTAAACCTGGGGACTGCACCAGGTGGCTCGTCCTCTATCTGCTGCTGCGTCCCATGGTGGCTGCACCTCTCTGGTGCATGGATGAGCCTAAGGCCTCGTGTCACCCATAAATCACCACCTAGAAAAGCCCGGGACCCCGGCTCCAGTGAGTCCCCTGGATGCTCCTTTATCAGGAGTGAAATGAAAAGGGAGAGAATCTTCCAGAAAGTCTCAGGTGTGGCCCGGGCGGGTCTGGGAGCCAAAGCGGGGCCCCCGGCTGTGGGGAATAGGCAGAGGTTGCTGTTGGGGGCCCTCGGTGGGCAGCGGAGACCTGGCTGTCACTGAGCTCTGTGTGGTCCCGGTGCCCCATGGCTCTGCTGGCAAAGGCAGAGGCCACGGAGTTCGCCCTGGAGGCCGATGAGGACATGCCCTGCCCAAGGGCGACATGCACAAGAAGAAGGAGGTCATCCAGAATGGGATATTGCATGACCTGGATGTGGCCAACACCAGGCCCCAGGGACAGGCTCTGCTGGGCCAGCACATGCCCAAGGCCCTGGGAACCAGTTGTCAGGGCCGTGCTGTCCTCCTGAAAGCCCTCTGAGAGGCTCAGCAATGAGCACGACATGAGCTTCGGCCCCTTTGTCCCAATGTCCAGATGCTGTCACCGCTGATCTCTGGGCGTTGTCTGCCCCTGGCCGCCTGCCAGCCTGTTGGGGGCTGCTCTCCACCCCGGGCTGGGGGTTCCTGGCGGGAGCCTTCACAGGGCTTCAGACAGCCTCACGGAGGCTCTGGCCTCTATAGAGCAAGAGCTCCAAATCCTCCAGCTCCCAGCTGGCGCTGCTCTGGGCCCCACTGGACAGAGAGTCAGGTTTGCTCTTCATCCTGAAGGGGCCTCCTCCTCCCCACCAGGAACGGGCTTTCTGCTGGGAATCTGGTTTTTCTTTTAGTCCCTTGGAGCTTTTCCCAGGAGAGGCCAGAGACTCTTGAGATTGGAGTTTCTTCCTTCTTGGCCGGAGGTTTTTTTTGTTTTGTTTTGTACTGAAGCTTAAACCCCAGGGTGTTTACACATGGAGCCCCATCCGCAGCCCTTTTTATATTTTATTTAGAGACAGGGTCTTGCTGAGTTGCTCAGGACCTCACTAAGTTTCTCAGGCTGGCCTCCAAATTGCGGTACTCCTATCTCAGCCTCCCAAATTGCCAGGATTTTTAAAGACATGTTCCACCACACACGACTCTGCTTGATTCTTGCAGGTCAGGGGAAACCTCAAGGGGATCCCTCTGAGTTCAGAAGCCCCTCATCCCTTCCAGGGGAGTGTGCTGGGCCTGTCCACCTCAGGCCTCCAAGTTGAATGACATCAGGGACCCACAGGAGGAAGGAGGATGAGCTTTGGTAGCTGCCTTAGAAAGTCCTCTCAGGTACAGGGGGACAAGATGTCCTGTCCATGATGGGCCAGTTGATGAAGCCAAAGAAGACAGAGATCACAGGTAGGACACATGGCAAAGCCAAAGCCTGGAGCCAAGTTGAAGCCCTTCTCTGACAAGCTCCTGGCTCTGAGCGCCTCCCACTGCGTGGCTCTGGGTCTTCATTCCCTTTAGAAGCCATGGCCACACTGTGTGCTCTGGCCCCACAGAGGTCAGCATCTGCTTCTCTTGAGGTCCCAGAAAGGTGCCGAATTTGACACCAGGGAGTGGGTCTCCCTTGCTCCTTTATGGACTTATTTATTTATTTATTTTTTGATGCCGGTGATTGAACTCGGGGGCCCTCGACCACTGAGCCCCGTCCCAGCACTTTTATTTTTTATTTAGAGACAGGGCCTGGCTGAGTTGCTTAGGCCCTTGCTAGGTTGCTGAGGCTGGCCTCCAACTTGTGATCCTCCTGCCTCAGCCTCTCTGGCTGCTGGAATGACAGGCATGTGCCATCGCGCCTGGCTCTTCCCTAATTTTGTGTCCTTCTCCGGACCATTACCACTTTACTCCCTGAAAATGTAAGTTCAACATGAATCCACTGTTGCCTTGAGGCATTGCAGCAGCCTAAGCTCCTCCATGAGTGGCCAAGAGCAGATCTGTCTCTGAATTCGGTTTTGAGAGCCATGCATCATGGCTCTGGGCGAGGACAGGCCTCAGATACCGGTTCTTTGGGAACAGCTCCATCCTGATGACAGGGGACGCTGGTTTGGAAGGTGAGGGCTGAGACCTGAGGTGGGCCTGCTGTTCTGTAAGGGCTGATGTTTCTGGGGCCAAGGCTGGGCCTGCTCTGACCCTCCTTGCTCAGGTTTCCTGGGGAGAGGATTCTAACTGCACTTGATGGAAAGCTCATTAACCTAAGCATTGTCATGCACGGCCCCCAAAAGAGCTCCTTGACTGAGTGCAGCAGAGGGGAATTCACATTTGAAAACACATCTCCCTGGAGCTCCCAAATGAGGTGTCTTGGCATCAGGGTCAGGGCTTGATGGGGCAGCTCCTGGTCATTGTGCCCCACACAGCTCCACAAAAGGCGTTTTGTGGCATTTGGGGGCGATGATGCCTGTTTTATTTTTTTTTAGATGAGGGTTCAGGGATTCAACTCATGGGCTCTTGACCCTGAGTCCCATCCCCAGCCCTATTCTGTATTTTATTCAGAGACAGGGTCTCAACTGAGTTGCTCAGGGCCTTACCACGTTGTGGAGGCTGGCCTCCAATTTGTGATTCTCCTGCCTCAACCTCCCAGGCTGCTGGGGTTATAGGCGTGTGCCACCACAACTGGCATGATTCTTGTTTACAAATGATGACACCAAACCTGGAATGGGTCCAGTACCCAGCCTTGGGTCAGAGAGCCAGTAGGAGAACCAGGCTGCAGGGTTGGGTCTTGATTGAATTTAGGTGTGGAGAAGAGAGCAGGTGACATTTCCCCCACTGACTGGGACCCTGCCCAAGGCGAGGTCAACAAGGTGGTGAACAAGTGCATCGACCAGGGCGTGGCTGAGAGGGTCCCCAGCATGCTGTTTGTGGACGAGGTGCACATGCTGGACATCGAGGGCTTCAACTCCCTGCACTGAGCTCTGGAATCTTCCATTGCCCCCATCGTGATTTTTGCCTCCAATCGAGGCCACTGTGTTATCAGGTAGGTGCTGCCAGCTGTCCCTGCTGCCCGGGTCTGTCCCCTCCCATGATGTCACAAGTCAGGATGGGATGAAGGGAGTGCATGTTGCCCCTGGGAGGAGACAGCAGGGGGACTGAAGGCCGCAGCTGCCATGTCCCTGATGGGCAGGGTCTCCATGGGCCTCTGAGGCTCGACATTCCCGTGGGGAGCAAAGGCCTGAGGAGGTGGGGCCCCTCTGGTGACCTGAGTGTCAGGTTCCTCACACTGGCATCCAGAGGCCAGCAGAGCCCGTTTCATCTTCAATGAGGACACTGAATGACATTGCACCTTGTCCCTTGGCATAGGTGGGAACACAGATTTGTCTCTGAATTGGTTCTTCTTAGCTCCCCATGACAGCAGCATGCATCCTGCCATGTCACCTACACAGGGTATGATTTTCATTCCTGTGACTGGCCCTACTGTGGGGTGTCCCTGGTTGTGTTCTTATGTGAACATGGGAAAGTGACATCCATTTATTTTCCTGCATCCCCCAGTCCCTCCCCTCCCTTCCCTTTGTCTCATCCAATTAAATTCTATTCTCTTCTCCCCTATTGTGAGTCAGCATCTGCATGTCAGAGAGGACACTCAGCCTTTGTTTTTTGGAATTGGCTTACTTAAGCAGCACAGTCCTCTCCAGCTCCATCCATTGACCTTCAAATGACATCATTTCATTCTTCTTTATGGCTGAGTAATATTCCACTGTGTATAGGGACCACAGTTTCTTTATCCGTCCATCTGCTGTGGGGAACCTAGGCTGGTTCTGTAGCTTGTCTACTGTGAGTTGAGCTGCTCTAAACACTGAGGAGAACGCAGGTCTCTCCAGGAACAAAACCAGTAAGGACAGTAAGACCTTCCTGGAGACACAGTGGGGCCTCTGGCCCCTGCCTGGCCTCAGCCTGCCTTTGAGTATAGCTACTCCAGGCTGTGGGGACAGGGGGTCTTGTGCAGAATGGCGTGGACACATCTTTAGCACAGTGGCTCTGCTATCTGTGCCACAGCTGGGGGATATTCCTCCCTGGGCCCCTGCGCTGGAGGCCTCCCGCCTCCCCTCGTGCCAGCAGCTTCAGTGGTCAGGTGGCGCCCTCAGGGTTTTCTGTCTTCCTGGTTCAACAGGAGCTGGGCCTGGGTCTTCTCAGCAAAGGTGGCAGGAGGGCCTCTTCCACCCCAGCAGCCGAGGGCTATGGGGACGAGTCCCCGAGAATGCATGCTGGGGCAGGAATTAGAAAAGAACCCTGTGGTCCAAGTGTCTCAGGACGGCTAGAGCCAGAAGTGACCCCCCCATTTGCCCAGACTGGCTGCTGAGTGACAGACAGTGGGAAATTCAGTTGCTCTCAATGGAGAAGCCCCATCTCAGGAGCTAGGGGACCACACCACTAGGCCACCCACGAGTCCCTGCCACTGGGTGCTCCCTTGCCCTTGGGATCTGAGTGAATGACCCAGGTTCATGGGCAGCGTTGTGTGGTCCCCCCAAGTCCCCTGACGTGACTGAACAAGATCAGGGTCAAACTACCTCCTGCAGCTTGGGGGCAGCTGGTGTCAGTCTGGCCAGCTGCTGGGGGAGCTCAGGGCACCCTGAGTAGCATTGGGGGCCGGGGGCCCTTCAGCCACCACCTGATACTGTAGGAGTCCCCTCGCTGGTTCCCCATACTGGATCTCCTCACTGGGTCCCTATCAATGGGTCCCCTCACTGGGTCCCCTATCTGGGTCCTGCCTGGCTGGCCAAGGGCTCCACGTGGATACATGGCACCCTCTGCTGGGGAGCCCTGCTCACAGCCCCCTCCCAGGGTCCCTGGCCTGGCCAGCAGGTGTCTTCAGAGGGTGCTGCTCTGTCCACCCTGAGCCCCAGAGAAAGCTCCATGGGAAGGTGGCTCTGGCCCGAGAACCTGCCTGTGGGGATGGAGCCCCGTGGTCTCCAGAACAGGACTCTGGTGCCTAGTCCCGGGGACATGGTTGAGTAGCACTGAGGGACATGGCCCTGCCCCCCAAGCCCAGGAGCAGGGGCTGTGACCTGGTGTCCAGGGAGCGTGCAGCCCAGAGGCAGGCTGGGCTGTGACCAATGCTGGACTGGGCCAGGACCCAGGGCTCTGGGCAAGATGGGGTTGGGGCGGGGGCTGAAGAGTATCTGGGACATGAGCACATTGTCGGCGACTTCTGACCTGCTGCCAACAGGCTGCTCCCAAGGGGACCTTCCCGCTCCCTGCCCGGCAGACCCATGTCTGACCCCAGAACTCATGAGGGACAGGGGAAGAAGGTATAGTGTTGGCTGAGGGATTTTTCTCCTGGCTTTGCACGTGGGACCTCAGGGGCAGTGGGACGTCTTGACTTGCTGAGAGCCCGTGGGGCTGTCCTGACTCAGGGACCTGCCCAGGCCAGAGCCAGCAAGTGTCCACCCCAGCAGCACCTGGTTTCAAGGCCCACCCCCCACCCAATGCATTTAGAGACAGAGACTCACTGAGCTGCTTACTTAGCATCTTTCTTTTGCTGAGGCTGGCCTCCAGGTACGATCCTCCTGCCTCAGCCTCCCAAGCTGCTGAGATGACAGGCGTGGGCCTCTGCAGCATCCAGTCTTTTTTAAAAGTCTTAGGTGGTGAGTCTGGATGGCGGACTTGGCCTCCTCGTTTTCTTCTGTGTGGGGCTAAGGAGGGAGCCCAGTGCCTCCCGTGCCAGGCTAGCTCCAGGCCATAGGCGCCAGGCCATACATAGGCAGTGGTGTGGCCTGGTCCCAGTGGGAGCCTGTGGCCTAGTCCCAGGTGGGGCTTTGAACAGCCCTCTATGAGATGCAGCTCCTACACCCTGGAAAACTCAAGCAGTGCTTAGTGTGTCCACAAAATCGCAAGGCTGCCACCATAGTCGGTTTTAGAACACTGCAACCCCCATCCCTGTCAGCCATCCACAGCCCCTCTGCTGCTGCGTCCCATCCATCACCCTGACCTCAGGCAGTGGGAGGCTGCTTTCTGTCCCTTAGCCATCTGTGGCTGTGTGGGGTGTGACTGACAGGATTCACCCTTGTCCTCCAGGCCCTTGAATCCCCCGTGGCTGAGGAGCGCCCACTGCATGGGGCCTTCACCAGCTCATGGATCTGTGCACTCATCAGCCCCAGCCCGTTGGGAGGTTTGGCTGTAGGAGTGATGCTGCCACAGATGTGCAGGGACTGCAGTTTCTTTCTTTTGGATCTGTGTGGAGAGGTAGAGCTGCTGTGTCACACAGCACCTCTGACCTTCCAAGGAACTGCCAGTAAGATGGCTTTATTGCCATACTCCTACCAGGAATGTCTGAGGGTCTTGGTGTTTCCATATGCCACTTGACATCTGTTACTGTCCACTGTAGATGTCCCGGTGGGTGTGTGGTGGCCTCTCACTTGATTTGCATTTGCCAAGGGCCAGTGAGACTGCATTTTTTGTGTTTTATTGGCTATTTGTATATCTTTGTAGAAATATCTGTTTGTATCCTTGGCCTTTTTTTATTATGTTATCTTTTATTATTGAATTGTAAGAGCTCTTTATATATTGTGGATATGGCTTAAAGTCATCTTTAAAGGATGCCATTTTGGAGAAAGAGTCAATAAAAGCAGAAAAATTGGTGGCAATATATAAAAACCTGGATAGATCTGTATCTAAACCTGAGGATGAAATATTCTTTCTAGAAAAAGAGCTACAAGAAGAGAAAACTAAACATTCTCAACAGGATGAATTGATAGTGGGATATATAAAAAATTAAGTTTCTAGTAGATAAATCAAAATTCCTCAAATCACAAATACCTGAAAGTAAAACAACATTGAGAATATGTCAAATAAATAAAGGAGTTACGGTAGCAATAAAAAATTCTTTGAATAAAAATCCCCAACTTCAGGAAAGTCAAAAATAGCTTTTATAAGAAGTTGAAGTATGAAAAGAAAACCTGAATTGCCTTAATAAATGGCACATGAACACTCTAAAGTACATGCAGAACAAGTTTTAAAAAATAAAGAAAATCACATTAAGTCTCTGAATGAACACTTGCTGCAGATGAAAGATTGGGTTCCTCTGCTTGGAGAAGTGCTAACAGATGGTGGTAACTTGGAATTGGAAATGGAAAGTGAATCAGAAATTGGTGCTCACTTAGAAGATCAGCCAAAAGGAGCTTTAAAAACTGGTTTATGTTGCTAAGTTAAATGCCTCTTTTAAAAGCTTAGAGAAAGAAATAAAATTTTTACTTTATTATCTGAAGTAGGTAAAACAAAGGAAGACCTTATAGAACATTAATAATCTTAAGACAGAACAAGCATCTTTTTTATATTCTCTTTTTTAAAATTTTTATTTATTTTTTATTAGTTGTTCAAGACATTACAATGATCTTGACATATCATACATTTGATTCAGATAGGGTATAAATTGTCATTTTTCCACGTGTACAGATTGCAGGATCACATTGGTTATACATCCATGTGTATACATACAGCACACTTTGCAAGCAGAAAATACAGAATTTGAAAGTCAAAAATCAGAATCTTTAGCATAAACTTAAAGTCATGATGGAACTATATCAAGAAAATGTAATGAAACTCCAAAGGAAATTAATAAGAGAAGAAAATTACCAGGTAGAGCAAGAGGAGAAACATTCCAAAGTGGAGGAAAAGATCAGCCATATGACTAAACCACTGCAGATCTATAGAAAGCAAGCCAAAGATCTTGAAGAATTCAAGAGACCCATTTGTTCTTTTTTTTTTATTTATTTTAATTTTTTTTTAAACCCAGAGATGAGAATTTATTATTTAATCCAGCAGTTCTTTCTTTATGAACATCTATAAACCATTACACATTTAAGAACACTTACATTAGGAATGTGAATTGTAAGTCTACCTTGCCATTTCTCTCAATAAAAAACATATTTTGAAACACAGAAGATTTTCTTGCTTACACCAACAAGAGGAAACTGGAATTCAAAAAGGTCTAATGCTCAAGGAACAGCATCTTTCAAAAAAATAATTGTGGACTGCCTTTTGAAATGCCCATCAGTTTTGCCATTGCTAACAACAAGTGTGGCTTTTATAATACTCCAGAACTAGGAGAAAAGTCAAACTTTTGTTACTCTCCATTTGTGCCTTAAAAAATACAGGACTTAAACACAGAGCAGAGGGGTGAGTATTGGGGTGTCGCGTAGGGGACGTCTCATTGGGAGGATCGAGGTGCCCACCGTTTCAGATACTTGACTTCTTCATGCCCACGAGGTCTTAATCCTGGGGTTCTTCTGAAAAGACTCAAAAACCTGAGGTAAATCAAATCACACACACACATATACACACAAATACACAATATTTACATTTTAAATTCTTATTTTGTGAGATGGCTTGAGAAAAACTGGCATACAGGTTTCCTGCGGGATTAGGCATTTCTCATTATTTCTTGGTTTATTGCTTCCCTGTCGGGCTTTCAGCTTAATAAACATGTAGCAAGCTCTAATCACAAGTGAAGAAAAATGAAGGTACATGACAAAACACAACACACTGGAGACACTTGTTCAAATATTTTCTCCAAAAACAAAAACGACTATCCATTTCACTTATTTTGATTTGGGGTTCCATTCAAAATGTATATATATATATATATATATATATATATATATATATATATATATATATATATATATATATAAATCTTAGCAACTAGATGAAGACTGGGTTCCATTAAAAAAAAAAAAAAGAGCAAAGAAGCCTGCAGTGTATGTCTTCACTGAATTTTTTACATGGATTCAAGATTTAATTCTACTTGTATACACAGCATCTTTATTTTCATCTACCGCATTTAGAGATCACATGGTATGCACATGTACGGTTTAAGGTCTAAGTAGAGTATGTCTATCTCATAACATGATCTTGAAAACTCATAAATCACAGCCCATTTAGTTCATGATTATGAGGATGCATGCAATCATCTTCAAAGCCGTTGCCATCCACACTCAGAACAATTCACCTGGCATCTTGTAGAGACCTCACCTTCCTCCCTTGGCATCTGTCTTCAGGTGAATCAAGTGGCAACCCAGAGGCCAGCGCTCAGCACCAAATGGTCAGTGTCGCCCCCCATCTTCTCGCTGGGATCCCGTCACCAACACCTACTCAACCCCTAAGTTGACACCCACAAGAGCCTTCCCTGCACCCCGCCTCAGCCACAGGATATCACAGTGAAGCGCTTAGAAACACAAGACATGTTGTGGAGCACGATGCCCAGGAGGAAGACCAAGACACAGGCCACCAGGATGACAGTGCACACGCCCGACCAGGTGGAGCTTTTCACCACGCCCCGCCTGTCCGGCTCCTCGGCCACTGCCTCCTGCGGAGCCCCGCCTTGCAGCGGCTGCTGTTCCGCAGGGATGGTCACCACCGTGACGGACTTCTGCTGGCTCCCGGGGAGCAGGCGGCAGCCCATGTCTCCGGGCAGCAGTGTGCGCTCCTTGGAGATGGGCAAGGGCAGCATGTAGCACCCATTGCTAGGAAGTTTGATGAAGACCGGGGTGTGCTCGGAGGTGTGCGGAATGGCGATGACGGCCAGGACCTCGGGGTCATCGGGCAGCTGCGACACGGAGAAGCCAGGGGGCAGCTTGGTGATGCTGCGGCACCAGGGGCACCTCACGTCCTTCTGGCTCGTCCTCATCTGCTGGAGGCACACCGAACAGCAGGTGTGTTTGCAATCCAGCAGCTTGGGCCTCCGCCGGGGGCTGTAGTAGTTGAAGCAGATCTGATATTCCAGCAGCGAATCCTGGGACAGCGTCTCCATGGTGGACCGTGAGCAGCAGGGGCAGCGCCAAGACCAAGGGCAAGGAGCCGGTACTCGGAGGCCTCCACTCTGCCTTTCCAGTGCCGCCGAGGGAGCTCACAGGCATCTAGCATTCGTGGGCGTGTTCATTTCTTTCTCCGCAGCGCGCTCGGGCGCTCGCTACACCGGCGGCGGCAGCATCGCTGGGTGGTCCCGGCGCGCCCGCCCCGCTCAGCCAGACGCACGCCGCGGGCCGGCGGTCACCCGCTCCTCCCGCGGCGGGCTGCGGGGCGGCGCGGGCAGCGCGGCGGCGGCGCCTGCAGCCCAGCTCTCCGCCCGGCCCTTCGGGCGGCGCCCCACCTGCCCGGCCGCCCTCCGCGTCCCCGGTCGGACACCGCCTTCAGGCGCTCGGCACCGAGCGGGGCGAGAACCATTTGTTCTTATCAGGCACACTTTATTTACTATGAGAAAAAAAGCACATGATAATGTGTTGGCAGCTCAGAATGCTGAAAGATACCTCAATGATTTAAGGAAACAAAATGCTCTCAATAGACAAAAATAAACTGAAATGGATTTCAAATTTAAACTTGTGGAAAAATATCCTTCTGTGCTTGATGTTTCATATTCAGTCTTTGCCAGCAGAATTCCCCAAATAGTTCCTCACCATTGAGTCAAACTTCATGTGAAATAAGACCTTCTCATTCGGAAAAGAAGGGTCCACTCATACTCTCACCTTTGGTGCCATTGGGAGGAGAAAGAGGCCAAAGGGCCCAGAGAATCCTCTGGACCATCTTATCAGCAGTTTAAAAAGAGAATCAAGCTGTGATTTGTGAAGTGATCTTCAGAGAGCACCTTCTGGTGCTGGGCCCCTGGCACCTCCATGGGAACAGGCCCATAGGATAATGATCCTGCCACCAGCCACATCTTCCTCTACAAAGGCAAGATGGATGTTATTCTAATTATGGTAGTAGACCATCTTGATAAGCAGAAGTCAGAAGTTCCAATATGCTGCCCTTGGATTAATTGAATGGGCCTCATCTTCAGAAATGAAAGCCAGTAGAAAGGATACCAAGTTGATCTTGGTGATTCCAATGAAACTGATTCATCTCTCCCTGCTGGAATCCAAGCAACTGACTCTGGCTTTGCTTTCTTACCTTTCCCTCATATCAAACATCCATTGTTTCCAATGGATCCAAGGAGTAAGTTCATGAGAAGAGGACCTTTTTTCTTCCACCTCCTTCAGAAAACATGTATGGAGCATCTCAAGAATATTTTCCAACCAAGGCCACCACCCCGTCCATTCTCAATGGGACCATGATGTTTTCTTCATTATCTACAGCCAGAGCTGGATTTCCTCTCTCCCCTGCATTCTGAAAGTAGAAGTGAGTTCCCTTCAGGGTGGATTCCACCTTCAAAAGATTCTGCTACTGAACATTCAGAAGTACAACAGGAAACTTGACAATAATTTTTTATCTGCCTTCAAAAGTAATATAGTTCTCATTTTTAGTTTATGTAAGTGCTTTTATTTAAGTGATTATAATTTTGCTTCAATTGAAGCTTGATGAGATTATAATTCTGAGGATAGTATTTTATAAATAAAGATGGTTTATAAATCTTATGAGTGAATTATTTCCATTTTATCTTATTTAAGAGAGTATAACATTTAATTTGAGTAATCCACTATTATATGAGCAACAGACAGAGTTTTAAATATGTAATCTTTCAGTTGGGGAGATTTTAAATTCCAAAGACTGTCCCTTTATACAAAGAACCTATTTACTGTGATTGTAGCAAATGTGAAAGTAATTTTATGCTTAATGAAAGATTTTAATTGATTTAAAGTCTTGTTTGGCATTGATAATGATAATAAAAATCTGCTACTTTTTCCATTAAAAAAAGTTATAACTAGAGCATATTAAGAGTAAGCCAGGAAACACAATTAAACATGTCATGGAAATAGGAGATTTTGAATACAGAAAAAAATTACAATTCTCAGAAAACTTATAGGAGTTGAAAACCATAATTTAAGTTCACTCTGTCCCTGTTTTTTCTTACATCTTCTTTATTTCATACACATGATGCTGATATGGGGAGTGTTCTAGTCTTTGTTTTGTTCCCAGGGAGAGTTTTGTAAAATGCAAATAAATTATTAGGACACTGAAATAAAGAAACAAAGACATAACTCAAAATTTTGTTATTGTTAGATTCAATAAGCATAAAATGACTCAGCTAAACTACTATAACATGTTTGAAGTTCTTATGTTCAATTTCTATATCATTTCAAATAAGTAATAATTTCCAAAACTGCACCAGTCCAGAGGTGACACTTTGAACAATGCTTCCCTGATAGAGAACAAGAAAGAACATTTATTAAAAATACCCTAATTAAGAATTAGTGGTTAAAGCTTTTTTTCAAGTATAAATATGTTCTTCAGTTTTTTGTGAAGATTATATATTTAAGTCTAAAATAAATACAGTAATATAACTTTCTTCTTAAATATAAACAGTAGCTTTATCACAATTGATGGCCAGTGAAGACTTTCAATGATACTTGAGCCCACAATTAATTTAAATGAGGAAAAAGTTGGGCCTTGAAAAAGAAACTCTACAAGTTCAATAAATCTAATCTGTTTTCTCTCAAAAGTAACATTGGTTGTTAAATCAATCCTATAAATAATTTTTACTTTCCAGCATAAAACATTACTCGCTCTAAATAAGTGGATGGCAGTCTACATCCAAAGTTTCTATAAAATGGGCTGACTATTCCCCACTGATATTAATCAAGAACTACTTCTGCCCTAACTACTGTAGGAGAATAGTTGCTAGTATAGTTCATGTTTTACATCAAGAAACCGAAAATAATATAATTTCATGTTGAAAACAGTACTGAAATGCCTAAATACCATGATACAGTCCTATAAAAAATTATAGCTTCAGAATAAAAACCGGAAGGGCCCTTTTAAATATGACAGCATTTAGTGAATCAGGTTCCAACATTGTTTACAGCTCTAAAAAATGACAGTAAAATAAAATAAAACAATATTAAAATTCGGCAATTTATGGAAAAAATAAGGAAGCATTAAATCAAAAAAAAAAGTAATATATACAGTACATGTTTACATGTACTTTACCTAAATAATTGGGCTGTTATTGTAAAAATCAAAATTTCCACAACTAAAGAGGAATACTCCTCCTGATATTCACGCTGTCATAATTAAAGAAATAGTCTTTTTTTACATGACTAATGTGGATAAATATAGTACAAGTGAATGAAACTAATAGGTATATGACTAAGCGTTTTATTTATGACTTTTTAAAGTTGTTGATTGACCTTTGCTTTACTCGTTTATTTATATGTAGGATACAGAATCAAACCCAGTGCCTCACACATGCAAGGCAGGAGCTCTGCCACTGAGCCACAACCCCAGCCCATGATTATGTTCTAATAACCACTAATAATAATCTAAAAATATAATGAGGATATCTACATTATAAAATAAATACAAGCCCAAAATAGATAACCAATAACAATTAGGCCTGAATTATTTTCAAATACTCTATTCATTACAGGGATTCCTTGATTCTATAGTGGTTTTACCAAAGGCCTGAAGAAGTATTTCCTAGCACTTGGCCACCATCTACTCTTCTAAAATAGAGGAAATGTATATGGTAGAATTTTGCTGAAATGAATTAAATTCATATATTCAGGGATAGCAATATTTCTCAAATATGCTATGGACCTGAGAGTATTTATATTGAGGAAAATAATTAGGTTTAAAAAAAATTTGAGGGCTGAGGTTGTGACTCAGTGATAGAGCACTCACCTAGAACATTCAAGGTCCTGGGTTCAATCCTCAGCACTGCATATAGAAAAAGAAAGTTATTATGTGCATCTACAACTAAAAAATATTTTTTTAAAAATGCTTAACATGTAAAACTTTATGTCATGTCTATTTTAACCACAATACAGTGTTTAAAATGGAAAACAAACAACTGAGGGGTTCCAGTGAAGGAGCAGTGAGTCTAAAAGAACAGAGAGGTGAGTTCTCAGTGAGGATGGCAGGTGACTCAACTTCAATACATATATTAGATAGTGCCACATGCTGGGATATCCATCCTGGTGAGGTGTTCATTTGAGGATTCATTTGGGAGGGTTTAGTTGGTGATGACAGGCTGTTCATAAATCCTTGCCTGAAATTTTGGTTGAATAAGTCATTATGCCATTAGCAATATTAATATTGGGTCAGAGGAAAACATACAACTTTTGTTTTCAACATACAACTGAATGAAGGTCATAAATATGACAAATGTGGCCTTCTATTAGAGTTTTTTAAAGTGACAGATTTCTGAAAATAAGAAATGACACCTTCATTTGGGACATGTAAACCTCTATTCAAAATATGTATATACTTTACGTACCCATAGGAAAATTCTGTGATATAAATTACATGATGCACTTTTTCCTGAGTCCCCTCTCTTCCATTAGCCCATGACTCTAAGAAGAGCACCTCCTAGAGGCTGTAGGGCCTGCTTCCTTAGAGCATTGAGCTCTGCCCTGAGCAACCTTGAAAGTGGCTCTCTGGTGAGGTCCAGAGAAAGGCAGGAATGGAGAAGTTTGGGCAGGGCAATGACATGGCATGACAAGAACTATCCTGGAAGATGCTGCCTTCTGTCTGGAGGATCTACTAGAAGAATAGGTGTTGAAAGGAATTGTGACATCAGGGAACTTGGGGGAGGAACCATGCAAAGCATGCTGAGAAACCTGGCTTCACCTTAGAACTTTTCAGTGAACCTTTCTCTAACTGTGCCTGGAGAGGTGTGTGGCTGTCTGCACTTGGGACAAAGTACCTAGTGGCTCTTCCTTCATCAAGGATAAAATCAGAGCCTTAAGTGAGACCCTGTCTTTTTTATGACTGGCTTCTTTGAGTTGGCCTAATATTTTCAAGGTTTATTCATATAATAGCATGTCATCAGTATTCCATTTCTTTCTATTGCAGAACAACATTCCATTAGATGGAAATGCCATATTTATTAATCTGTATTGTTAGTTGACTGAATCACTTGTACTTTTTGGCTATTTGAATAATGCTGCTGTGAATACTCATGTACCTTTTTTTCTCTTGGGTGTACACTTAGAGTAGGATTGCTGGGTCATTTAGTAAGTCTGTGACTAACATGGAAGGAGTTACCAGACTGTACAGTAACCTCTGCAATATGACACCCTATTTGCTACTTGACCAAGCACATGTCCATCTAGATTGGCCAGAGACCAAGGCACATTGAACCCAAAATGGACTGTTAGTTCCTTCAAGTGCATAGCTCCATGTGGTTACCACAAAGGTCTCTTCCTAGGATGTCATCCAAAGGGGCACATTAGCAGATTCTTTCTTATTCCATCCATGTAGGAATCAGTTATTGATTGTACGGGTGAGAGATAATTACATTTATATTAAATATCCAAAATTAGAAAATCATAGAGTTAGGAAGGAGAGTTTGTTGCCAGGGACTTGGAAGGCATTTAAGTGGTTGATTAACAGATTAAATTAATTAAATCAGTTATTAAAATGTTTAAAACAAGGTAATTGTGGTAATTTTACCACAAAATTGTAAATGTCAATACTTAATTAATTTTTTGATGGGCACTCTTATGAGAATTAAACCTCAATAACACCAATAAGAAAAAAAAATTGTGAAAACACTGAAGTCTATACAATTATAGCCAGAGGTTACAGAAATGAACTATGTGTTTGGACATAACTTTCTTATCTTTGTATTTGAACAGATGACCAGAGTAACTGCATGATGTAGAATCACAAATATAGAATTCTGACTACAATGAGTTATACTCACTGTATGCATAATATTCCAAAATATTTCCTATCATTATTAATATTTAAAAATAACAAATAAAATATAATAAAAAGAAAGAAACTATGGAGTTGTAGTCACTCACATGTACTCTGCATCACGAGACTAAAGCTTGGATGGTAACACTGGATAACAGAATTCAATAGCTTTCTCTGTGTCAGACATTCATTTTTTACTTTGTCCTTATCTTTCCATTATCTTGAGTCCTGATTGGAAGACTTCTAATCTTACAGATGAGTACACTAAGTTTGAGGGATGACTGATTGTCCCAAGGTCACCATCTATGCAGACTAAGGCTCTCACAATTCATTTGTGTGATTTACAATTTACTGTATCATGTATCACAATACAAGTCCATGTTTTTTTGTTGTTTGTTTGTTTGTTTTGGTTTGGTTTGGTTTGCCACCCCCCCCCCCACTGTAGAGGAGGAGAAATTAAAACAAGAGGTAGAAATTACAACAGGGCACCAAGAAACATATGCATAAACTCTCAATGTAAAAAACTTGATTGTGGTCACTGTTATATTGGTAAATAGGTATGTCCAAACATGACAAAATATGAATTATATATGTATATTTTATTGTATTTTGGTATTACCCTAATACAATGGTTTTACATTTGAATGAAAGAAATAAATATATTCCTCAGAAAACAAACTATATATTTGGAAAGCATAGAAAAAATTACTGAATATTATATGTCATTAATAAATTACAAATTAAACAACCTATAAAAATTTACAAAATTTCAAACCTCACAATATCAAGAGCTGGCAAAGATGTGGAACAAGAAGAACTCTCGTACACTGCTGTTGGGATCACAAAATTGGACAGCCACTGTGGAAGACAGTTTGGTAGCTTCTTAAAATTACAATATGCACTTAATATGGTTCACTAATTGTATTTCTCAGTGTTATTTCAATGGAATTAAAAACTAAGTCCACACAAAACCCACATACAAATGTCCACAGCTTCTTCATTCATGATTGCCAAAAACAGGAAGCAGCTAAGAGAGACTTTAGTAGCTATTTACCTGTTATTAATGTAAACACTGTGATACATCCATACACTGGAGGGTCATTCAAAACTTAAAAAAAATGAAATTTACTATCAAACATAAAAATAATGTAGGCATCATAAATTTATATTTGCCAGAAAGAATATATTGTCTGAAATGCCATATTTGTGACATTATGTAAAAGTCAAAACATTAAAAATGTTAAACATTGCCAAGAAATCAGGGAGAGTACAAGATGCTAAAGAGGTGAAGAACAGGGACTTCTGGTGTGGTGAATATACTCTGTAAGACACCATCATGAAGAAAATTGACATTATTCTTTGTCAATGCTTTAAAAACTGTAAAATTAGTGTTTTAATAAATAATTAAACTATTCATTGCCATTAATAATTTCTTAATACCAAAACTATTGGCAAAATATTTTGATTTTTTGCGTATATCAAATATTTCTCAGTCATATACAAAGAAAAAAGTAGTGAAAACTCTAAATAAGGGAAGGCGTATCATATCAAGGTACTTACTATGTGCTTCATTTTCCTGTAAATCTAAAACTCTTCTTAAAATAAAGTCTGTTCATTAAAACAATCAGAGAAGGTTTGCTGATTTTCCTTGCCTCAAACATGCACAGCCCTAGGACTGGTCCTCAATAATAAAACTTGTACTAAGAATAAATAATTTCCAACAACCTTATTTTTCTTTCTTTTTTTTTTCTATTTTTACAATTTTCATTATCTTTTTAGAGAACAGTGAACATAAGTCCTTAGTGAATAAACTAGTACCTTACATTCAAAAGATGCTTTTACATCAATAAAAAATGGTTATTCATCACTCTGCTACATAGGTAGTAATTCTTCGAATACTAAGGAAAAGATGTTCTAAACTTATTTTACTACACTCATATTCATGTGAAAATTATCTGAGATTTTTTAAGTCTACCTCACTTCCAATATGCTACCTATAAAATGAGAGTACTTTCTTTTTCTTACTCAACAAATCTCTGGTTGAAATAAATAAAGATAGTCCAAGTAAAGAGGTGTGCTGATACACATTAAAGGCCAGATAAATTGTGGGTGATATTACTGAGAATCACAGTCCAATTGATCTGATAAATAGTAGGCATTTGGTAATACTGACAGCTCCATATTCTTTCTTCATCTTTTAATAAATTAACCCTTTTCGGGTAGATCTTGCATTTCTGAGCTTTGGTAGTTACTAACACTAACCTACCCCAAACAGATAACAGGGACTTTGAGTCATTTCTGTCCAGATCAAGTTCCATTACGCTCACAACAATATTTAGTAGAGTTGGACATAATCAGGGCCAGTCAGGACCTTCGCTTACATTCTCAGCTAAGGTTAACAGAAAAGAGGTTCTCATTTTGGTTCCTAGAATGGGAAAAAGAAAATCCTGCATGATTGGCAACCACAGTTCTTTTTTTTTCACAGTTCTTAAACTACCTGCCCATGGCTAAGCTGGACTGTACAGTGGCTGAAGAAATTATCTTCAAGCACAGATTAGTTCATAATCACAATGTATATCTGCTATATATTCAACATGATGAGTGTGAGAGAATGAGAAGATGGACTATAATGGAAAGGGAGTAATTGGAAGGAAAACTGGCTCCCTCAGGAAGAAGTTGTTTAACCTGTCTTCATTCCCAAATGAAAAAAAAAAAAAAAAAAAGTCAAATGTCTTTTTTTTCCTTTCTCTCTTCTCTATTTTCTTCTTTCCTCATTTTATCGGTTATTTCCATCTTATCTCTCACTCTCCATTCATTCCTTGATTTCTTTCTAAGAGAAGATGTCTCAGTTCACTCTTCATATTTACTTCTCACAAACTAGTCATTTGGAAAATAAAGCTGTATGGGAGGCATATCCATTTATATTAGGTGTCATTACTCTGAATTGGTTTTAGTTGAAAAACCTGAAAAATATATTTTAAAAGTATACACACTCACATAAAACATTAGTTTTTATTTGTTTGTTTGTTTGTTTGATTGTTTGTTTAATTTATTTTCTTATACAACAAGCCATACACGTCCAGGGTCTAATGAGAGGTCTTACATTGTTTTGCGAGGAACACAACCAAAAACAAACAACAACAACAAAAAAAAAGACAACATCAATAAATACCAAATTATTTTCTATTACATTACTGACTTTTCTGTAATAAGAGCAGTTAATAATAATTTAGAGAAAGGTATTTTGTCTTTTTCTGAGAAGTATTCAAACTTTCAAAGGAATTTTCACTGATTTTTCACCCAAATATCAAAGGATGATTTTGTTCATTGAAAACTTTCAAGAAAAAATGCTCTTCAAAGAAAATTTAAATTCTTTCAAAGAATGACACTTTGGGTGTTTGGGTAAAGTAAACATTTTCTACAGAAATTTTTGTAATTTTAAAAGAAAAAGGTAACCGGATCATCAGAGTACAGCGTTGCCCCAAATATCTGAATCCACACATTGATGTCAGGATGGCTAAATCTTGGAAAAAAATGAATTTTTTTTGAAGAAGACTATAAGACCTTGATATATATTTCTTTGTCCCCATGAGTCTTTCAGGAACTCTGAGACTATTCTGTAAGCAGAACCAGAGTTAATGAATATTGCAATATTTTTCAAAGTGTAGCCATTTATCTGAGAAAACTTTTGTTATTACTGAGTTTATTCATGGAAAATAGTCATTTTTTCTTCTCGGTTATAGATGTGTTAAAGACAGTTGAACAAGTTGAACTTGATAGTTCCTTCAACCACAGCCTGGTTTATTAGTTTCCCTTGAAATGAAGCATTTTATTGAATTTGTTACAAATATGTGTGTAAACTATTACCTTCTAGACTGTACTCAGAAGCAAGAAAACTGATGATCTATTTGCTTAACTTTGTTGCTTTCTACAAAACATCCCTAGGCTTCACATTTGGGTTTTCAGCAAAATTCAACATGATGTTCATGATAGAGCTCCTCTTATTTCCCTATTTCTTAACACTGCAATAGTATCTTATATCCTCCTACTCTACAAACACCTAAATGTCTTAGTGTAGTAATTATCTCAATACACAAACATAAAAATATTGATTCAACTTTTCATGGAACTTAGATTTTAATTCAGAAATATTTTATAATCTTCATCCTGCTCTCATGCAGTCTTTGTCACTTCCCTTGAATGATATACTTGTGTTTTGTTTATTTCAAAGTTTTTATATTTATTTCAGGAGAATTATGTGAAGTATGAATAACATTAAATTCAATTAGAAATAAATTTTATAATATTGGAGAGTTAGAGTGTTAAAATATTTTATCTCATTATTTCATATTTCCATGTAGAGACTCTGATAGAAATTATAGCTAAAACTGTTGTATGGATCAAAAATTTAAGATGTGGGCTAAAAAGCTTGAGTAAAGTACCCAAATTGATGTGATGGCTGTGTTATTTAATGCAGTTTTACCAAGTGATCACAAAACATTGGATACACACACACACACACACACACACATACACATTTTCACATACATGTTTAAAGAAAGGAGTCTTGGAGATGTCAGTCTTCTTCTGGGGAAAACAAAAAATGTTCAACAATATTGTTATTTGAGGACTAACATTTGCTAAAGCAGGCTAATGTTAGAGTAGGCATTTCTCCTCTAAAGTATAAAGTCTTGAGTATATTACATTAATTCTCACAAGCCAGGGATTATCACAAGCCTAACAACTAAGAAAAACCCAGGATCAGAGGAATTCTCAGCCCAGTTCTACAAGAAGTTGAAAAAAGAATGAACACCAATTTGTCTAAAATTATTTTATGAAATAGAAAATATTAAAGACCTTCTAACCTCATTCTATGAAACTGATATCAACCTGATGCAAAAACCAGACAAAGACACATCAAGGAAAGAACATTTCAGACCAGTATTCCTGATGAACAGAGATGTCATAATTCTCAATAAAATTATGGCAAACAGCATACAAAATCATATTAAAAAGATAGTACAACATGATCAGTGGGCTTTGTCCCAGAGATGCAGGGTTGGTTCAATACATAGAAATCAATAAACATATTTTTAATTAAATAGATGTAAAGACAAGAATAAAAAAAAATTATCTCAATAAATGCAGAAAAAAAAACATTTGACTAAATACATAGTCAAAACACTAGAAAACTATGTATAATAGAAATATGTCTTAATACTATAAAAGCTATCTATGGTAAACACATGGACAATATTCTCCTCCTCCTCCTCCTCCTCCTCCTCCTCCTCCTCCTCCTCCTCCTCCTCCTCCTCCTCCTCTTCCTTCTCCTCCTCCTCTTCCTTCTTCTTCTTTTTGGAGTAAGGAGACTTTACTGAAAACAGAAAACAGGGAACAAAGGTTTACAAACAGGAATGTGGACTCCTAGCAAAACAAAAACAAAGAACAAAAAGGGCAGGGAGGAGGGGTGTTGGAAGGACAAAAGTGGGTAGTGAGAGCAAGGAAAAGGCTTAATATTTTTTTTTTTCTTTTTCCCATTTCTTTAAAAAAAAAAACACAAGGAAACACACAGGGACACACAACCATTTGTTCACGAATAGAAACATAAATGGTGCAGAATCTAACACTCTGTTCTTCTCTTTCCCAAAAGCAAAACAGAAAAAGAAAAGGCAGCCTGGAGGCTGTGCCCCATAGAGACCCCTTCCGCAGTGGTGTGTAGGAAGGGGCAACCTGCGGGTTTGTGCAACACCTGGCAGCAGCGCAGGGAAAAGAGGCGGGGGGGGTGGAGGTCATGGACTCCACCCCCCTAAAGGAGCAGGGGGTCCAGCTTGTCAAGCCCAGGGCACCCATGGGGATCCCTGGGGACCGGGCCCTCTCCGAGTCCTGGGCACCCTCGGGGAGGTGGTCGCCAGGGTTGCACCCTCCCAAGTCCAGGGCGCTCAGGCCATCTCCCTCCCCTTGTGAGCCCGCCCCTCAAGGAGGGGGGCCGCGCATGCACCCAGTGCTTGGGCTCTGTACAAGGGCACCTGATGCTGGGGCAGCAGCTGGCAGCCACTGTTGACATGGCTGAGGACGTTCTGCTTGAGCTGCGCCACCTGCTCAGTCAGCAGGCTCCTGGTGGACTCCAGGTCCTGTTCTGGCTCTTGACCTCTTCACTTTCTCCTCCAGGGAGAGATGCTCCAGTTTGCCCTTGGGGCACTTGGAGGCTGCAATGCAGTTGAGCAGCCAATTGCTCTCAGCCTGGATGTGTTACTATGTGCCCATGTCGATGAGCGATATCCACAGGCTCTCGCTGAAGCTTGGCAAGTCGGGCACCTTCTGTGGCTCATCCTTGAGCACAGCTAGGCATGGCAGCCCCAGTGCGCGGGGTGGGGCGGGGGGGGCGGCAGTGACGGGGAGAAGGGAACGGAATTGGAGGTGAAGGGGACATTTGCAGCACCCCCCGCCCCACCCCTGTAGCTGCTCAGGTTCCTGAAGACCGATGTCAGCTGGGGGGTGAGGGTATGGCGCCTGATGCCTGACAGAGGGTCCTCTTGCAGAGGCTGCAGCAGCAGCAGCAGCAGCAGCAGTGGGGCTGCACACTCGCCAAGCTGGTGCTGCTTTTCCAAATCCTCCAGGGCCTTGACAAACTCCTCGGTGAACTCCTGCTTCTCGTTGGCCAACATCTTGGGGTAGAAGAACTGTGTGCTCCTCCGTGTAGTGGTAACCAGCCCATTGGTCTGGATGATGAGGCACTCGAGCTCAGGAGAGGAGAGCTTCAGCAGCCTCAGGTAGGGCTGGAGAGCAGGCTGTCAGGGGGCACCTGTTGTGTGTGCAGTTTGCAGATGGGGGGGCAGAGTTGGCTCTGCTGGCACCTGTTCCTTCAGGCTCAGCTTCAGGGCATCATTCTTCACCACGCTGCCTGCTGCCCATCTTGGCGCCTCAGGGACAAGTGGGCCAGGGACACAAAGTTGCTGCCACTGCCACTGACGCTATTGCCCAGGCTTCTCAGTGCCTCATCACCATAGAAAAGTGTTTCCACCCTCTGCTGCACCAAAGGCTGTCTCCGCTGGGGGAGGGTGGCCAGGGCCTTTGTCCTGGGGTCTCCCACCCGCTCCCCTGCCCAGTCAGTCCTGGGCCCACCCTGCCAGTGGGCTCTGTGCCTGGCCCTTCTGTGGGGGGCTCCTCAGAAACATTATTATTAAGGGAGAAAAAATTAAAGAATTCCCTCTAAAATTGAAAAAAAGCAAAAAGATGCCTTTTTTTGTCATTTTATTCAACATCATCCTTGAAGCTCTATCCAAAACAATTAGAAGAAAGAATTAAAGATAATGAATAGAAAAATAGGAAATCAAACTATCACTATTTGCTAATGACATGCTTCTATATTTAGAAAATCCAAAAAATTTCACCTGAAAACTTTCTTGACTAATAAATTTAGTAAAATAGTATAACATGAAATAAACACTCAGAAAGCAAATGAATTTTTATAATGAAGTGTTTGAGTCTGTAAACAAGTCAGGATGGCACCTGGCATTTTGCCAGAGAAATGCTAGAGTCTGTAAACAAGGCTGGATGGCGCCTGGCAAAATGCCAGAGGAAGTGGTTTGTGAAGTAACAAAAGCAAGCCATTAAGTGTGGAGATTCCTTATTGGTTGACTGCTGTATCTAGTTTATGCTAATAAGATAAGCTGTGTGGAATGTATAAATACCGCTCCTGTCCTACAGTAAACAGCTCCCATTCCTGCTGTATCAATGTACACAAGTTGTTCATCACCCACCCACCCCCCCCCCCCGCTAGTTTGCTGCAGCCGGACTGCGGCAATGAAGCAATGAATCCAATGTAAAAACAAATTAGGAAAACCACCCCATTAACAATGGCCTCAAAAAGAAAAAGAAAGAATAAAATAAAATACTTGGGAATCAAACTAAAAAAGAGGTAAAATACCTCTACAATGAATACCACAGAACACTAAAGATAGAAATTGAAGATCTGAGAAAATGTAAAGATGTTACATACTCTTGTATAGGCAGAATGATCATAGTCAAAATGGTGATACTAACAAAATAGTTATAGAGATTCAATGCAATTCCTTTTAATCTCCCAATGACATTCTTCATAAAACTATAAAAAGCAATCATGAAATTCATTTGAAAAAATAGGAGAGCCACAATAGCCAAAGCAATTCTCAACAAAATGAGTGAATCAGTAGGCATCACAATACTAGACCTTAAACTATACTACAGAGACATAGTAAAAAAAAAAAAAAAAAAAAAAAAAAGTACCAAAAGACATATAGACCAATCCATACTAGACAAAGGTGAAAAAAACATAAATTGGAGAAAAGAAAGCCTCTTCAACAGTTGGTGCTGGGAAAACTGGAAATCCATATGTAGAAAGATGAAATTAAACTTCTATATCTCACTGTGCTCAAAAATCAACTCAAAGTAGATAAAAGATTTAGACATGAGAATGGAGACCCTAACAAAAAAAAAATGTCCACATCCTCATCCTGTTAGCTTAGGACCTGACTTCTTGAACAAGACTCCTAAAACACAAACAGTAAAATTAGGAATCAAAAAATGTGATGGATTCAAACTAAGAAGCTTATTCTCTGCAAAGGAATCAATCTATAACATGAAGAGAGAGCCTACAGAATGGGAGAATAAATCCTTAGCACAAACACATCAAATAGAGCAGAAATCTCCAAGATATATAAAGAACTCAACAAACTTATTGCCAAAAAAAAAGAGACATAACCCATCAACAAATGGATGAAGGAACTGAAAAGACACTTCACAAAAGAAGAAATACAATTGATCAACAAACACATTAAAAAGACCATCATCTTTAGCAATTAGAAAAATGCAAATAAAAGCTATTTCAATATTTTATTTCACTGCAGTCATAATGGCAATTATCAAGAATACAAGCAATAATATTGTTCATGAGAATGTGGGAGGCAAAGGTACACTCATACATTGCTTGTGCCATATCAATGTATTCACAATAGCTAAGCTACGGAACCAACCTAGGTATCCTTCAACATATAAATGAATAAATAAAATGTTATATATAATATAAATAATATAACATTTATATATATATATATATATATATATATATATATATATATATATATATATATATATATATACACACACACACACAAACAAACATACAGCCACACACAGATAGATTAGCCTGTGTGGCTGTATGTTTGTGTGTTTGTGTGTGTGTTGTGTGTGTGTGTGTGTGTGTGTGTGTATGGAATATTACTCAACCCTAGAAATAATAAAATTATGCCACTTGCTGGCATATATAACTTGAGAATACCATGCTAAGCTAAATAAACCAATAACAAAATTTCAAAGGCTTAATATTTTATCTGATGTGCAGATGCTAATTCACAATGGAAGGCACTAGGGAAGAATAAATACACTTTGATTTATAGAGAGGTTAGTAAGGGAGGGAAAGATGTATGCGGTTTTGAAGGATCATGAAATGGATCAGATATTATTACCCTGCATGCTTATGCAATTACATGACTGGTGTAATTCTGCATCATGTACAAAAAGAAAAAAATATGAAGTTATACTCCATTTATGTATGCTGTGTCAATGCATTATACTGTTATGTATAGCTAATTTTAACAAATGCCAAAAAGATAGAATCAAATAAATTACAAAATACAATAATTAAAACACTGTTTTACTGAAATAGAAAGCAACATATAGACCAATGCACAGAAAAGAGAACAAGGGTAAGCCCAGACATTCACTGCACAATCATCTTTGAGAATGGGGCCAATAATACAGAATGAATAAAGGATAGTTAGTCTCTTTAACAGATGGTGCTGAGGACACTCAATATCTGCACAGGGAAGAAAGAAAACAAAAATTTATCTTACATCATATCAAACATCAACTCAAAGAGGAGAAAATGTAAAGTGAGAGGTGAGCCTGTATAATTCCTGGAAGACAGTACTGGGGTCCCATTTACCAATCTCTTCCCATCCTACTAAGGTGACAAATATGATCACTACACAGTGTTATATGTATTAAAATATCATGCCATACAACACAAGCAGATGAAGTTGCTATTTTTAATCTAAAATAGAAAAAAAGAAAGAAGAGCATAAGTTTGTGAGCAAAACATACAAAGAAAACACAGAAGAAACACTTTACAAGATAGCTCTAGGTAATGGTCCTTTTGCTATGACAATAAAAGGACAGGGAAGAGAACCATGAACAGAGAAGTATAATTCCATTAAACCAAAAGCTTCTACACAGCACAGTAAAGCATGAACAGCGAAGAGATTCAACTGTTGGAATGAGAGAAATGACTGACACATCACCTGAGAAGAGTATAAAATCTGAAACACAAAATATCCCTATGAAAAACCATTAAGTGAGCTGGGTACAGTGGGACATACCTTGAATATCAGTGATTTGAGAAGCTGACGTGGGAGGACCACAAGTTAAAAACCAGCCTCATCACGTTAGCCAGGCCCTAAGCAACTGAATGAGACCCAGACTCTAAATTAAAATAAATAAATAAATAAATAAAACTCTGGGGAAGTGACTCAGTAATTAAGTGCTGTGGGTTCAATCTCTAGTTGCAATATATAAATATAAACAGAGAGTAGCATGCTGGTTGCAAAGAAATGTGGTTAGGGTAAAATGTGGTGCTGCTCTTCGATGGATATAAAATTTTAATTGCATAAGATAAACAATTTCTAGATATTTGCAGCATAATTCTGTAGTTACACTTTACAATAGTATAATGTTCACTTACATGTTTTCAGAGTACATATATCCTACTTAGTGTTCTTACTATTGTGCAAGGGAGGAAGGGAGGATACAAGGGACTGAGGGAGGGAAAGATGATGAAGAGAGTGTTGAAGCCAGAAGGCAGGGAAAGGAGGACTAGCCCCATGATGCTCTTCCTACACAGTCAGGATTCCTGCTCAAAGTGGACCTGTTCTTGATTGAATATTCACTGTTGCTATCATAATTTTTATTGATTTTATCTTACTACTTATTTTTCAAAAGTAAATTCCAAGAAGGCAATGGACCACAGGTATAAACACAGCACATAAATGTAACCTGCAGGTATAGTGCTTTTGGACACTTCATAAACATTGAGTTTTCATTCCCATTATCACAAATTCCAGTGGGCCACGGAAATATGGGAGCTAAGAGAGAGTTGGGTACAAAGTGACCATGTCCTATCCACAAGTATAAAAAAAAAAGGGAGCATGATGAAACCCAGGTAGGACACACATTAATGTCGAACCAGAATTAGATTCAAATATAGAAAGAAGACAGCTTTGTCACTCAAGGTATTTCACTGTGTTAACCCAACTTTCCAGCTGAGGATGTGAAGGGATAGGGAAAGCAGGGTAATCCACAGTCACTTTTCTCCCAGCTCTTTCAAACTCATTAACAAACCAGCTGGAGAAATTGTTCACAGTTATCAGGGTGTAATAAATGCAATTGCACTGGTTCTGTGTAACATATTCACTGCTTTGGTATTAATGAACACAACATGGATGTGTAAGCTCTCCAATGTGACTTTCTCATAAGTTTGCATTTAGAATTGATATGGCATACAAAAAGATGAATGTTAGAAGTCTTGCTAATAATTTAAAATTCTGTAGTAAGAAGGACAATTAAAAGACAAATTGTACAATGACATATGAAGAGATCACAGAAGAAAGAAATAGATTTCTGTGGCATGATGTCAATGGTAGAGGTCACCTGCTTTTAGACAGGGAGTCTAAGTTTTCATTTTGCATTGGTCCTGACAAATTACACAAGTTGCCCTAAAAATACCAGTAAAAAGGTGTATATTTCCCTGGAGAAAGTGGTGATTCTAGCATCATGAAAGATAAATTTAAAAAAAAAATGAGCCTTAACATATGAAGGAGGAAGAGAATGAAGAGTAGGAGGAGAGTCTCTCAAGGTTTCCCACATGTGAATTCCTGATAAATGACATAAGAACTAAAGTAAAAATCCTGAAAGATTGAAAGCTGGAAAATATGAGCAATAAAATAAAAAAAATTAATATTAAATTATAAGTGAAAGCAACAAATAAATGTATATTTACTGAGAAATATTGACTACATTGATAAAAATGATGGGAAAAAAATCTTTCATATACAAGAGTTCAAA
The DNA here is from genome assembly GCF_047511675.1 of Marmota flaviventris. Lineage (NCBI taxonomy): Eukaryota > Metazoa > Chordata > Mammalia > Rodentia > Sciuridae > Marmota > Marmota flaviventris. Next base: position 984,569 of record NC_092509.1, read on the forward strand.
ACAATACAGGAGAATAGCATCCCATCCTGCATGTGGAGCTTAGTATCTTTGTCATTTTATGGGTGGGCAGATTCAGTGACTTGATTGCAACAAATAGTGAAAAAATAAGTAAAATATTACAGTCCCAAAGGATGAACTTGGCACAAACTACCTTGACAGTGGATGGACTGTAGCACTTCAAATATTTCAGTGACCATCAGATAACCTCATCATGCTGTGACAACAAGGCACTTCAAAACCGTACGATTTCTTCCAAAATTATTTAATCCATTATCTTTATAGGTGACTAACAATGACCATTTTCACAAGCAGGAAACAAACCATAAGGATACTCTCTTCCTCAGTGTTGAGTGCCTACCTTTCAGTGATCAAATAGAATAATTAGTTTTAATTTGTTTTTAATTAACAAATATTTACTGCACATGTTAATGGAGTTGAGCATAATATTTCCAAATGCATGGTACACAGTGATCATATCTAATTATCTATCTTCTACTTTCATTGATTGCCCTGCCCCAGCACCCTTTGTACTCTCCAGAAATTACTATTGGGCTTCCATATTACTTCTAAAAAATCAACTCTAAGGTGTAGGTGATAAACATGGTAATAGAAAAAAGATTTCTGCAGTCAAAAACAAACATTTGCAGGAATGAACTCTCCCCACATCTCTGAGAACATAAATGTTAACACCTGGTTGAGTCTCCCTTTATCTCATTGTAAACAACCAGAAAAATGACCTCCAGCTATTGCCTTCACTATGCTGACCTTATTTTTTCCATAAATCTTCAATTTGGCTTCAATTCCCACCACCTGAGGACAGAGGTTCCACTGAGATTATCAGAAACCCCTATGGCACCAAAACTCAAGGTCCCTCCTTTGTCACCCTGTGGCTCACTTTTTAGTGTTTTTTAGAACAAGAGGTTCTGCCTTTCTTTTTAAAATCACCTCTTCCAGAAATTCATGTCATTACATTTTCCTGGTTTTCTATCTCCTTAACTGAATGCCCACACTCTGTCTTCTTCATATTATTTCCTTCTCCGTGGCTAAATATAGGTGTGTTCCCAGCTCAGAGAAATGCTCCCTGTACTTATATATCTTCACCCAAACCTGAGTCATGCTCAGTCTCATTGCAGTATTTTTCACATTCCCCTGCCTTCCAAATATTCATTTTCTTCCCAGTCCTCTCCTCTCACCTTATGTGGATATCAAGAAGAAATCACAAACATCAACACAAAAGCCTTCTTCAAGACTAACACACTTTTTCCTGCCTCATGTGGTTTTTCTGCTCCATACAGGAATGCTTTTGCCAAAAAGCTCTGAATATTCACTTAGGCCTACAGATGCCCAATGAACAACTACAAGTGAGATAACACTTGGCATCTCTGAGATATATTTATTCTATTTAATGGCTTTTAATAATCACAGCATAGAAAATAGAAAGAAATACCTGCAATATTAGTAAGGACTCCTGAAACATTCCAGGCACAACAGGTGTAGAAGGAGGCCATGATTGAATTGAAATCCTTATCCCACTTCTGAATAAATTTTGAAAAAAAATATATGTGTGTGTATGTGTGTGTGAGTATATATATATATATATATATATACTCACACACACACACACACACACATATACACTGGGTAGTTAGTGTAATACTCCCTTTCATAGCTGGATGATTAATTTCATACATACAATTAATGAAGATTTGTACAAAAAAAAAAATAAAAAGCTGCTTGTAAAGCAAGTACTGAAGAGTTTTCTAAAGTATTTCTTAACCAAGCCAGCCAATAAGTAGGCAGATACTCTGGTGGAAGATAGAAAAATGTCAAAAGTACAGTTCTGATACCATCTAGTGTCTAATTAGGAATTAGCACTTCTAACAATGGGAAAGTACCCACATTACGCAGAGCAGTAAGTACAAGTAGGGATGAGACAGGGATTCTTGAAACCTAAAAGAGGGGTGAGGAGATGCAACTGGAGAAGCAAGCAAGGAAGGGATCTTTAAGGAGACCTTTATCTCACAGCTAGGAAAGGATTGGGGCAGCTAAATGATATGGAGAAGGGTGTGTTTTAGAATAATTGAGAAGGTAAACATTGCCATGGATGGTAACATTAGATCAGATGCCTAAAGGGGGTCAGTACTTCATGTCTCTTTAGTGCCTGAATTCTTGGGTCAGTCCAGGGGAATGGTAGCCCCCACAAAAATGAGAGCAGAGATTCCTTGCTGTTTTGTTCATGTCTGTGTCCTCTCTGCCTAGGACAGAGCCTGGTACTATAGTTTTTTTTTTTTTTTTTTTTTTTTTTTTTTTTTTTTTTTTTTACAAGGAGTTATGTTTCCATATATAAAATTAATGAAGGCTGTGGTTTTGCCTAGAGGTAGAGTGTTCGTCTATTATGCATGAGGCATTGGGTTCAAGCCTCACCATAACATAAAAATAAAATAAATGTATTGTGTCTACCTACAACTAAAAAATGAATGTTTTAAAAAAATACTAAATGATAATACTGTCAAAATATATCCCCTGCCCCATCCATTGCAAATTGCCTTTTAGAGAATCATGAAGCTGGAACTTGGCCTTACACCAGCCTGAGAGTCAGATGTCACTTTGTGTCCCACTTTACAGACTTAGGGAGTGTCCCAAAGTAGCACCTGGAAAGAGCCAAGGCCTCTTCCCTCATCAATGCTTTTTTTATTGTCCAGGTGCTATGAAACCCCTGCCTGTGAGTGAGTGAGTGAAGGGGACTGTGCGATCCAGATCAGACTCCAGCAAGTGACGGCTGCATCACAGGCTTACCCTCTCTGGACTTCAGGGTCTCAATATGTAAACAGCAGGCACCAAGAGAAGTCTCTGTGAACACACAGGAAAAAAAATTATTGTTCCCCAAAAACAAAGTGTCTCAGGCGATATCCCAAGGACCCCTTCAAGAAACCCCATGGGACCCAACCAACCTGAAAATATAGAAAGTGCACAGCATCCAATGAGTGGGAGGAAGAAAGAAAGGCTGTGCCATGGCATCTTCAGCCTCCCTCCATTGCCTCAGTGGGTAAGAGGGGAAACTGAGGCCCCCAATGGAACAGACATTGAGGTCACATTACTATCTCAGAGGCCAAAGACCCTGCTTCCCCTCTGGGTCCACAGTGAATCCTGACAGAATTACCGGATGGATGCCTCTCCTGACTCCATTTGCCTCCTGTGGATGCACCCACCATGCCCTCTGCTCCTGCATTACTGTGCCTCCTGGTTCCTAGGCTGTGCTCACCTAAGGGGTCCTGGGTAGGGTGCTGCCTCCCACGTGCTTCCCCTGCTTCTCCCCACCCACTGTTCTTACAAGTTGGGCTCCATTCACTCAGGCTGACTCTGCCTCACCAGCTCTGCCCACAAGGTCCTCTCCACTTTTTTCATAGGTGCCACCCAGCATCTGGCCTCTTACCTCCATTGTTTTGAGAGCCACGCCCACTCCACCAATTTGATCCTCTGCATTCTGTCCACATGACTCATCCTCCGATGACATATTTAACACTCTGGGATTGCAGGTTTTTCCCTCTAGCCCTGGAACCTTTGCAGTCTGGCTTGGCCCAATTCCACCAGCATCCACTAGCATACCAAATGGCTCTGCTCTTCTTCATTAGCCATGGTTTTCCATCAAGTTCACTCCTACACCAGCCTCACTGTCACCTGGCCTCTCCACTGCTCCTTGAAAACTCCATCTGAAATGAATGAAAGAGATATTGCTGAGATATCCATGGTTGTGACACCACTGAGTCTAAGGGACAATTACCTTTGGGCTCTGGTCACATTTGAACCCCACATCTTCAATGGTTCACCTTGAACCACTCTGCTAACCACAGAGTATCTCCATTTACAGAATTCCAACTGATGATAATACTTTTTTGCATAAATGTGAGCATGTTTTCAGCACTGTCTTTGTATTATGGATGCAGAAGAGGCACTGTACAGCAACTAGCAATGTCCCTGCCCTATTTGTGAAAGAGCCCAGCCAGATTTAAAAAGCATGTTTTCAAAGGACATGCCCTTCTGATTTTTTTTAAGCTCTGTGGCCTTCAGCACCTTCTCTCCCCCTTTCAGCACAGGATGGGCACAGCTATTTGGCAAACAAGAGTCATCTGTGATCTCTTCTCCAGCCAGCCTGGGGCATCTCAGAATGAGGAAGCATAGGTATCTGGTCATGGCCATCTTTTTCAAGGTTCAGTCTCAGAAGAGAAAGCCTCTTTATAATGACTTCTGTATAACTATGGTTTATTCTGACAACCTGACACAATGCTGTAGAGACAGGGAAGCAGTTGGGGACTTGGGCTTCAAGCTGCAGAAACTGAACTAGGTGATTTATTTTTTTAAGAAAAATGACACTGGGGAGGTCAAGGAATCTGATAGCAAAGTTTTTTTTTTTTTTTTTAAAGAGAGAGTGGGAGAGGGAGAGAGAGAGAGAGAGAGAGAGAGAGAGAGAGAATTTTTTTAATATTTATTTTTTAGTTCTCGGCGGACACAACATCTTTGTTTGTATGTGGTGCTGAGGATAGCACGCATGCCAGGCGAGCGCGCTACCGCTTGAGCCACATCCCCAGCCCTGATAGCAAAGTTTAATAAAACCAGGAGCTGGGTTTTGCCAGGTGATTTCAGTGGCCAAAATCCATTTACAGTTCTCACTGAACCCCATTGCTATATGAGCACACTGAAAGCCTTCCTGCTGTTGCTTTGTTGTGCAAAACAACAAAGAGAAGGGGTCCAGTAGGCTGGGTATAGGTATTGGCTGGGAGTACAAATTCTTCACATTCAACTAGGTATTAAAGGATAAATTGAAGTATGCTAAAGAGCAAAGGAAAGGACATTCTAGGTAAGAACACCATTTGTGATCTCACAAAGAAATTTGTGTCCTCTCAGAATCACACAACCACACTATGCCAGGTGCTTTTCTCATCATGTCATTCAATATCTCCAAACCTTTCAAAAATAGTGCCATACTTTGGGAAACTTATTTCATTGTTCCACAAAAATGCTAAAGGCTTCTATAAAGAATTCAAAATATACAGCATAATACTGCAAAACTGGGCAAGGGGTGGAAATCTTGCCAAAACCCAGTGCCCCAAACACCAGAATTAACATTAGGCAGTATCATTTCCCAGGAATTTTTAGTCACATAGATTGGAGGGTGAATAAAAAAAACAAGGATGGGTAGAAAGAAAGAAAATAATTTGATTAAAATGAGGTTAAATGTGGGCTGGGTTTGTGGTTCAGTGGGAGAGTGCTTGCCTAGTGCACACGAGGTGCTGGGTTATATCAACACCACATAAAAACAAAAAAAAATAATGGTTAAAATTATAAAAAGTTATTAAATATGAAAAAAACTGTCGCGACCCCTTGCCCGCAAGGAAGACGCAACTCCGAAATCTTCTCTCAGTAGTTTTATTCGGGCCCTTGATATTTATTATACTTTCTTCTTCTCTTCTTCCCGGATGCCCTCCCAGCCTTAATAAAGCATCCCAAGCCCCAATGCAAAGCTGCCGCGTGGAACTCTCTCACAGGGTGGTGAAAAATCATGTGCCAACTCTCTCAGATAAGGAGTTGTTTGTCACATACCACAGCGGAGCCAGCGCCATCTCGTAATGGCGACCATAGTCTGCAGAAACGGCAGAAGCGGCTCACCACAGTTCCCCCTTTTCTGTTTTATTAAAACAATACAGGCGAGAGTAGAGGTCCTATCCCACTGTGCAGAAGTGGCTGCATAGTATGGCTCAGTCCTAAGGAGGCGCCTTCCCCAGATCCGAGGCCATATCAGCCGACGCCTTTTTTCGTGGGGCGGGGCGTGGACGCGTCTAACCCGCATGCAATAGGACATGCTCTCCTTGAGGTCCACGTCAAGGATCACTCAAGTGCAGTGCCTTGCCTCGCATCCTGTATCGTGACGATGGTGGACGAAGGGGGATAGCTGAGGCTGAACTGTGGCTGTATTAATGACAAACAAGTTGACAGCACCCTGAAAGAAAGGCACGGACTTTAAAGCGATAGTAAAGCACTAGTGTGGAAACCCATCTGCGTGCAATGGCAGCAAGACCGGCAGAGTGCAAGGGCTTTCCAACACTAAGAGAATAATAAGGAAAGTCATGTCGATCCCAGTGCAATGTTATAATAACTTGGGGTGCAACGACCATGACAAAGGTTTACTGTTTAAGATGCGCAAGCCAGACTTGAGGTGAGTTGCCATTTTCTAAAGCTGCAAGAGCTTGTATGATCATAGCCTTTTCTTGTGCATGGCGAGTTTTAAGGCGACAGAGAAACCACAAACAAAGTATAACACTGAAGCAACACATTGCACCAAAAATGCCTACTCCCACCCACTCTTTGAAGAAGGAAAAAGCAGAAGATATCCAATCGGTGAATTGACCCAAAGTCACTGGTTCGATACGGGTACTGTTCAAGACAGCAATCTGAGTTAGTTGAGACTGGATCAAGTTTTCTGCTGCCAAGGACCAGGTTCCGGATAGATATTCCCCGATGATGCGGGAGGCATTTCTGGAATCATTAAATCTGACAGAGGTTATACATAAATGTGCACGTTGATCAACACAACCCAAAAGCACTAAGTCAGCCAATTCTTCTACCTGAGCTTGGAGTAAATCTATCCTTTGGTTGGCAGCTAAAATCCCTGACAAAATATGTTGATTAATTGAATTTTGGGATTCAAGTATAGTGGAAGTTTGTTGAACAACTTGATTAATAGTGGCAGCAGTTTGTACTTGACTGGCCATGGCTACTCCAGCTGTAACTGCTGCAGCAGCAGACACTGCCACAGCTGTCACTATAGCTGCCGTAATTCCAAAATCTCTGCGGACTCTGAGTAGTTCAACAATGGGGAATTTATCTGGGTCCGCAGTGACTGGGATAGGGACAAAGGTTGGAATTTTCATAACCACTGCTACAGTCCAAGAACCATTCCAACACTCAGATAAGAGACAGGTAACACTAGAACAATCCAGCATCCCCGACGAGGTATTGTTAGCCAAAAGGAGCAAGAACGGGGATTGGACGCAGACCATTGCAGGAGGCAATGTAGCATTATGTAGCAAAGAGTTGAGCGAAACAGATGTGAGCCTATTACCTCGTTCACTTTTCCTAACAGTGCCAGAAACATTAGCCAGCCAGGTTTTGGCTCCTAGCAATTGAGCCAATGCAGAAATATCAGCTGAAGCCCCCTTCTCATTGGAAATCAGCCATTGAAACCAGGACCAACCTACTCCTGTAGAGGAGTTGGCACTATGGTTAAAATTATAAACATACCTCTTAAGAGAGGGGGAAAAGGAGAAACCCTTAGTAACTTGAAGTTTCTCCCAAGAATGATCCTGACAAGGCGTAAATGTTGGAGGGAAACCAAGATTAGGGGTACAGTAAGGAGAGGCCTTGAAATGAGTGGCATTGTAAGTACTATTAGAAGAAGGAGGCACTGGGATTAGTACCTTGGAGATCATGGCCAAGGTAGTTATGTTTAAAGCAGAGCTATTTACAGGGGTCCCTGAACCTGATTGCTTCCCCGAAACTACTTGGCTCAGTACAGCATTAATAATACTCCCTGAGACCTGCTTGGACCGCAATGGGTCCTCCCAGTTAGTCAGATTTTTGGTCTTAAGGCTAATGCAATTAGCGTTTCCAAGGCTGAAACAAAAAACTCCTGTGAGATTAACCTGAGATCGATTAAAAATGCTTTCCACGTCCCCTCTAGGAGAGGCACAGGGAGCAGACATCTCACATGAGGTAGAGAAAAGAGTGGGGAGGACACTAGAACTACCATGAACCGGCATCGGCATTGGCCAAGCCCGTGCCACTGCCCACCACTGCATTGGTGTCGTCTGTGCCATCGGCACCAGCACCAGAACCAGAGCACGTAGCAGAGTGAAGATCCTCATCACAGGGTTGCTGTGGTATCTCTTGTTGCTGGTCGGTTGATGTCAAGACTCTTCTTGTCAGGCGTTCAGGGACCCACAACGGCTCCGTGCGATCCTGGGGAAAAACACATACAGATCCTCGTGCCCATGTCAGCACGGGGTCGGGGCCGTTCCATTGGCCTGTAAGAACATCCTTCCACTTAACATAACCAATCACAGAGGGCTGAGGGGACACATGTCTATCAGCCACAGAGCGACCATGAATATCCAAATTTAAAAAATTAATGGTAAAGAGAGCTAAGGACAGGCGTTCTTTAGGAGTGTGTTCAGCTCCTATTCCCCCTTTTTGTTTTTGTAAAGTTTCCTTTAAAGTGCGATGAGCACGCTCAACAATGCCTTGTCCTTGAGGATTGTAAGGCAGACCATGAGTAAGTTGCACTCCCATGGTAGAACAAAAAGATGTAAATTGTCTGCCAGTATAAGCAGGTCCATTATCAGTCTTAAGGGATGCAGGAGCACCCCATGCTGCCCATGCTTCTAGGCAATGAGTGATAACATTACGTGCCTTCTCTCCCGACAAAGCAGAGGCATGAATAACTCCAGAGCACGTATCAACAGAAACATGTACATACTTGAGGTTACCAAAGTCAGGTATGTGCGTCACATCCATTTGCCAGACAACCAATGGTTTTAATCCCCGTGGGTTCACTCCATAAGTAGGGGGATGAAGAAATGTGACACAATGAGGACATTGTAATACTATCTGACGAGCATCCGCTCTTGAAATGGAAAAACGCCTGCGCAGCGTTAAAGCATTAACATGGAAATTTTGGTGAAATAATTTAGCCCCCTCTAAGGAGGAAGCCAAGCATATCAACTGGCCTCTAGTGGCTGAGTCCGCACAGGCATTACCCTGTGATAACGGACCAGGAAGAGAAGTATGAGCCCGTATGTGCATTGGATAAAAGGGAGCAGTGCGGCTACAGATAAGTTGTTGAAGCTGATTAAAGTAAGCAGATACATTATGGGCATTACTAATAGCTCCCACGGCCTCCAGGACTTTGAGTGCTTGTACCACATAAATGGAGTCCGAGATAAGATTAAAAGGAAAAGAACACTGTTTAAAAACCTCAATAACAATTTGCAATTCAACCCATTGTGGATTACCAGGAGCAAATTGATGCTGAACAGGGGGAGAATCATTAATTACATAAGCTCCCATTCCAGACTTGGAACCATCAGTGAAAATATTAACAGCCCCCGGAATTGGATTGGGTGAAGTTACCTTAGGGAAAATGATGGGATGTTCTTTAACAAAATGGAGTAATGGATGGGAAGGGTAATGATTATCAATAGCCCCTTGAAACGAGCAACATAGAATAGCCCAGTTGTCTAGAGTAGCACACAAAACATTAAGTTGAGCCTTAGTATAGGGTATAATAAGAGAAGAAGGTGATTGTCCAAAAAATTGAATGCTTTGGTGAATCCCTTTAAGTGCTAACGCTGCAACAGCATCAGGATAGTATTCTAAAGATTTTCCTGGGGATATATGTGGATGGATCCATAGTAAAGGCCCATCTTGCCACAGTACTCCAGTAGGCTGCCGCATAGTGGCAAGCACACATAACTGGAAAGATTTATCATTTTGGAGCCTGTATAGAGTAGCATGTTGTATAGCTTCTTCTACTGTTGTAAGGGCCGCTCTAGCCTCTTTAGTGAGGCTACGAGGAGAAGCAAGATCTGGATCACCCTTAAGGGTAGCATACAAAGGCTGGAGCACACCATTAGGAATATGTAAATATCCCCTTATCCAATTAATATCTCCCAACAGTTTTTGAAAATCATTCAGAGTTTGGAGATCTTGAGTTCTTATGGTGATTTTTTGTGGTTTTAGTTTATCATACCCAATTATTGCTCCCAAATACTCAATAGAATTCCCCGTTTGAACCTTTTTAGGTGCAATATGTAGCCCATATTGAGCTAACAGCTTTACTAAGTCTTTATAGGCCTCATTAACTATCTGTTCTAATTTAGCGGCCAATAACACATCATCCATATAATGAATAATCCTGATGAAGGGATACTTACGTCTGAGAGGTGCAAGTGCCTTCCCCACATATATCTGGCACATCGTGGGACTATTAGCCATTCCCTGTGGCAACACTACCCACTCAAACCTAAGATCTGGCTCCTCGTGGTTACACGAGGGAAGGGTGAAAGCAAAACGTTGTGAGTCTTTAGGATGCAAAGGAATAGAAAAGAAACAGTCTTTAATGTCAATAGCAATAATATGCCAGCCCTGAGGAATAGAGGAGAGCAGAGGTAGCCCTCTTTGAATGGGCCCCATAAGTTGCATTTGAGCATTAACTGCTCGTAAATCATGTAGTAGGCGCCACTTTCCTGATTTTTTCCTAATAACAAATATGGGAGTATTCCATGGAGAAGTAGAAGGTTGGATGTGACCCAAGTTTAGTTGTTCTTTAATTAAATTATGGGCCGCTGCCAATTTAACCGAGGGAAGAGGCCACTGAGGCACCCAAACAGGCTCCTCGGTGAGCCATGTTATGGGTATTTGAGCCCCAGTGGCCCCTAGGAAAAACCCAGACCAAATCTGTTAAGCTTTTGATGACCTTGCACAGGATGCCTACACCCCTGTAGGTGTTTTCCTAGTCCTAGACCTGGCCTATACCCCATATTTTGCATAATCTGTTGAGACACCGGAGAATAGTCATTACTAAGAGTAAACCCCATGTCTTTCATCAGATCACGACCCCATAAAGAGATAGGTAAATCAAGTACATAAGGCTGAAAGGTGCCATTGTGTCCTTCTGGGTCCTTCCAAGATAGATGTCTACAGCTGATTTGAGGGGCTTGGGCATATCCCAAACCTCTTAGTGATTGATCTGAGAGCTGCACCGGCCACCCCTTTGACCAGTCCTTTTGTGCTATTATACTACGATCTGCTCCAGTATCTAGCAATCCCAAAATTGATTTGCCTTCTATGGTTAAGGTTAAAGTAGGACGGTCATTCATATCTAAGGACAAATAAACAGAATTCCCTCCAGTGACTCCAATCTCATCACTTGTCCTTGAAAAAGAATCAGCAGGAAAGCGGGTATGCAGACTGGGTAGAATTAGCAATTGAGCAATCCGGTCTCCTGGGGAAATGGACACAATACCCTTTGGAGCTTCCACCATAACCTTTACTGATCCTACAGTATCAGGACTAATGACTCCAGGAAAGACATGAAGACCTTGTAATATAGAGGATGCACGTCCAATTAGCAAGCCTACAGTGCCAGGTGGTAAAGGTCCTTTGAATTTAGTTTCCACCAATTGGACTCCCATCTTAGGTGTTAGTACGAGTCTAGAGGTGGAACAGAGGTCCAATCCCGCGGCACCTGTAGTGGCTCTCCGCGTCTCATGGGATGGCGTAGAGATGGCCATGTCTCGGGTTTGGGTGTGACATTCTCCATTGCCCCATATATTTGTGGGCCCTGAGGTCGGGGGCCCCTTCGGCCGTTTTTTGGCCCAGCTGAAACAGGCTGTCCATAGATGTCCCACACTGATCTACACTCTTTTGCCCAATGCTTTCCCTTTTTACATTTTGGACACAGCCCCGGTTGACGAAGGCCATTGGAAGGGCCACCGCGAGGGGGTCCAGTAAAATTATCTTTTTTAGGACATTCACGTCTGAAATGACCAGGTTGACCACAATGGAAGCATGTTCCGGCACCAGGACTGCCCCCTTTTGCCATCCGAAGGACAGCAGCTGCAAGACCTGCATTAGTTAAAGGTCCTCCAATCTCTCTACACACTTTCATCCATGCTTCTATGCCCTTATTTTTATAAGGAGTGATTGCTGCTTTACATTCCTTAGTGCACTGCTCAAAGACCAATTGCTTGATAAGGGGCATGGCTCTATCAGGATCCCCAAAAATCTTTCCAGCGGCATCCACCATCCTTGCTACAAAATCTGAAAAGGGTTCTGTAGGGCCTTGTAGAATCTTGGTCAAATTACCAGACACCTCTCCTCTATTTGGAAGCGACTTCCATGCCCGAATGCAAATGTTGTTAATTTGATCATATGCCTCAAGAGGAAATCCTGTCTGTTGATTTGCAAATCTACCCTGCCCTAAAAGCATATCCTTGTCCCAATGGGGATGTCCCGCCGCATGGTTTTGGGCGGCCTGCTCTATTGCGCCCTCTAGCACGAATGCTCTCCAGTCCAGATATTTACCCGGGGAAACGCAAGCCCGAACAAGGCTAGCCCAATCAGAGGGAGTCATACAGTATCTAGATAGATTCTCCACCTGAGTCAGTGTGAAAGCGGCATCCACCCCATAAGTGCGCACAGACTCCGCCAGGGTCTTTACAATTTTAAAATCTAAGGGTTCATGGACTCTTCCCCTGTTGTCATCCTGAAAAACTGGATAAGCAAGACCCATCTCAGCGTGAACAGCCCTCCATGTTTGGGCATGGAAAGCTCTCCCCGAAGTGCCTCCACCATACGGCGGTGGATCCGGGGGATCGTTTTTCCTGAGCTCCTGTTTCTTTTTGTTCCCTTCTTCTGTAGCTAAACTCCCTAGCTGACAAGACAGCCTCCCGAGCTCTTCCTCCTCATCCTCCTCCTCCTCTGACCCACTTTCGCATGGGGGTGTACGCAGCGTACTGAGATCTGGATACAACCGTCTCCTCCCCCGTGTCATGCTCCGCACACTCCCCTCTTCTCGAGTCACTTCGCTTTCTGTCGTCTCCGACTTTTCCTCATGTAATCGCTCTAAAACCTCCTGTCCTTTAGCAAGTGCTTCCTGGCATCTGCCATCCGTAAGGCAACCACGGACCATTTTCCAAAGGGGTATCACCCCACCCTCTAACATGCCGTGCTCAGATGCAAAATCAAGATCTTTGCCTAATTTATCCCAACTAGGCACAGTAAGGCTGCCCGAAAATGCAAACCACGGTGCAGCGACATCTACCTTTTGTAAAAATCTCTGTAGTGTACTATGCTTCACTTCCAGTCCCTTGGAACGTAACAGGCCATCTAGGGCCAGAAGAAGCGGACTTGAAGATGTGGCACCCATGACACAACGACAAAAAAAATACAGACAACAAAAACACACTGACACAGCGAAAGAGACACAGAAAGCAAAAGCGAAAGTAGACGCAAAAGTACACGGCGCGGCTGCAATAAAATGCAAGGCTTCCTCTTTCATTACAGACAGAGGAGTTGCCCCACTTTCTTCGCGTATCCCACTTACCTGGGACTAACCCCGCTTTAATCGCGGATCCCCCTTACCTGGGGACTGACCCCGCTTTAATCGCGGATCCCCCTTACCTGGGGACTGACCCCGCTTTGATCGCGGATCCCACTTACCTGGGACTAACCGGTGCACCACCCCTGACTACTGAGAGTTCTGATTTTCCCGGGTCTCGGCACCACTTGTCGCGACCCCTTGCCCGCAAGGAAGACGCAACTCCGAAATCTTCTCTCAGTAGTTTTATTCGGGCCCTTGATATTTATTATACTTTCTTCTTCTCTTCTTCCCGGATGCCCTCCCAGCCTTAATAAAGCATCCCAAGCCCCAATGCAAAGCTGCCGCGTGGAACTCTCTCACAGGGTGGTGAAAAATCATGTGCCAACTCTCTCAGATAAGGAGTTGTTTGTCACATACCACAGCGGAGCCAGCGCCATCTCGTAATGGCGACCATAGTCTGCAGAAACGGCAGAAGCGGCTCACCACAAAAAACAGCATTTTCACTTGAATTTATGGAAAGAAAAAAACAAAATCAGTAAAAGAGAAGTAGCTGCTAACATGACATATTTATTTTGTGATAAAAATGCTTGTTTGATATAAGAATACCCCAATATTGTGATTAAAAATGTGTCTCAAAAGCTAAAAAATACCATTAAAAAATCTGAGGATGAGGCTCAGTGGTTATGTTCCCCTAGTTTCAAACACTTGTACAAAAAAAAAATAAAAGAAATAAAAAAGAAAAAAATGTGGTTCCTTTTTCTTATGTTACATATTACAATTTTAGCATTCATTTTTACCTGTTGTGGAGGCTGTGAAACATCAGTCTCTCGCACATACGTCTTTGCCCACATCTGACATTTTGCTCTCAGCCTATTGTTTTATGTCAAGGTCTATACTTTACCTGCCACCTCACTTTAATTGGAAATCTTTTAAAATCCTAGGTTTCTCTGGAGGCAGGGTTCATCTTCAGTCCTTGGACCCAGGCTTCTTCCTTCTGTGTTCATTTAGATTCAAGTCTTTTTTGGAGACGACCCACTTCAAAATTGGGAACACTATGGCTTGCTTAAAATCACTTTCCCAATGTCCCATCAGTGCAGGAATTGAGATTGGGACCAGTGTTAGTCTGTTGTGGAACAGTTCTCAGGAGAGCCATGGGAGTCCTGGGATTTTGGACTTGAGTGTTGGCAACAAGAGGAAATATACTCACTCTCTGTGAACATTCTGGGACAGATGAGGGATCCTGGAGATGACTCAGGACTAACTCTGTCCCAAGGGCTCAGATTAGGTACTGTAGAGGTTTTGTGTTGTACTTCCACTCCATCCCCAGAGACCTGAAAAAGAATTGGTGACAAAGATGGCTGGTTCTTTTGACCTGCATTGTTCCTGAACCTGAGGACAATGAACAGAAAGTAGAACAAGGAGAAAAATCAATGCATCTGTCTTTCCACTGCTAGAAAAATGTACCCATCAAATACTGAAAAAGATTTCCTTTTACTTGAAAATCAAAAAGCCCAGTGGTTGGCAGTCTGGGCTGCTATGGCTATCCAGCTATGCCATCATGCCTCAGAACCCTTTCTGTTTTTCATTCTGCAGTCCATTCAATGCAGCAATCAGGGGAAAGGGAAGAAGGAAAAAAACAAAGATCTAAGAGGCCCAGTGGCTTCCACTGATATCTCATTGGCCAGCACAGAATCATAGAGACCCCTACCTGCAAATAATATTGGGGAATACAGTTTGTTTTTCATTTTTAGTTTGAGTTTGGTTCTGTTTTTTGGTTGTGGGAACTGAATCTAGGATTTCTTAAGCACTGAACAACCATCCCCAACCCTTTTTATAGTTTATAGACAGTGTCTATCTAAGATTTTTAGGGCTTCACTACATTGCTGAAGCTGACATTAGACTTTTGAGCCTCCTGCCTCAGCCTCTATAGTCACTGGGATTATAGGCATGTGCCACCAGGCCTGCCTGGCTTTTTTTTACATGCTGGAGTTGGATCCTGTAGGAGGCCATTCTTACATGTGATTTGAGTTACCTCCCTGGCTGGGTGAGAGGCGCTTAAACACAGCCTGTGTTAAAAAGCCTTCCCCACCCTTTCCCAGGTCCGAGGGCTTGTTCATGCACAGATGTGCCTGGCCACTGACCTGAAGACCCAATTGCCAGCCCTGACCTTGAGATGCTGATCCCCTTATCCTTCATTGGCTGGTATTTTCCCTTGAATTTTTTTGTTGCCCAATAAAATCTCACTCCCTGGCATGCTCTCCCTCTCTCGCTAGTCTCTTCTGTAAACCTCAACAACAGATTAGGTGGCTGGAGGCAGGAGCTAGGAGAAGCCATCTCAGAGCTGCATTAAAGGTATGAGAGTCTGTCTCTTTAATTTAAAACTCTCTAGCAATTTCTTATGCACTGAATCTTCTTTCATGAAGCTCACGCCCGTCGTGTGGCAGAGGAACCCAGAGCCAGGCACATGGGAAACACTCGTTTTACTACTGAACTGTACTTTCAGCCCTAAACCTGTCATTTTGAAGTATTAGAAACCCATTTTATAAAATATAACGTCCCAGTGGAATGAATTAGGGATACCTGCACCTGGACCTTAACAAACAGTTGTGCTTGGGTGGCTTAGTGTAGGCCCAGTGCATAGTCACACAGTGGCGTGAAAGGATGGGCATCAAGTGAGGAATGGGTCCTCATGGGCTGTTAAAGGAAAACTGCTGGATAGGTGGCCAGGCTGAGATATTGTTCTTTCACATGTGTCAGGGTGGGCATCCCAGGTGGAGAAGGGATACAGGGTGAGTGCATTTGGGTGATTACCCACTGAGATACACCTCCAGTTTTTTAAAATATTTTTTCTTTGTTGATAGAATTTTATTTTGTTTATTTATATGTGGTTCTGAGAATCAAACCCAGTGCCTCACACATGCCATGCAATTCAATTGTATTACCACTGAACCACAGGCCCACTCATCCCCAGCACTTTTTATTTATTTATTTTATTTGGCCCTTCTGAGATTGAACTCTTGGATACTCCACCACTGAGCAACATCACCAGCCTCATTTTGTATTTTATTTAGAGTCTCACTAATTTTCTTAGTTCATCACCATTGTTGAGGCTGACTATGAACTCATAATCCTTCTGCCTCAGCCTTCTGAGCCACTGGGATTACAGGTGTGTGCCACTGGGTCTGAGTCCTCTTTTCTTTCTTGTTTTTTTTTATTATTATTTTGATACAGGATTAAATTGTTTCTCAGGACCTCACCAAGTTAATGAGGCTGGCTTTGAACTCTTAATACTCCTGCCTCAGCCTCCACATTCACTGGAATGACAGGCCTGTGTTACTGAGCCAACTCTAATACAAATTTTAAAGTTATTTATTCCATGGAAATATAGATCTATTTAAATTCACAATACAAAAACTTACATATAATATATACACTTATTATAAATAAATTTATAAGAATTAGCATATGCCATTTTTATAAAAATAAATGTCACAAAACTTACTCTCATTGACCAAATGTGACCCATAAGATCTTGAAAACATATGTATATTTGATTTATATATTTTTATTCTTTTTCCAAATTTATTATTAGAGACAAGTTCAAAACACTGAATGAGTGAATGCAGAGAATTATGCCAATTTCCCAAATTATTTATTGAGGATAATATTTTATTTTTCCTAGTAATGACATTTATTTTCCCACAAATACTGCATGTGGCATTCATGTGTTGAAGCTGAAAAGTTGATTACACAGAAACTGAAAACAGAAGTGCTAACTAGATTTATGATAAGAATGAGAAAGAGACTGATTTTGTGTAAGAAGTGTCAAAAAAAGTTAAGACCAGAAAGTAAGTCTTAGATTTTAAAGCACAATAAGGTGATTATGTTCTATAATAACTTCTTAAACAAAACAAAATAGCAAGAAATTTGCAGGTTTTAAACAAAGAATAATTTTAATGAGATGAAAATTACCCTGATCTGATAATTACACACTATATACACATGTTGAGTTACAATACTGGGTCTCATATCCAAGTACAAATAGTAGATTCCAGTTAAAAATTAAAATAAACAGAAATCAACACTTTGATGTTTTAACCAAATATCTACATTACCTCAGATTTTAAAATGGTATCCTATGTTCATAAACGTTTCACTATTTTGGTTTCTCTTATTGTTATGTCTTTTATATCTAAAAAGGTCTAAAGAGTCATGGAACAATTTAGCCTCATCCACATGGTTTTCTGATAACTGCTATTTTTTTCAAATCTTTTTTAAACTTTATTTTATTTTTTATGTGGTGTTGAGGATTGAACACAGTTTCTCACATGTGCTAGGCAAAAACTATACCACTGAGCCACAATCTTAGCCCTGATGACTGGTGTTTTTAAATATGTGGCTTGAAACAACTTAAAACACATACCTACTATTTCAGACACTTGACTTAAAACACAACATGCCTTTTATAGAAAATATTCCATCAGATTAACATCAAATTTTCTGTATCAATTTTATGTATGGTTTCTTTACTGAAGAAACACATTCTGCTTCCTTCAAGCAGATGAATATTGGGATTTTATGGAAGTTTATCTTTTACGCTTGGGTCAAATTCTTGATCTTTAATTAAAAACCTTACAATTGAATGACTTTGAGTCTATCTAAACTGTGACTTGAATTACCACCTTTATTCCAGATGACTGAGGAGAAGACAATAATAAAATATTTCTACTGATATTCAATAGTTGGAATTTGGTCACTTAAGATATTTTTTCTGGTCATGATAATAACATATATGCAAGGTGGATAGCTACATTGGGGATTCAAAGACAGGCCTAAAATACTGCCAACGAGCTTTCTACACATATTGCTAGAATATTTTAACTTTATGAAAACAATTTGAAGCAAAAACATATGTAGCCATTATTAAAATAAAAGATTTAAATCTATTAAATCACATATATCAGGAACTGCATAATTAAAACAATGGCCAGAATTTCTACTGAGGACTTTTAATTTCAGAAACACATCCATATGTGTTCTTCTTTCATACACAATACCTCTAGAATATATGTAATAAGACTCTGTATATGTCATACAAGATGATCAGATTTAGCATCAAGGTAACATTTTAACTCAATAAAAAATTATAAATACAAATAAAAATATCGCCTTAGAGGGCATGCTTCTCTGTGTCATCTTAGATGATATATTAAAGGCATTAGGTCGGGTAGTAAATGGTCAAAAGACAGCACTAAAAAAATACATTGGTGTGCACTCCTACTACATTGAGATTCATTTTTTCAGATGGTTGCAATTCTTTACTTTTGTGCAATCCTTCCATTTCAATTCACTGAAAATTGTAGAGTTTTCAATATGTTCCTACTGCTTAATCAAGAAGAGAAAAATGAAATCAAAGTAACATACTACCACAGAAAACCTCAACATGAGATTATATCAAGAACTATTTTGATAATATATGGTAATTCTGAATCTATAAGAAAGCTGTGTATAGTGGGAACACAGTTGCCATTATATAATTCAGACATAATTTGGTAATAATATTGGAATGTCACCTGGAGGATATTAGAGGGTGATAACTGAAGTGAGAAAAATATGTGTTGGGTGAATCCACATCTATCCCTAATAATAGGATAGGTTTTACTTAATCCAGAAAACTGTGTTCTGTATGGTTCACTGAAGATATTTTGTTCTAACAACGTTTGCTTCTTTAATTTATATCCTCTAAAATGAGTCATTTTTTTAATAGGGAAAAATGATTAATTTTAGTTTTCCATTTGTTCTAACTTTAATGAGTTCTAGTGATACAACTTAAATATGGAATGTCATCTAGAGATTTTAAAAATTACTTATTTGTATACATATTATAAAAGAAGACATGAGTTTTACCTTGATATTTTATAAACTTTATTTTATTTTTATGTGGTGCTGAGGATAAAACTCAGGACCTCACACATGCTAGGCAAGTGCTCCACCACTGAGCCATATCCCCATCTGTAATTTAGCATTTTTTTATTTATAAACTTGCTTTTGTAATATTATAAAATAAAATAGAACTACTATTGATGTGAATTCTATACTTTGAGTAATTATAAGTTTTTTTAAATTTCAGAAGGAAATGATATTCTATGTTAAAAAATTCATTTCATAGAGGGCAATATCACAATGCCATAAACTACTTATATTTATCATAAAGTCTTTGGATCCGATTTAACTCAAAAGATTAAAAATGTCCACACCGTGTACTCTTTAAGTTAGGAAATGGCAAACGAGAGGATCATGATAAAAGGGTTTGGAAGCACACGGAATATTTTTGAAAATCAATGAATGTACTAGTAATTACCCATTCCTGGATTAAAAATACACAGGAATATAATTTCCAAGTTTAGAGGAGGAATATTTGTGTTCATTCGTTCTTTATGTATTAGTTTCATGTGTGTATATATATATGTGACTATATACATACATATATGCCCTTTCTCATTTCTGTCACAATGGAAATGTCTGATTCTAATTTTTCTTAAAGGAACATTTAGGTCAGTGGAATCTCACCCTATCCTGATAACTGTACTTAAATTTCTGATGTTTTCACAAACTCAGTTGTTTTTTAGTTCTTTTTTCACTTGTTTGTTTGTTTTTTGTCTTTAGCATGAACAAATAATTGCGAACCTATCTCATTCTCTGGTCACTGAAACACACAAAGAACAAGGTGACACAGGAAAGCCAAAGTTGTGGGGAAGAAAAGCAGGACTTGAATTTTACATAACTACCTCAATCAGAGGGACAGACTGCCCTCTAGGACTTTTTCTTGGGTTTCCCAGTAATGACAGCTTGATATCTGTGAAGAAGCACCTCTCTGGCTTCCTATTTCTTTACTTTAAGATTAAACAGATCTTAACTTTATGAAACATATAAATTTATTGATCATCAACAATGTGAAAACTCTAAGGCTGGACTCTGGGATGAGGATTTCTTTAAGCCACTGTGCATTTTCTAGCTTGCATGGTAATTGCTCTCTAATTTAGAAACTGTATGATTACCAAGAGTTTCTAAAAATATATTCTATAATTAGAAAGAGGCATATAACTCATATAAGCATATATTACATTAATACATCTGAATAAATGAAGCACATGAGATCACAAAACAAAAACATAGACCTAAAACTCCTCACACAGCTATAATAATGCTACAATTACAAAGCAAAATAACTGTCTTTTAGGTCCAAAGCATGTTTTTTCAAAGTCCTGTAGCTAATAAATATATATACCTTCTTTATTCCAAATTTATTGCTGTGCATGCATTATCATAATTTGTTTGAAGGATCATGTGTTCATATAGTGTTTCATTTCAAAAAATTCTCTTAAAAGAACTAAGAAATTTTCTTGTAACATCCATCACTAATTCATTAGTACCATAGTTATATGGTGAATTTTGAGCCTATACGAGAAGTTTACTTAAAATTTAAAAATTCTGTGTCACTGAAAAGGTAGGAGATATATTATATTAAAGCTGACCTTATTGTCTAGGAAATAGAAAGCTGTCAAAGAAAATATATCCAGGTATTTGGTAATTTTTGAGGTACTGATCTGTGTATAATAAGTAAAATTTAATTGTATTTGCAGATTTATGGAACTGTGCTTCAGAATAAATGTGCCTTGAGAAATAATATTAGTGTATTTAACTTCTACATCTATGTCTAGAAAATTTACATAATATCATAAAAATTACATGATTTGTGTAGAAATGCTATTCACTGTATAGTATTTTGAGGAGATTCATGGATTTGGTATTTTTGCTTCAAATATGTTTTGTCAAAAATAAACAGAACTTGGTTATAAAGCTTTTTGTTTTATATTATATCATCAATTTATAGTAACATAATTATTCTCTTTCAAGCCCAACTATATATAAAAAATAGTGATTCTTTTTCTTGTTGTCATGTTATTTTCCAAAATTCTTATCCTTTGTTAAAAACAATGAAATTTTGTAGTGCAGAATTACATCCTAATGAAGCCTATTTTATTTCCTCCAATTTTAATCATGGATCTAAATTCATATTAAAATGTATTGAACATTTTTGATTGTGTATTATAAGCCCATAAACTAAGCTAACCATTTTATTTAGAGATCTGGATCTTCAAATATACAAGTCTGGGGCTGGGGATGTGGCTCAAGCAGTAGCGCGCTGGTCTGGCATGTGTGCAGCCCGGGTTCGATCCTCAGCACCACATACAAAGATGTTATGTCCGCCAATAACTAAAAAATAAATATTAAAAATTCTCTCTCTCTCTCTCTCTCTCTCTCTCTCTCTCTCTCTCTCTCCTCTCTCTTTAAAAAATATATACAAGTCTATTTTACTGACAATAAATTAAAGTAACAGTAAAAGAGAAGCATAAAATGAGATAAACATCCACAATGAAAAGAGGAGGTAATCTCCAGTGACAAAAGACTTCCAAGAACTTCTGGAAAACAGAAAGTCTGGAAGTAGATGAAGGATGCATTTGAGTTCTAATTAGGGCTTCCCAGGAGGTGGATTAAGACCATGACTAGGCATCTTGGAAGTCCATAAGTTAGTGTGCTTCAGATCAGCACAATGGAAATAAAGGGAAGAAAGCATATTTGGGCACACAGAATCTGGGTTTGCAGTCTAATCTCAAAGGAGGCTTCTGCTTACTCAAAGTGAAATTATGGATCTGTATTGCACTCTTATATATTTCCTACTTGAGACATGGAGTGTGATTTACATGAGTCTCAAACAATCTTGAGTTTAGGAAGCCTTAAATGGTAATAGCCAGAAAAACGATCTTCTACTAATGAAAATATTTTGAAAAGACCACTTTCAGCAATTGTCTGGGAAATGAATCCTTCAGTCCTAATGGTGCCATAAAGCATAGTTCCCTATAGTGACACCACAAAAATCTCATTTTTCAGTCTAAGTTCTTTACTTAGTTTATGGTACTGGTGAGACTCTATTCCTGAAGAAAACTTATGAGAATGGAAAACAGTGCAATTAATTACAGTTTTGACAGCTGTGTAGACTGAATGTCAAATTAATGGTCATCTTGTGTCTCTTCTGCTGTTCATTTCAGATCCACTAAACATACTTCCTTTGGTCTCTATACTCATCCCCAAATCATTTGAGGCTCCTTACTATAATTTTCTCAAGATACAACTCCTGCACTGATACTTTTACAATTCCTGTATGGAAAGTAAATACTAAAAAGTAGAGAATTGGATCATCTGTTTTCAAATTGAATCATCTGATTTTTATCTTCAAATATACAATAGACTTTTATATTTGGATACAGTGGATACCATGTTCATAGACCAATAGTAATATTTTTATCTTTGTTAAGTGTGGTCTGAACCAATTTTAGGCATGATGTATTGGCACTTTATTAGTGGTACTTGCTTAGCATTGCAACATGGAATCAATGTCCTTCTGGTGAGGAGAGTGAATTCACCTAGCTAGGGTTGTAATTTCTCCTCTTGCTTTCTGTTTTCTTAGTACATAGAATTTAGAGTCCTCAAATGCAGTTTAAATTTTAGTTGGAATTTTGTTAGACATCCTGTTGGAAAAGTGTCCTCTTAAATAATTAGGATTTCTAAGAGTGGAGGATGCAGAGGCATGGCGTAAGAAAATATAATTGCCAAGAGCATTAGTAGGAGTGATGGTGAGTTAAGACTCTTAAAATTTGACACTCTGGTTCCTGGATCTATATAGTGTGTCTCTTGGTAGCACAAACTGATATAATGATGTGAAATTTAAGAAGTGTTAGCAACACCATCACCTGTTGCAGAATTCTACCAGGCCAGCAGCTTTTTGTTTCTTTTTTAGATGATAATACAGTGGATCCCATGGTCATAGACCAATAGTAATATCATTATTTTTGTTAAGTGTAGTCTGATTCAATTTTAGGCATGATGTATTGACACTTTATTAGTGTTACTTGCTTAGCATTTATTGTCTGTAAAAGCAAAATTTAAAAAAAAAGTTTGGGTTTTTCTGGTTAAAATTATTTCTGCATTAAAAGATGTCCACTTGTTAATTTATTATGAGAGAATGATGAAAAGAATGATGCTGTAACAAGAACCTAGAGATAGACCTCTCCTCCTAGCTGGCTAGATATTTGGAAGAAGCATTTGATAGATAAAATACGGTGACTGGAAACCACTATGGTACTCAGTCCTCATTCATCCTGTGCAGCATCAGAGGCTGGATAAAAACAACTGGCCAAGTCAGGTTGTCAACTTGTTTGTCTTGTACAATGTCCACGATGTATGTGCTTTGGTATGTGATAGCATGAAATCTTATGATATTTACACTGCATTGTCTCTCTCAGAGATCCATCCTTATTACTGTACCCCCCCAAATTTTATAGTCTTCATAAGTTTCTTCTAAACCATTGACCAAGTCTTGATTTCTTCCTATTATTTTATGTACCTTGTTATGTACCTTCTTACCTGAGGTAACTTCTTTTTCCATGTGAAATTAAGGATGAAGTGTGCTGCCAAGTATTCTGCTCTTTAGAAAGAGTTTTTTTTTTTTTTTTTTTTTTTTTCATTTTTTATTTTTCAAGGGTAATCCTGAAGGATACTCTACAATGGTGTTATTTTATTTCACTTTACTTCTAAATGAAGATAACTCATATTTATTTCTAGTAATATTTTGATAGAGGTTGGCCAATTTCCTCTTCTATCTGATTCACAAAAGGGACCTTTTCCCAAATAAGGAAATGAATAGGTGTTGTATCACACCTTTGCTCTGAAATTGATTGGGGTTTTCTGAGAAAGAGTGTAACTTCAGTGACTATCTTCTTGGTTACTTATTTGCTTAGTTATTGGTCACTCTGTGACCTCAGGTGAAATGCCAAGGAAGATAGAGAGCAAAATAAGTAGAATTTATCAATTGATTATACTTTTGTAACCAAAGTAAAGTTTGTGAAGTACTATATGACTTCCATATCTCTCTGCCTTCCATTTAAAATCAAAACATAAAATTCATCTTTATTTTTTATGTATCACCAATAAGCTTCTAAAAATAAAAATTACACCTATTATTTTTCTAATCCTGTTCATGATTTCTCTATTTTCTTGATTACATGAAATTTTTATAACTGATATTAAGTTGATAATCTGTGTCATTTCCTGGTTTACAAACACTTATTGATTTTTGTCTCTTTTTAGTTATATTTGGCCTCCAGTGACTAAGGGAAGTCTGCTCCTTAGTCATACTTCCGGTCTGCTCCTCCCAGCCCTACTTCAGACTCTCAGCTTCCCAGACCCTCATGCACTTGGTTGTAAATTCTTCCAGAAGCTGTTTTACTGTCTACTTTTCAGGATTAAAAATAAAAATCAAAACTTAGAAAAGATACTTTAGGGCTGGGGATATGGCTCAAGTAGTAGCGTGCTGCACTGAGTTCCATTCTCAGCACCATGTTAAAAAAAATAAATAAAAATGAAGATATTGTGTCCACCTAAAACGAAAAAAGGAATTTTTTAAATAGATACTTTAAAAAGCAAAATGTAGAGGGAGAAAGTAGCAACATTTTTTTTTTTTTTGGTAATTAGGGTTTTTAAAAAATTTTTAACATTTTTTTAATGTGGGTCACCCACTAACACTTCATCAAAATAACAGTTTCTTTGCTGAGTTCAGGTGACCAAGGAATAGCCACACCCTTGGAACAAAACAAAACACACACACACACACACACACACACACACACACAAAATAAAAAACAGAATTATTTTTAACCTAACTTTTTATATGATGTCTCAGATCCCCTTAACTTTGCACATTAGCTTCTTTGTTCAGTTGAATTTTAACTGCTTTTTGTAGTTGGAAAGAGTGTGACTATTAAACTTGAGACCTTTTATTCTGGGCGTCTTGGTGGTTTCTGGTGAGGTTAAGTGGGTGAGAGGGTGAAGAGAAAGTGGGGGATTCTTTCCTATCGCAACATGAAGTTTCCCCCACAGTCTTCTCTCAGGTGCCAGACCTCAAGTATTTCTTACAGTGGTATACTTTGATTATTTTTACTTATCCTGTACCCATAAGTTTTAACAGCATTTTATCAAAATGCACTTATTAAGAACCATTTTTAAAAGAAAGTTATAGTTCGCCTAACCAGTCTGCACTTATTGCTTATGGTTTCACTCACCTGCTATGCCTGTTTTTGGTGTCTGAAAAACAGATATATTGTTTTTCATATTTTATCCATTTTCCTACATGTATATACTGAAAAGAAAATTAGGTCTGGAAATATTTTATTTTTATTTAGTGCTTTAATCAAGAAAATAAAATTTAAATATGCTAAATATATCTCCATATTTTCTCAAGTAGCTATGCTTAAAACAAAGAAAATATCCTGAAATGAAAAACCATGGTCAGCATCAAGAAAGCAAGAATAAAACCCAAGTATTTATCCTTAAAGATGGATTATAGATGATAAATACAGAATAACCTCAAGATTTAAAGGAAAAATAGTATTCAAAATGAAGCAGGTAGTATTCTAAAATGAAGCAGATTGTCCATCAATGATAAATAAAAATAGATTTTTCATAAATAATAAAAACCTAAAAAGCTATTTTCCATGCTTCATTTCATAAAGAGTTACTCAATATAGAAGAAAAAATTTTAAAAAAGGGAGCAGAGTTTTTGGACAGAAACAGTGGTTTTAACTGCAGAGCTCAAGAAAGTTATGCTGATTCTGCAGTAGACCTTGAAAACAGTTTTGTTAGCATACCTCAGTCCTACCTTTAAAATGATCATTTAATAGAAATATTAGCTAGTGAATAGTCAAGTGATTGAATGTAGCAAAAGTTAGAAGATTCTAGTGATCTATTTTTTCTCACCACAAAAAAACTGAATATTAGAAAATACAGGAAAAACAAAGTGATGAAAAAAGAAAGTTAAAATGCACTAAACACAAATAATGGAAAGCCAAGTTCTGTATATGAAATACAGTAAAATGTGCACTTTTTGTAAAATTTAATGGGATTGAAGAAAGTAGTATTGATTGTACTTGATGGTAAGAACATCCCTCCATGTGCAGCATTCATGTCCTGATATTGGATGTCAGAAAGGCTAATAAATTAGAGAAAAAAATTATTCTTACTTCTGGTGTGTGTTTTGTGATGAAAACTATCTTAAAGTCAAACTTGTGAAAATGCTTAAGGGTTTTTAACCTTCATAAATTTTCTGTAGACAAAGAATTCAACACATAATTATTTTTAAAAGAGAATAACTAACTGAGGAAGCATGAACACAGGGACTTGTAACTATTAAAAAATAGAGTGGGGTGTGGTGGCCTGTACAGATGCTGATACTCAGAAATAATAAAGTTTCCAATGTAGATTAAGCAAGAAATCACAGAACACATATCATAAACGATAATCAATTAAATGCTAAATCCTTTTAATATTTGATTCATTAGGCCTGAAGAAAAAGAAGTGGCCCCATAAGTTAAATTGGTTTTCCTCCCTTTCTCATTGCAATTAGAAAAAAATAATGGGAACACATAAAACATTGTGAAGGGTCTTCTATGTATATATTTCAAGATTATGATCAATATAATCAGACAACTAGTAGTAGGTATGGCTAAATTTAGTTTCCTTTTAAAACATTACATACTTGCAGATAGAGTGTAGGCTGCTGATTTGGGTGTAAATTTTGAAAACTACTGTTTTATATGGCACTGGGGATTTAACTCGGGGTGCTTTATCACTCATATATATACAAAATTTTTTGATATTTTATTTTGAGACTTGGTCTCACTTAGTTACCAAGGCTGCCTTGAAGTTGTGATCCTTCTGCCTCAGCCTCTATGATATTTGGGATTACAGGAATGTACCACCACATCAGGCTTGGACACTACTTTTTTTTTTACATGCATCTAATAATCAAAATTATTTTAAATATTTCTGCCTTTTCTTTGATATAAAATATTCAATACTATCTTACCAAATTGGTTTTCACCCTAATATTATTTTCTTGAAAAGGCCAATATTCATGTTGGGTAGTTATACTTTTTTTTCTTACCATAACAAGATTTACTCATTAGATTCTATCCTGAGTTAGCATGTCAATTTTATCCATGTTTTAGAAAAACAAATTGCTATAAATTTTTCTGGTCATGGTTTTAATAGAAGTACCTTCCTCTTAGTCATAATAAAAAAAAATGATAGGAGAAAATTTAGTAAAGTCAAAAGCTAAGATCCAACAGTTTGCCAGTTCTTGTTTCAACCAGATGTTTATGATTTGACTTTTTCTCTTTTAAACTTCTTCTTCTGGTTACTCTGATGGCCTTTTCTATGATATTTAATAGTCAGCTTCATTTAAAAGCACAAGTTTATGTGAAAAGTGGATACTAAGGGAAATAAATATCTGGAACAAATTCATAGTACTCAATATGTTTCTCATGATTATATACAGTTTCCTCCCAGCATTCTGGGATTGCAATTCATAGAGCTTTAAATGACTTCCATTTCTCACTATATTTCACTATCAGCACATGCAGAAATAATTTATCAACAAATTTATATTAAATAAGTAGCAATTTAGAGGAAACCAGATATAATTTACACCTGTGAAATTAAAACAATATATGTGGAAGTTTGCCAAAGAATACTTGGCATATTCAAAGAATAAAATGAAGAAGTTTACCAGAATTGTTGCTTTCCTTTATGTGATAGGGCACAGCTTATTGTCATGTTGTTTCAAAAGACATTAGCATTTTCCTTATTAAAAAATAGTTGCTATTCTTTAACATAAATTTTACTTGATTTTTAAAAATTTTTACCCATTTATCTTGCACACAGAGAAGGTATTTGCTGGGGTCAGTGAGATACTGAACAAGCAATTGTATTTTCAACTAATGTTGTAAAATGCATCTCTGACACATTTGCTTGTTTTCATTTTATATAATAGCATCATGCACAATCAGCATGAGAAGAGTTTGCTCATTAATTTTGGTATCAATAGTGGGTTAGGTACATTGAAAAGATGTTGAGAAAATTACATCTATAATGGTGGAATCTCCCAATTATTTGTTTTTATCTTTCCTATGGTGCTTCTGCTCTTGATATTAGAATGTTAACTTTAATTTGCATTGCCCAACAGTTTCTTAAAGCATAAGACACTTTGAATTGAGGAAATCACATATAGTAAGTTGATTTCATAAACTGATATAAAACTCAATGAAAGACTTTAGCATTATTAATGTAAATTTTATCAAAATTCCATTATATCACAATGGTACATACAGTATTAAAATTTTATATAGGTAAAGGTTTTTAACAATGAATGATAGTCACCCTAAGCAAGTATGTAGTTCCAATTATTAATTTACTGAGCTTCATTCATTAATTATATAATAGTTGACAAAAACCACACATCAGAGTGTCTGTTTTTGAAAAAAAAAAAAAAAATGGAGAATTACTAACAATGCAGCATGCAATTTTTATTTATTATTGGTTCATCATACCCACATCTTACTCACATAGTAAGATTGTTATAATATTCAATAATTTGTAGCTAAATTCAGATATTTTTTAAAAAACTGCAAGACCTCATTTGAAAAGAGCAGTATAGATTTCAGAAGTAACTACTGTTTCTCTAGTGAATAATGTGTATAGAAATCTGCTAAGGTCTTGGGGTATGCAAATATATTTGAGATGCATCAGAGAGTACATATAAAAAACAGAACTATTTATCATGGTATTTAAATAAAGTGAAATATCATACCAAAGGTTAAAAAATTAACTTTTGGGAAAAAAAATGCAAAAGGGTGCACTGGTATTTGAAATAAGGTAATAATAATTTTTACTATAATTAGTTGTTTCTGAGTCTCATTTAACTCTTTACTTTAATTATCTATCCATTGTGTTAAGAATCCCTATAGGTGTTAAACTATATAAGGCACATATATTGTGGTGTGAGGTGTTACTGGAAAATATTGGCATTCAGTGAATAATGCCATCAATTTTCTGTTTTGCAATATTAAAGAACTATTTCAGATTTATTGAAATGGATAGTTTTGTTTAAAGGTAACAGTAGTTTTTCAATGTAGAAATTACTAATAAAATTTAGGTGTTCTTAAAAAGTCTGTAACAATGATATTTGATGAACTTTGTGTCATAATGTATAAGAAAAGTTGCTTCCTTAACCCAAACCAGACATCATTGGAATAACCTTGTGTAGTATCAGCACATACAAATTCAGATGAGGACTTTTGCATCTTTTCTCCTTTTACTTCCCACCTACAACATGGCTTATTTTTCATAAGCAAATTTCTATGCTTGTTCAACCTCTCACACATCTCAGAATTCACTAGGAGGGATCCCTGACAATCTAGAAACAAACATATCTGCGATAGTGTATATATTAATATATGAAGAAGTTCAAGAAAATATTGATCTGGCCATGAGATGGTGCGGTAACTATACAGAAAGCTAAAAATTGAAATTGAAAGAAATATAATACTCCTGAGAATTTCTATGAATTATGCAGTCTTTGGAAGCAGATATTTTAAGTAGGAAGCTCTTGAGACTGATGTCCACTGCATCTTTTATAGGAATATTTGTTCTGGTTTGAGGGCCACCAGATTTTAGCCAGTAAACTTTTGGCTTGATATAGCATAATCAGAAAGCCCAGCATTCTCTTTTTATACCTAGGCATGGTTTACTAAACATTCATTGAGTTTTTGCACAGACTTTTCCCTTATTTTAATATACCTAGCCCATTAGTCTTGTCACATTCAAATTCATTCATTCTTCAAAAAGTAATTTAATTAAATTTCCTATTGTCTTTAAAATAAAATATCAACTTAAAATAATTTCTATACTCTAAAGCATTTTATTGCAGTACCTATAATCTTTATAACTACTAAGAAATCACATTCTATGTCTCATTTTTACCATTGTATTTCTCGTATTACTTTCATTATGATTTGAGTATGTCCCCCAAATGCTCGTGTGTTTGGAACTTAGCTTCAAAGGGAAAGAGTTGGAAAATAGTGGAATGTTTAAGTAGTGAGATCTAGTAAATTGTGGTGAGATCATTGGGGGAGATGCTCTTGGAAAGGGCTAATGTAACTTTCATGGGGCACAACATAGTTCTTATTAAAGCCAGTTGTTACAAAAGAGCAAGTCTTTTTTTTTCTGAATTTCTCTGACTTCCTGTCTCATTATGTTCTCTCTAACTCTCAAATGAGCCCTCACCATAATGCCACCTCATGTGTAATGCAGGTGAAGGAGCTGTCACAGGAGCTGAGAAGATTCTGGTACAGTGCACTTAAATCTTCAGAACTATGTACTCAAAAAATATTTTTATTTATTTATAAGTTGTAGTTGGACACAATACCTTTATTTTATTTATTTATTCATTTTTATGTAGTGCTTCTTTCATGTGACAAGTGAGCAGTCTGCCACTGAGCCACAACCCCAGCCTCTCAGAAAATATTTTTATGCATTTATATCTCTTTTTATACATTGGCCTTTTTCTGCTATTTTTCTATAACATTATAAAACAGACTAAAACAACTTCTGTGTCTTATTTCTAAAGAAGACAGGTGAGACTTTGCAATGTATTATCAAAAAAAATCTGTAAAAGCTTTAGAATAAGAACTGTTATGAATTCACTGAGTGACTTTAGTGAGTGATTAAATATCTTTGAGTCTAAGGCATCTTACTATGAGAGTGAGTAGAACATCTAAGATTACATTTTAAAAGCACTTGTATAGTTTAGATGGTAATAGCTTAGCATTTCTGATTCTTATTTGTTTTTATATTTCAAAGGTGATATCTTTTATTTTTTATGTTCCTCATGGTGCTTAGGTTAATGTATTGCCATTTACTTTGGGACTCAAATATGTTGAATTTATTTTTTTTTTAGTAAAGAAAAAGCAAGAGTTGTTCCTTAGAATATAGCAAAGACTCTATGAGAATGTTTTTATTTTTAATGGGAAGAATTGTCTCATTGCTAATGATTATAGTGGGAATTTACATCTTGATGACACCCATTAATCAGAAATGGTCTGAACTGACTAGATCAAAACCATTAGAAAACCATGAATAAAGAGGCAGATTAAAAAATAGGTTTTTCTAGCACCATTTTGAGTCTCCTATTAGAGTACAAATTATAGTATTTTTTACCAGGGAAAGGACTCAAACACACATTTTAAGCTTCCTGTAATCACACAAGTCACCATCAATCATAATACCATTGTAGGAAAATAAATGTAGATCTTCACAGGCAGAAAAAACAAATACAAAAAGTGCAATTTGCCTTATGCAAAAAAGATCTCTTCATTTAGGTCATACTTTTTTTAGCTCCCAGGTAACATATCTTTGAGCTCAAGATATTCAACCAGAAGAACGTAGATTTGTTTTATGCTAGATGAGTTAAGAACTGATATAATTAGAATGTAGAGTAAACATATTTTGATTTGGGTTTCAGTTGTTTCAAGTATGATGGCTTGCTCAGGAAAACAATGCAGGAGATTTTAACCTCCACTTCACCCAAATTGTATGGAAAAATCATTATTTTTTTAAAATTAAAAGTGGAAGCCACAGGCAATCTACAGCAGGTATTGAAATGTCATGATGAGATATCAAACTGCAGTTGTTTTTCTCATATTTTTGTATCATTGATTGCTGTGGAATTTGAATATTTGAAATATAAAAACTATATTTAAAAATAAACATAAATATATATATATTTTGTATTTTAAGGTAATTTTAAGGCTCATAGCCTAAGGTCATAATACACAGTATAATTACCTCATAGTTTTTCTAATGTAATCCCAAGACAAAGGAGTTGGGATACATTTTTCATGAAAAAAAAAATTATTTTTACTAAGTAAAATTATGTTGTTCCATGTATCATACTTTTCTATGCACTATATGTTTGGCCTTAAAATTAGTAGAAGTGAATGCCTTGATGGAGCTGACAAAAGGTTTATATTATCTTGTCCAGTGAATATTGTGGAAGAATATATGGAGGATGAACCAGAAGATTTCTTAAATTGTGTATTTTTGTGGCTGGAAACTGTTGAAAGGTACATAATTGTGATTAATGAAAAAGACTGGCTAAAAACAGAAATGTTCTTTAAGCGTACATTCGTGAACAAATTCTTTGTTAAGCAAAAATTCCCTGTGCAGCCAGGGAAGGCTGAAATACATTATACTTAGACTCTGGTAATCTCAGTTCTTTTTTTTTTTTTTTAACTCTAACGAGTAAATTTTTCTAGCTCAATAAATCTCACTCTATTCCTTTTCTTGCTTTTAAAACCAGAAGAGCAATACTTGTCTTTTTTAACTTTCTGGATTGTTTCCCAATTTGACTGCAATAAAATAAGCAGAATACTTTTGGAAAATATTACAAAGCATACAAATGGAAGTGAATAATCTTTGCTTACTTTGTGACACTTTTTCTTTCAAATGATGTTGTAGCTACAAGTGGGTAACTTATCTTTCTTCAATTACCTTTAACTGATTATATGTCCATTTTTCCCTAGCATTGGAAAACACACTTCATCCAGTATTGGTCTCTTGCTTAAGTATTTACAAGTTTTTATTTCTATATCATTGTGTGTTGATGTAATTGATTTTTCTTCTCATTTAGTGTAGTTTCATGTATAATTAAATTGGTATGAATATGTCTATATTGGCGAGTGTAAAATTTCTTCAGACCTTCTTCTTAAGCATATGTTGCTGTAAACTTTGTTCTTCATGAATTATATGTAATGTTTATAAAATTGTGAATGATATTCAATATGATTTTTGTATGGATTCTGTGAATAAGAAGCTTTTACCCTATTGTAGCTGAAAAGTCAACATTTTATGATAAGAAACATAATCTTTACATACAACCTTCTCAGTTTACCTCTTACTACTTGGTCCTCAGAAAATCAGACTATAAAACATAGCTCATTTATTATTTTGTCATAAGTATAAGGACTCACTCAACCTTGACTCCACATCCATTTCTCTAATTCCTGCCCTGAAATAACACTACCTATAGAATAACAAGGATGTCAGAATTTACTAATGTACATGAAAACACTGATCATTGACCTCATTCACAGAAAAATGAAAAGTCTCCAATGAGGATGAAATCTAGAAGACCATTATGCACACAAGAAAGATAAAGCTCTTCTCTCCTGAATGAGCTACCTTTAAGTTTGTGGAAATTCAGTCTATTAAAATCACTAGGAAATGTTAAAATGTTAAAAAGTTAAAATTTTAAAATTTATAATTCAAGATATGAAAATCTGGGGCTAATTTTCCTATATTTATATCCTTCTTATAACTCTTAATTTCACCCTAAATACAAACAGAAAAAAATAATGATCTGACTTATGCAAATTGTATTCCACATTAAGTTTATTAAAAATGTGTAAAAGTATTAACAGATGCTAGAGTATTATTTACTCAACAGTATGTTTTACTGTTACATAGAACATTTAGTCAAGTGGAACACTATTATATCTGTCATTTAACAACAGGATGCAATACATGAGTGTTAACATATAAACAAATATTCAGTTATAAAGACATATTGCATTCATAAGGTAAATATAGGTGAAAAAGATGCACTGTAAACCTGGCATGATGGTCCATGCTTGTAATCCAAGCAAATTGGGAAGCTGAGTAGTTTTAGAAGTTTAAATTCAGCCTCAGCAACTTAGTGTGGTTTCAAGCAACTTAGCAATACAGTCTCAAAATTTGAAAAACTGGAGAGAGGGCTTAAGAATGTGGCTCAGTGTATAAAAATACCTAAACGTAAACTGAAATACAACAAAAAATTAAAGTTTAAAATATTACACTTGAGTGTTAAACATAAAAAATAGATTTCATATAATTCTTTTCTCAGTATTCAAAAGTGAAAATAGTAATTTTTGATTTAGAATAACAATTATATTCTTTCAAAGATGACGTTTCTTCACTATGCATGTATGATATTTATGACTGTTATTTCTACAAAATAACTTGATAATGCTTAATAAATTTAAGCAAAAGCTAAAGACAACTACTTGTTTTCTAAACTTAAATGGGTTCTGTATTTTACTGATCCTTGATGTATACATCAAGGTGTAATATATAGATAATAACTTTACTATACTCTCACATTTATTATAAATGTTACACTGTTATATAAGGCATATATTTTGGACAAAATCTGTTCAATGTTCACTACTAGTATAAGTTTTCAGATGTTCAATGAATTTAAAATTTAAATACATTTTGGATATATTATTTAACTTTTTAGGGTTTCTGGGCACAATGAATTTTCCAAAAATAAGCAGTGTTTAAGAAACATGTAGCTATTTTTTTTTTCCATTTGTTTCTTTTCTAACCAGTACTTATCCACAGGTTCTGAGTATTGGTGAATAAATTTTGGAGGCATTGTCACATTGTCAATTTTCACATTTCAAAACATTCTCTATGCTATGGTTATTGTGATGAGGATTAAATGTTGTCCCTGTCTTAGAGTAATGGTACAATGGTCTCATTTTTATAGCTTCTCTCCAATGTGCTTTCTCTGATGTCTTGTAATTTATGATACATAATTTAAAATGTTTCTACATTCTCTACATTTATATGTCTTCTTTCCAGAATAAGTAGCCTAGTGGTGAAAATAATTGATTTCTTATTAAAAGCTTTGCTGCATTTTTTTTTCAATTTGTAGAGGTTCTTTTCTGTATAAATTCTGTTGTTAATAAGGTTTACTCTCTTTTTTTATGTTTATTTTTTAGTTTTAGTTGGACACAATACCGTTATTTCACTTATTTATTTTAATGTGGTGCTGAGGATCAAAGCCAGGATCTCACATATGCGAGGCTAGCACTCTACAACTGAACCACAACCCCAGCCCCACATTCTTTACATTTGTAGGACTTCTCTCCAGTGAGTTCTGCTGTGATGAATAAGGTCTATTTTTTGACCAAAAGCTTTTCCACATTCTTTACATTTGTAGGGCTTCTCTCCAGTGTGAGTTTTGCTGTGGTGAATAAGGCTTGATTTTTGACCAAAAGCTTTGCCACATTCTGTACATTTGTAAGGCTTCTCTCCAGTGTGAGTTCTGCTGTGGCAAATAAGGTGTGATTTTTGACCAAAAGCTTTGCCACAATCTTTACATTTGTAGGGCTTCTCTCCAGTGTGAGTTCTCCTGTGGCATATAAGGCTTGATTTTTGACCAAAAGCTTTGCCACAGTCTTTACATTTGTAGGGCTTCTCTCCAGTGTGAGATCTGCTGTGGTAAATTAGGACTGATTTTCGACCAAAAGCTTTGCCACAGTCTTTACATTTGTAGGGCTTCTCTCCACTGTGAATTCTCCTGTGGCAAATAAGGCTTGATTTGTAACAAAAAGCTTGGCCACAATCTTTACATTTGTAGGGCTTTTCTCCATTGTGAGTTCTCCTGTGGCAAATAAGGTCTGATTTTCGACCAAAAGCTTTGCCACAATCATTACATTTGTAGGGCTTCTCTCCAGTGTGAGTTCTCCTGTGGCATATAAGGCTTGATTTTTGACCAAAAGCTTTGCCACAGTCTTTACATTTGTAGGGCTTCTCTCCAGTGTGAATTCTCCTGTGGCAAATAAGGCTTGATTTGTAACAAAAAGCTTTGCCACAATCTTTACATTTGTAGGGCTTCTCTCCATTGTGAGTTCTTCTGTGGCAAATAATGCTTGATTTTCGACCAAAAGCTTTGCCACAGTCTTGACATTTGTAGGGCTTCTCTCCAGTGTGATATCTGCTGTGGTAAATAAGTTCTGATTTTTCAACAAAAGCTTGGCCACAATCTTTACATTTGTAGGGCTTCTCTACAGTGTGAGTTCTCCTGTGGCGAATAAGGTGTGATTTTTGACCAAAAGCTTTGCCACATTCTTTACATTTGTAGGGCTTCTCTCCAGTGTGAGTTCTTCTGTGGCAAATAAGGTCTGATTTTTGACCAAAAGCTTTGCCACAATCTTTACATGTGTAGGGCTTCTCTCCAGTGTGAGTTCTCCTGTGGCGAATAAGGTGTGATTTTCGACCAAAAGCTTTGCCACATTCTTTACAATTGTAGGGTGTCTCTCCAGTGTGAGTTCTCCTGTGGCAAATAAGGTCTGATTTTTGACCAAAAGCTTTGCCACAATCTTTACATGTGTAGGGCTTCTCTCCAGTGTGAGTTCTTCTGTGGCGAATAAGGTGTGATTTTCGACCAAAAGCTTTGGCACATACTTTACATTTGTAGGGCTTTTCTCCATTGTGGTTTCCTCTGTGGTAAATAAGACCTTTTTTTTTACTAAAAGCTTTGCCACATTCTTTATATTGGTAGGGCTTCTCTCCAGTATAAATTCTCTGGTGGAGAACAAGGCCTGATTTTTTATATGATTTCTGGTGTTCACTCTCACTTGGAGTTTTCCCTATTTTCTTTTTTGGTAAATATTCAAGATCACAACTTCTATATTTTGCACTTATCACTTCATGAAATATATGTTTTAGGCCCTTTTCTGGTGAATATACTTGGGTATGATTAGGAGTCATGGCTGAAATAAACAAAAATAAAAACAATACCTATTAGACTGGGATAAATATATTTTGCCTACGTAACATGAAATTAAGGTAAAATAAGTACATCAGGAGTGTAGCATATTAGTAAGTCCAAAGTCACCATAAATTCAAAATATATATTAGTTGAATAAAAAATGTACAGAAAAAATTACATTGAGAATATTACCAAAATTCTTGTATAGACCACAGTATCCAAGAGGAGTACATCATAAAGAAGAATAATATAATAAAGTGTAGAAAAGTATCATTAACAGCCTTTTTTCCTTAATAAGATAGTATTGTGTATTTAGGAAATATTTACCAGCTACCTTCACTGTCAGTAGAACAAGAGAAATGTAAAACATATACAAACATTTCTGGCTTTTTTAAAGAATGTCCAAAAAATGTTTTTTGTCTACCATGACATAGAGACATGAAAATAACTAGCAGAATTTGAGTGATAATTCCATAAATATTCAACAAGTGTAAAGAGGCAATGGACTCTTAAAAAGAAATATGAACAAAAAATTTACTAAGAAATATACACAAATATGTCTATAAAATTTATCATAAAAAACATTTTTTAAAAGACTATAAAAACCTTGCATAGCCTATGGCCATAATACTTGGATGAATTCAACACATGAGAGTCAAGTATATTAAATTGATTTTTATATTTTTACATTCATGTGATATGAGAATTTCCTTTATTGACAAATACAACTTTGTTTATCTATAAATATATCATGGTATTTTATACTATATATACAAGGTAAAATGACTAAATAGAATGAATTAACACAATCATTATTTCATATAATTATCAATTTTGTTCTTACAAGGTATTATATTCCTTCTACTAGTATTTATGAAGAACATAATACACTCACTGTGTGGTAAAATAAAACTCTTGACCCTATTATGCTCAATAAATAAAAATATGGAGACTTTCACTATAATATCAACCCTACACAAAACACAGTACCTGGTGAGCAAAATTTTGCTCACTTAATTTCGGAGTTCCACATGTGAATCAAATGCTCCTACAACTTAATATCTGCCTGCCACCTTTCACTTAATTCAAAGTCCTGCATATATTTCTTATAACACTTTAAGAGACAAAATATTTTATAACTAAATAATAATAGTATATATGTACATATTTTTACACATTCGACATTGATGGGCACACACATTTAGACCCTAGCTTTAATACTGAGAAAAATGTTTGCACTAAACACAAAAGCAGAAGTATCTCTTCAATTTTCTGATTTAATTGTTCATGGATACATATTTAGTACTGGCAATTCTGGATCTTTAGGTCATCCAACTTTTAATGTTTCATGTGTAATGCTTGAGATTACCCCCCAAAATTCTATATCACAAACTACAACACAAGTCTTTTTTAAAATTGTTAGAGCCATGTCGTTTCTAAATTTCTGTGACTTCTCTCAAATGAAGTACTTTTTCATGGCCTCCCAATTAGCAAATATTACAAGGATGCAGCACTGTTCTTGCCTATTTTTATTTATTTAAACGTTTTTATACTTTTTTCCCAAAAATGGACTATATAATCTACTGATGGCTCCTTTAATGAACAAATAAAAAATAGTACAGCAAATATAAACAAAGATAAGCATGGCTAAATCCAAGTGACAAAAAAGAAAAAAAAAAAAACATTAAGAATTTAACATAAGGAGACGGACAGTTATGAATTACTCAAAGAACACTAAATCACTATTCAAAAAAAGTTTAGGGAGTGAAATTGAAAAATATTAACATCAATGAGCACAATGTTTATGTGAATAATTCTTTAAGAAAAAATGAGAGGGGCATTACTAGTGTGCAAATCTGAAATTCTACCAATATGGGATAGGCTTATCAAGCAGTACCAAGTTTAAGAAAAGTCTAAGCAACTTGTACAATACTGTAAAAATTAAAAATCTAAAGAATATATAAAGAGAAGTGTTATATATGTATATATACTGTGTTTTGTGTAGAGTTAATATTATAGTCAAAGACTCCACATATATTTTCACATTTCCTATATATATAGGAAGTGTGAAAAGAAGCCAAGCATACCACAATAAAAAAACAATGATCCAGAAATTAAATCACTAATCAAAATTTAAAAAAAATAAAAAATATTAAAAAATCACAAAATAAAATTATAATGATTCATTCACTTCAAAATATTTATGATTACTAATGCATTATTTGAAAACACAAAACAAAAGAAAAAAAAATACTAACAGAATCGAATCTAAAAAAAGCAAATGTCAA
Organism: Marmota flaviventris; assembly: GCF_047511675.1. Classification (NCBI taxonomy): domain Eukaryota; kingdom Metazoa; phylum Chordata; class Mammalia; order Rodentia; family Sciuridae; genus Marmota; species Marmota flaviventris. The sequence goes on from NC_092509.1 coordinate 1,023,564, forward strand.
GTCAGTTCCAGCAGACAGCATGGAAAGAAACCAAACATGATCTGCTCCTAGAGGCCCTATTTGTTTAAAGATGGATAATGCTCCTGCCTTTACATCTCATCCTTTTGCATAATTTTTAATCAATGAGATATAGTTTTAAATCAAGAAATTTCTCATTATTCTTTTGGACGAGCTTTGTTGAGTGAGCAAATTGTATCCTAATACTTGCCTTTTAAAACAGAAACAAAGAAAGATCTAGCCTCTCTTTTATTAATATGCATTAAATATTGTTTTATTTACAGGTAATGTGCTCAATATACAACATAAAGTTAATACACAAAATTGGTCATCTGCATTGAATAGACATTTTATTCTCAAAAAAGCCATTACTAAAAAAATTATGTAATATATGAGGTTCCATCTGACCAGCATGACAAGATCCTATGCCTTTGATCATGTGGGGAAAAGCATAAACTGCTACTCTTATGCCAACATGTCCTGTTTGGACTCTACCTTCATGCATGAAAAATAGCAATTATAAATGTACATCAGGGACTTCACAAGCTGATTTCTAATTTTCATTTAACCCTGGAAGATAAGAGTTCATCCAAACAAGAGAATAATCATTCTTCTCAAAAGAGGAGAATCATTAAAATAGGACCCCAAGATACATGAATTCTAGTTAATTCTAGTTACTGGGCGGGGGATATAAAACCATTAACAGCCTCAGCACAACAGGTGTTGGCTAAAATGGGGTTAGAATGTACTCTAGATAACTTTGTTACTGCTTTGATTGATAAACTCACACAAAACTCTGTAAATGCTTTGGTCTTAATAACAATTTTGCTCTGTTTCTGTACACCAGCTCTGGGAAAATCAGTACTGTCAGATCCTGAACTTCTAGAACCCATTACAATATCTTAACTCACTTGCATAAAATTGTTATATACCTGCAAAAATGTCTCATTGTTGTCTTAGCAGAATAATGTGTCCTTACCATCCACATAGTATTTAATAGGTCACCATCCTGTGCAATTTATACATATAAGATCTATTCCTCTTGATAAAAAAGTGATGATTCAGTGAAGCTTCTCTCTAAGGCAGAATTTAATAGGTTGACATTCTCCTTAGTGGGTTTACCTGGACTAGCTCTAGGGGCTTATAAAACTTCTATGAAACTCGCCTATGCTATCATAAACAGTATTAGTCATGCCTCCATGGATGTAAATATGCTTAATGAAGAACAAAAACAACATTGTCAAGCCATACTTGACATTCATGCTGCAACTGATTGTCTGTTATTGTTACATCATAAAGGATATCAGAAGTTTAATAACATGTGTTCCTTCAATTTAAGTTATAATAGTAATTTTATTTCAAAAGACTTAGATTACCTTAAAGATATCATTAATAAGGTTGAACAAGATGATGGATTTTGGACTTGTTGGATTGGTTAACTTCATGTTTACTCAATTTCATCTGGGTCAAAAATATTCATAGGTGGATGTTTACTGATGTTGGAACTTGCTGTTTTCTATGTCTGCCCTATTTTTTGCCCCCACCAGCATTACGGAGATAAGTAATATTATTTATTCAAAAGGCCTTTAAAAAGAGGGGAGGTATTATGTATTCTGACCTTGGAAGAGACAGGAAAGTGTTGGAGTGATTGTAACTGGCACCCTGAGTCCCAAAATTGTAATGCCCAACAGTTTCTCCCTGAAGCTATTAAGACAACTCTACAGGTGCACTATCTAGTTTCTGTGGTAATGTCCTTAGGGAGAAGGGGCTCTATATTTGTATTAACTGTTCCTAATATTGGTTAGCTAGCACTTGGGTTTAAAGAAAACCTGGGTTAGAATGTATTCATGATATCAGAAGGTATGTAATTTTGGAGTATTATATGTGCAGCTGTTAAGAGGTGTGGCCAGTTATTTTTTTTTCTTTTTTCCTTTTCACTGTGTGTGTCTCTCTCTTCTCTTTGCTTCTTTAAAAGTTTCCTTACAAGAAGATATGAAACAGATCATGCTGGCCCTTACAACAAAAGGTAAGTTTTGATGGTTAATCTGAATAAACTGGGACATCACTAAAGAAGAAAACAGAGAACACCAAGGAATTTGAAAATGTGATAAATATAGGGCAGTATGTGTTCAATGATTACAATCAAAATAAATAAACCTAAGCTTCTGAAAATTTCTTCTGCTGGATAACTACTCTTTCAACATTTTTCAGTTTGGTTTTCTCCTTGACATTTGAATGACTCAATTGTGTCCCCTGCTATGTGTACAGTAGTTTACATCACTAAATTATACTAGGTACTACTTATCTAAAGTGAAGAATATCTGTACTAAAAATGCCCTTATGCCCTTTTTCTTTGAAACACAAATCTGAAACTCATTCTTATAGAGAAGTTCCCATAAGATACTCTGCAACAGAAGTAAATTAAATAATAATTAGTAGTTAATAATTTTAAAGGGAAATTAAACTTACCCAGGAAGGCAAAGTTTCTATAATTCTCTAGCATCACATCTCTATATAATTTTTTCTGAGCAGGCTGAAGGCATTCCCACTCCTCTTCAGTAAAATCAATGGCTATATCCATAAATGTTAACAGTTCCTAAAATAAGAATAGGTAAATAAATAACACATTGACCACATGAACATTTGCACAGTCTGTAATGTAATTAAAGTTTAAATGAGAGTTAGTAGACTATCATGTAGGTAGTGCACTTCTGCAGAAAAAGTGATTGAAGTTCAAAGAAGTATACATACACCATATTTATGAAACACAATATAAAACTCAGGCATTATCACAAAAATAAATATATATTTTTCATTTTTATGTCTTGATCTAAATTATACATATTTTTCAGATGAGAAAATCATGGTAATTAAGAACGGGAACCCTCAAATTTTAATTGTACAACCACTAATCAGAGATTTACTAGTGTGTAGAATCTTATTTGTTATTTCTCTAATAGAGCTAGCTATTCTGAATGTGTAGTGAGATCTCTAGTAACTCCAACATCAATGGTATAAGAGAAATTTTGAAATGCAACAAGGTAGACAGACCACTTAATGGAAATATTTAACAGTTTATTTAAGTTCAAACATTTTATGTTTTTTATGTGTGTTATTAATATAAAAAATAGCAACAACAATCCTGTTTGAATTATCCTTTCTATAATTTTAACATCTATTAACATACAAAATATATATATATATATATATATATATATATATATATATATATATATATATATACAAACTTTGATCGATGTTTATATTGTATATTTATAATAGAATATACGTATAGCTCTTAAAACAAATAATTTCTTTTTTATTTGTTCTTTCTAGTTCTACCTGACAGTAAAATCGATTTTTATGATATTATGAAAGCATGTGATATGTCTTATCCTAATTAAAATCTTGTTCTTATTGGTGGTTACAATGGTAGGATTCACTTACAGATATATATCTTTTATATTTTTATCCTTGTCCCTTTTATTTATTTATTTATTCATTTATTTATATTTTGTTTACCATTGTGCAATCTACTGATCTTCTTTTCTTACCCTTCCCCACTTTATGAGCTTTAGATTTCACATATCAGCAATAACTTTCAACTTTTGCTCTTAAAGAAATGGTTTGTTTTACTTAACATAAAATCTCCAGATTCATCCATTTCCTGGCAAATGTCATAAAGTCATTCTTCTTTATGGCCAATTCATAGTTTATTGTGTACATAAGCAACAGTTTTTTGTCCTGTCATCATTGAATGGACCCATTTCATCATTGAATGGTTGGTTTTATAGCTTAGCTATTGTGAATTGTGCTGCTATAAACATAAATGTGGCTGTGTCAATGTAGTACGCTGATTTTAAGTCCTTTGGGCATATACAGTGCAGTCAAAAAACTGGGTAAAATTGTGGTTCCATTTCTTTAACAATATTCATACAGGTTATTATGTTTCACTTAGACCTCCATACAGCTGGAAAAATTGGAATTCATTTTTTACTGAGGTGAAAATAAAACATACACAAAAATAGTATAAGCCATAAAATGGCTAGGATTTATTATCAAATCATCCATCCCAATAAAAAGTTATTTTTTTAATATTTATTTTTTAGTTATCGGTGGACACAACATCTTTGTTTGTATGTGGTGCTAAGGATCAAACCCAGGCCACACGCATGCCAGGCAAGTGAGCTACCTCTTGAGCCACATCCCCAGCCCCTAAAAAGTAAAATTTAAAAACTAAAAGTAAAGAAAGTCTAAGCAAAAGAGAAAAATTAGAAGCTATCAAAGATAAACATAATACAGTAACCAGTATCAATGTTGGTGCTTTTAAATAGCAAATGAGCCCAGTCTAGTGATGGACAACTGTAGTTCCAGTGACTAAGGAGCATAAGAAAAATGGATCATAAATTATAAGACAATATTATATATAATATTGTCTTATATATGTTGTATTGAGCAACTTAATGAGGCACTTAGCAACTCAGCAATACTCTGTCTCTAAATAAAATATAAAAAATGGACTGAGGATGTGGCTTTATTGTTAAGCACCCCTGCATTCAATCTTCAATACAAATTTTAAAAAAGCAGATACAATTAAAAAAGCACTAGCAAATTTGAAAATTAAAAAAAATAAAAATATATCAATTATACAGTGTGTAATTGCAAATATAGGCATATATAATGATTTCTCACTTTATGGAAATACACTCTGGAAAATTTATCATAAGAGTCTTCTGCAATTTTCCAATTCTCTGAGTGCAATGACAGAATCTAGATGGTATAGACTAGTACATGGCTAAGATATTTGCTAGATCCATGGTTGTACATAAAGTCTACTGCTGACCAAAATACCATGATGCCACATGATTGATGTTATGAAGTAAAATCAATCAGGGTAAACCTCATAATAATATAAATGGTGGAACTACAGAAAACACCGACAACAAAACTCTTAAAACATGCTAGGATATTGGGAAAAGAGTGTGATAATAAAATGCTATTTTATCCCTTCACTCATAAATCATAACAACATATTTTGACACAGTAATGCAGAATATAAGTTATTAATAAATAATACTGAAATGTATAAGAAAGTACAAAGCTCAAAAGTTTATATACAAAATATAGGGTTCATATGGTGGTGTACACCTGAAATATCTACTATTCTGGAGTCTAAGGCATGAAGTTCAAAATTTAAGGCCAACTGAAGTTATTGAGCAAACCCCATCTGGAAATAAAATTTAAAACAGAGCTGAGAATATGCTCAGCATTAAGACACCTTGGTTGAATTCCTAATATCACAAAAGAAAAAAAATATTTTTTTTTCAAAATTATATAATATAACAGACTTAAACTTATGGATTACAAAATATTAATACAAAAAATGTATTCATCAAATGATTACATTAAAAGCTGCAAAACTGACAAGGGAAAAAAACCCTAATTTCCTCACATATAATCAAATGCTTATAAGAAGAACAAATACAACAGATTGCAAAAGAAAAACAAAAAATTCTTGAAGAGTCACAATAAAAAGGATATATCTAAGTGTTCAATAATCATAAAAACTCAAAATCTTTGGAAATTAGATAACATTGAATAAAATCACATCATATAGATGAATTGAATAGTATTGATGAATATGTGGAATAAATGCATTCACAAAAAAAGGAAAATAATAATTAAAGCTTTTATTATCCATTTGTAGAAACTGTTTTGTAATCATATGTATATGATACACCCACACAGTAATCATAGACTAAAATTACAGCAACTGTACATGAGAATACAGCCACATTCTTCCAGAGTTGAAACCAAGGGGCATGGATAAAGAGGAAGAAATAATTATTAAATTTTGTAAAATGTAATTTCTAGGAGCTAGAATATTTGTTGATGTATTATATCCAGTTTGACAAATACAATAAAATACCATGTATATTTTATGCTGATGTCACATGAATGTTGCATTTCATATGCAAGTATGTTTACAAAAGAATATGCAGTATTTGAGAAAATAAAAATACAGAAAAGAACATAAAAGACTCAAATATTCAACATATTTACAAAGGATAAAACTATTATACAAATGATCACTTTTCTCAAGGTACTCTTTAATAAAAACTGGTCATAACTTTACCATTCTTAGCTTTTTGTTAAAGAAGAAATCAAAGCAAAAACTTCTAAAATTTTCCTGGAAAGTTGAATGTATATAAAATTAGACAAGAACTCTCTCATATATAAGAGCAAATGTACTAGTGATCATTACCTGACACTAATGCATGTTATAATATTACAACAGTGTAGTAATTTTAAGATAAAGAAATCACAATACAGAAAACAACTTAGGGCAATTCATATGTATACAAATATCTTTTTACTGTTAATTATTATAAGTGTATAAATCAAAACATATCAATAAAATATTTAATGTGAGTGGATGCTACAATCCAACCTCAAGGTAGATGTGAGAATAAAAGGCATAGATTACAAAAGCGACTTGTATGCGGAATGTGTGTGACACTGGAATTATACACAAGCATCCACCAAACAGCAGATATAAAGAGAGATAATTTTAAAAAATAAAATAAAAATAAATAAAAGCAGAATATAAGCCTCCCTCCATTTATGGATACACCAAATAAATATATACTCCTGTTTTGAGTCCATCTAAAACTGTAAAGGAATTAGAGGCACACAAATTGGAAAACTGAAAAAAAAATATATCGAGCAAGACATAAGTAGAGGGGCTGTGGATGTGGCTCAAGTGGTAGCACGCTCACCTGGCATGCGTGCAGCCCGGGTTCGATCCTCAGCACCACATACAAACAAAGATTTTGTGTCTTCCGAAAACTAAAAAATAAATATTAAAAACTCTCTCTCTCTCTCTCTCTCTCTCTCTCTCTCTCTCTCTCTCTCTCTCTCTCTTTAAAAAAAAGACATAAGTAGAATGCACTTGAAGATTTTCCTAATTTGAGCAATATGCAAAATTACTGGAACAAATGCCCAAATCCAGTGTTAATATAAATAAAGGAAGATTGATTTGGGTTTGAAATATATTATTTAACTCTAAATTCCCTGTAGTTTAAATGCTAATTTATCTGTACACACAGAGGAAGGAATGAGATATACATGAGTACATGAGTATTTACTCCAGGAAGGAAAAAAATAAGTGGTTTTCTATGGCCATGCAAGATCCATGGGCTTTATTCCATTAGACCAGAGTGGAAGAGGTGTTAAATCTTAAGGGAACCCCTTAATCCCTGAGAGGGATTTGACAACATTTTCTAAAAATGCAAATAGCTGTTGCTGGCAGTTGAACTTTTATCTAGACAGTACCAAAATATTAACAGAGAAATACAGACCACCACTGAAAGCCCAAGTGGCAGTTTAGCACTTCCTGATCTCTCTCACCCAGCTCACTTTACTAATAATACCAGACCTAACCAATTCTTTCTGTAAGTAATTTGTCCCGATATTAACTTTTTCCATTCAATGGACTACATATGAAACCTCAAAGCATTGAAAACACTGGTAACTGTGCCAGTGCAAATCTCCCTAGAACAAAAAGAAGTGTTTTCACATTGGTGTGCAAACATTGTAATGGGCTAAAATCTCGAATATTAGTGAAGAAAAATGGTTAAATCACAGATCCCTCTTTATTTCTAAAATAGGTGCATATCAATTTTTTTCCAGTGAGCATAAGGCACCCTGGAATCTAAAAAGCTTGCATCAGAATTTTAGTTCACCATCCAATTATAAGATCTTCTGCATGAGCACAGCTGTTAGAATGGCTACTCTCAAAAAGTGGAAAAGTAAATAGTACTCCAATTATATGAATATGGAAGAAACAATGTGCTAGACTACAAAATTAGTGAAGACATTTTAAAAAAATGGAAGTTGAGAGTTCTATAAGTTATTTCTTTGAGAAACTAAGCTCTCTACATTTATACTGCTCTTGAACAAGAAAAGCCCCAAGTACTGGTCTGGACTTATGAGAGGCATTAGATGTGCCAGCTGTGGCAACCTCATATTACATAGTTCTGAAACACAGTTCCAGGAAAATACCAGAGTATGGAATGAGAATGCTCTCATATACATTTCACAAATGAGCATAAAGACACTCTGACAGGTTGTCTGACTTTGGAGACAGAAAGGAAGAGTAGAAACACATGATTTTTCCAAGATCAAGTGATTCTTCTTTACTTTGTACATACCCAGCCATGTTTTAAAATTTTGAGACAGGTTTTTCTAATTGTCTAATTAGTCTACCTAAGTTCCTGATGTTTAAGTGGAAATTGCAATCTTACTGACTTAGCCCACTTGAGTCTCTGGAATTAATATGCATGTATCATTGCACCCAGAGAGAAAAAAATATTTTAAAGTCTCATGCAGTTTTTGGTATAACAATTGAAAATACCATGTTCATTTGAAATATAATATGGGTAAAATAACTGATAATACTGCAAAAATGTAACTGATAATATTGGAAAAGGGGGAAGTTGTCATTGAACAGAAAGCTAAAATTTTATATATAAATGCAACTCACAATACTGGGGCATAAATTTAAAATCACACTCAGCAACTGTCTGAAGATAAAAAAAAAAATTAAAAGTACCAGGTATGTAGCAAAGTGGTACAGTACCTGTGGCTCAATCCACAATACCACAATCTCCAAAAAGAAGGAGAATGAATTCAGGAGGAAAGAAAAACTGAGATACCTATAGAGTATCTCACCCCGCTCCTGGAGGAAAAAACACATGGATTTGTGATTATGATGATCTCCTCACTCCAGAATCCACAACACAATCTGAGAAGATTCAGAAATATTGCCACAAATGTTCTCACATAGAATTTAAGGTAGGGGCTGAAGACATTCTATAGGATACTATAGGACTTCCAGTGTCTACTGTTAATATATGATCCAGTTGACTGGCCAGTGGAAATTCATGGCTGACCTTTCTCAGAAGAAGACACAGGAATGCAGAAACCAAAGATTACACCAGGGATTCTAGCCAACCATTGCCAGTTCCCACCATAGTCAGTGCAGCCAGTTTCAACCAGACTCACCATCCAGTCTCAGGATTTCACTGCACACTCATCATTTACTGTATTTTTAGGAACCACATGTCCTCTCTATAAATCACAAAGTACCTATACAGGAGAAAAAAAATCAGGTTCACTGAACATAAGTGAGGAAGCCTAGAAGTGGATACCCACTCTGGCAGACTTGACACCAGATGGTCAAAACTTGCTTCTCTTTACTGAATATGTGTAGATTGGACAATGCTTATATAAGGAGTCCTGATTGGACACAACTTATGTCTTCATATGCTCAATCTGAACCTAGTGAGTTTTTTGAGAGTCAGGATATAACCTCAAATCCAGAAATAAATGATGTCACAATTGTAGGGTCTTGTCTGTACACTTATTTATTTATTCATTTATTTTATTTTGAGGATCTGGGAATTGAAATCCAGATCCTTAGGCTGCATCAAATTTATGGCAAGGTATCCTTGGAGAAGTAAAATCCAGCCAACCCAGAAAAGCATTTGCATTTAAACTTGCATATGAGGCCTTTTGAATGTGTAGATTATATATGTAAATATATTATTTATGGATGGAAATAATACAGTGACAATCCTGTAAAATTTCAGTTAACTTTTCTTGTATGGAAACAGATTGAACATTAAAATTATATGAGGTGGAAAGATAATTATTTTTTTAGAATTCATATAAAAAGTAAAATTTTATAGTATAAAATTTTATAGTATAACCCATAATTTCCACTATGTGAAAATTACCATTATGTATTTAAAATATTATTAGTAAAGTATATGTATTTTTGGAACAGCACCCTCAAAACTATGTCAAGACTCCAGAAAATCTCAGTTCACAGAACCATATTTGAGAGTTATGAGTTCAGGAAGATGAAGGACATGATCACTTCTTTTGATTCTACAGGTGAATGATACATTTATTTTTTTTTTTAACCAATATTTCTCCTGAGATATAAAAAAACTAGAGAGAAACTGCCCTGAGTCAGGGCAAGGAGATTTCACCAGAAAGTGTATGGTGTGTGTGTGTGTGTGTGTGTGTGTGTGTGTTTGTATTATATATATATATATATATATATATATATATATATTTCCCCCAGATCCAAAGATTTGAGTCTATTATTTAAATTGACTAATGGAATATTCTTTATTTTTATGACATGGCCTTAGATCCAATGGCCTGTCTATAACATTTTCTTTTTATTTCTATGATGAAATCCCCTTAAGAAAGTGAGCTTGAAATGAAGATGAATTATGTTGGTGAGGATGTGAGGAAAAAGCCCCACTGTAACAATGTGAAATTTGTGACACCAATCTGGAAAAGAATAAGGAGATTCCTTAGAAAATTTGGAAAGAAACCAAAATTTACCCAGCTACCCAACTCCTCAGTTTAGACCAACAAGAGCTAAAAACCGCATAATACAGAGGCATATCCACATCAATGTTCATAGCAAAACAATTCACAATAGGTAAACTATAGAACCAATCTATATGCTCTTCAATAGATGAATGGATAAAGAAAATATGGTCTATTTACACAGTGGAATAATACTGAGCATTAAAAGAGAATAAAATTATGGAATTGGGAAATAAATGGATGGAATTGGAGAGTATCATGTTAAGGCAAGTAAGCCAATCCTCCTAAACCAAAGACCTAAGGTTTTGTCTGCTAAGTGGATGGTGATCCACAACGAGGGAAGTGGAAGGTAGCATGGAAGAAATGAAGAAACTTTGAATAAGACAAAGGGGAGGGAGGTGATGGGAGATGTTATAGATGGCGGAATGAGATGAAAATCTTGTTATACACAAAGTAGAGTTACATGGGTTTTGTAACTATACTTTCTGTACAACAAGAGAAATAAAAGTTTGTGCTCCATTTGTGTACTATGAAGTGAAATGTATTCTGCTCTATTAGCAAGTTAGAACAAATTAATAAATTAATTGATTTTTAAAAATTCAGGAAAGAGACTTGCATTTCCCTAGATCTAAATATAAACATATATGAGGATATATATATATACATATATATATATATATATATATATATATATATATATATATATATATATAATGAACATATTTAGTGTATATAATTTATGAACAATTTTTTTCATATTTCTATCAATTTTTTTAAAGAAATGACAACAGAAGCATTACAATTCTTATTTCTTGTATAGAACACAATTTTTCATATCTCTGGTTGTATATAAAGTATGGTGATACAAATTTGTGTCTTCGTACATGTACTTTTGATTATGGTCTCTATCACCTTCCACCATTCTTGCAAATCCCATGTCCCCTTTCTTTTCATCCCACCCCTCTTCTTTATTGAGAATCCATCTATTTCTCTCATGCTCCCCCTCCCTACCCCATTATGAGTCAGCCTCCTTATATTTGGCAATTTTTTTTTGAATTGGCTAACATCACTTAGCATTATCTTCTCCAATGCCATCCATTTACCTGCAAATGCCAGATATGATTATATACCTAGAAGACTCAAAAGCTCCACCAGAAAACTTCTAGATCTAGTAAATAAATTTAGCAAAGTAGCAGGATATAAAATCAACATCCATAAATCAAAGGCATTTCTGTATATCAGTGAAAAATCTTCTGAGAAAGAAATGAAGAAAACTATCCCATTTACAATAACTTCAAAAAAAAGATACTTGGGGATCAACTTAATGAAAGAGGTAAAGGGTCTATACAAGAAAAACTACGGAAACCTAAAGAAAAAAAAATCAAAAAAGACCTTAAAAGATGGAAAGATCTACTTTGCTCATCTATAGGCACAATTAATATTATCAAAATGACAGTACTACCAAAGCACTATACAGATTTACTGCAATTCTGATCCAAATCATAATGGCATTCCATATAGATATAGAAAAAGCAACAATGAAATTTATCTGGAAAAATAAGAGACCAAGAATAGCTAAAGTAACCCTTAGCAGAAAGAGTGAAGCAGGTGGCATCACTATACCAGACCTTAAACCATACTACAGAGCAATGGTAACAAAAACAGCATTGCATTTGAAAAAAAAAAATACAGCAGACGAATGGTAAAGAATAGAGGTCACAGAGACTAACCCACAAAATTATAATTATTATATATTAGACAAAGGGGTCAAAACATGCACTGGAGAAAAGATAGCCTCTTCAACAAACCACCATCTCTCACCATGCACAAAACTCAACTCCAATTGTATCAAGAACCTAGGAATTAACCCAGATACTCTTTGTCTAATGGAATAAAATACAGGCTCTAATCTTCATCATGTGGGAATTAGACCCCAATTTCTTCAATAAGACACTGATAGCACAAGAATTAAAACAAATAATCAATAAATGGGATAGAATCAAACTAAAAAGTTTATTCTCAGCAAAAGAAACAATCTGTGAGGTGAAGACAAAGCCTACATTTTAGGAGGAATATTTTACCACTCACATATCAGATAGAGCACTAATCTCTAGGTTACATAAAGAACTCAAAAGACTAAGAAAATAATACTAATAGTGATGATGATGATGATGATAATAACCCAATCAAGAAATGGGCCAAGGATCTGAACAGAGAGTTTTTAGAAGAGAATATACAATTAATCAACATTTTTTTTATATATGATTGGTTATGGTCCTCCCTTTTCAGTACCAAGAACACTTCTGGTTCAGTTTCTAATGAAGGGAAACACGAGCAAGAATTATTCTCAGTTCTTATAAATTATCAAATATAATTATCTATGTCATTTTCTAAACATAGCTGGACATGGGAAATATAGGTTTAGAGCAGAGAACATTTTTATTAGAAACACAGTGTAAGAGAAAGAAAAAAAGAACATAATTATTTGTACCACATTGAACCACAAGAGAAATGGAACCTGGAATTCAGAAAAGAAAGATTCAAACTTTTATACTTTGGAATGTGGATGACATGGATGCCTAAAGTGAAAAGGTTATTACAAGCTTTTGAAAGAAAATTTATGTGAGTGGCAGATAATGGTTAACCAAATAGAATCTGCACAGTGTATTCCAGGGGCTTTGTCAGCTGTGCACTACAGAACATACAGGTAATTCATAGCCTCATGAAGAGCATTATTCATCTGTGCCCTCTAAAATTATTCCCATAGTACAGATGAAAAAACATGGGTATCTGGATACTAAATGGCAATTCAGCAGCCCACAGAAAACTACCCAGAGACAGAACTGTATGAAATTTCTTCAAAGACCATCAATGTATTGTCAGCTCCTGACACAGGGATGTCAGTCTGGGGAAATATTATTTTCTCTCCATTTTGAAGAGAGTGCATTGAAAATATATTTCAGGGGCAACATAAATACATTTTTTCTTTCATATTAAGAAACTCTTCAGAAACAGAGCTCACAGGACAGATTTCTTAGAAGGGTAAATGTCTCGAGATTAAAAAAAAAAAAAAAAAAAAAAACAAAAAAAAAAAACATCAGTGGCCCAGTAAGGAAATAAAGGAAATAAATCTAAAAGGCTTATAAGAAACTGAAAAGCAAAAAAGTAACTATTTCTAAAAATAAATATGTTCATTAGTTGCTATCTCCACAACATGTCATTAGATAAACAACAAATTATGGATGGATATTTATAGGATTGGCCAAATTTATTCCATATGATTTTATATTAAATTTCAAAGTCCAGATAATAGAATTCATGATTCACTGCCAAAAATATTACAGAAAAAAAAAATTTAAGGAGTCATTTAACAATTTTATTACCATATGATTTTAAAGAAATTTATTCATTTTCCTGCAGCCATAGTGTAGAGAAATTTCTTATTTATTTTTCCTGTAGTAATTAACAAAGATAAGCCCTAGAATCCACTTTAAATAATCTACCCTTACAATTATACAAGAAACCTATAATAAATGAGTAAAAAAAAAGTCAATTTTAAAAAAATAATTTAAATGTTTTTATTGATTTGAAATCAATCTCTAGCTGCATTTTTGGATCCTTTTCTCATCTTTTAAGGCAAAAATATATAAAAGACAGAAGTTTGAACTTCAAATTTATACATGAGATATGTTTATTAAGTATAAAAATTCAAAATCTTTAGAAATTTAAGAAACAAAAAATAAAAACCCATCATGAGAAAAATTAAGTAATATTGATGAACATTTAAAATAAATTAATAATCATTAACTCAAAAGGAGTTTAAATTAGTATCTATTTGTGGAAACTATTTTGCTATTGAATATACATGATACTCCCCATCACAGAGACTTACTGAAATTAGAGCATATGTGATCATGATAACATGTAAGTATGCAATGGTACTCATCCAAACACTTGGAGCCCAAGGGCATGGCTCAATACAATATACATCTTGGAAGAGACAAATAATAATCTGTAGGAAAAATGGTCACTGGGGCCAGTAACATTTCATAATATATCCAGTTTAAAAAAGAGCATAAAACACTATGTATAAATTTTACATAGGTGCCTTATGCAAGTGGTATTTCACATGTGTACATTTTTAGAAACAAAATATGTAGAACTTATGAGAAAATAAGAGTCACAAAAAGCACATAAAAGACTGAATTTTACATCCCATGTAAATATTGAAACTCACCATTACCAAGGTGATAATTTTCCCCCAAATTAACCGACAATATATCTCACCAAAACTTCTATGTACAAATATGAATATATCACAGTGAAGTCTACTTTTATGTGTATTCTATAAAGCAATAATTCAAAAAACTTTATATAAATATACGATAGAAGAAAATAGGAGAATAGAGAAAGGGGAACTACTGGATACTGAAGGGGAGCAAATTATATTTCATGTTTTATTGTTATGTCAAAATAAACCTGACTATTAAATGCAAGAATAATGCAATAATAAAAAAAAAATCATCAAGCTTTACTTTAAATGAAGAAACCAAAGCATAAATTTTTAAAATTCATCTACAAAGTTATATGTAACTTTAGCCAAAAACCTTTTCAATTATAAGAGCAAAAAAGAACTTATCATGGCCTACTATTCATATATATTGTGAAATTATAATATTGCAATAATAAAAAATCACAATATAAATAAGATCCCCATATGAATACATATGTATGTAAAAACAGTATGCTTTATTGCAATAGCAAATTCTAGATAAATCAAACCATAACAAAAATGATCTCAGCAACTTAGCTAGGGCCTTTCTCAAAATAAATTTAAACCTGTTAGGGCTGTTTACTGATGAAGAGTCCTTGCTTCCCCAATGCTGAAGTATAACACCAGAGAAGTGCACAAAGGCACGTTTAGAGTGGAAAGTAGAAGCTTTATTAAAGGACAGTAGAAAAGACTTCTCCCCAGAAGAAAAAGGGGACCAAAGAGGTAAAATCCATGAAAGGGATTTTTTTTAAACTAAGGTCTTTTTAGCTTTTTTATAGCTAAGGTCTTCCTTCAACTATCCCACATTCCTGTCACATTCCTGTCCTTTGTTCTCTTATCTTGCAGTGTTGGAATGTAGGTGGGAAGTCCCAAAGTGTGGAGGACAGGTGGGCTAAAGGAGTAATTTGGGCTGGAAGGGCTTTTGGATTAGCATCTCCATGTTAGCTGTGAGCTGCTTCATTAAAATTTCCTAGGGATGGGCTCAGGGCCTTGGGGACATTTTCAATTCCTGCTATCCTGGACTCCATTCTCAATACGGTATTCATTATTGATTTTACTGGATATTAGACCCAATTTGCCTAACTACACTAACTACCTATCTATAAATCTGGGTTCACTACCAAGGATATGGCTAAGTAGTACAGTATCCCTGAGTTCACCTAACTTTAACAAAATAATAATAATGAACAAATTAAAAATAAAAGAACGTCAAAATGAAAATTAGCTAGCTCAAAAGGAAATTAGGTACCCCAAAATGACAGCTCCTCTCCTGCAGGAAAATGGAACTTGGAGATTTAATTTTGATAATTATTCCACCTGTCAATCTCCAGCATCTGATAAGACATTGGGCTGCAGGAACACACCTGCCACATAGTATTTTATGCAGATTCTGAGGATGCCCTTTGAGCATAAGGAAGGCAGCAGAGTCTCTGCCACTGACATGTTCCCCATCTGGTTGGCCAGTAGGACTGAGGAAATAGTGGCCCAGTGGAGGAGTTAAGCCTGCAGACTCCAGAGACTGCCCAGAGTCCCAATCTGCTAGCTCCTGCTTTCAACACAGCCAGTCTTGTGGTTCCAATAGACTTTCTCCACCAGCCTCCCTTGCTAGGCCAATGCACACTCACCATTTCCTGGTTCTCAGAAGTAGGGCTACTTGGGATCCTCAGTTTCTGCAAAGCAGAACAACATGTGACTCTGAAGTGTGAGACTACAGATGGCAAAAATGGAGGACTCAGGAGATAAGAAGTGAAAAGCCCACCCTCCCTGATGACACAGGACAATTTTGGACAATTCCCACAAAATGCTCTTGATTGGAAAGGGCTTCAGATCATGAACATTGAATCTGAGAGAAGTGAACAATTTTTTGAGTGACAGGGAATATTATCCAATCCAGGCATGAATAAAGGCTAGAATCTCAGGTCTTTGAGTGCTTTTTTTTTTTTTTTAATCTGAGAAATGTACCCCAGAGTCTCAGGCTGCTGTTATTTTAAGGCAAGTTTGTTTCCCATAAGTGGGAACTAACCCAACCAACAGAACATTTTCATTTAAACTTACAAATGTAAGGGTAAAATAAATTGAAGTTAAAGCATAAAAGTTAAAGGGTAAAAGACCAGGTGTTGTAAAAGTTTCTAAGCTGCAAGGAAGGTCTGAGTTAAAATGTAAAGGAGGTATTGTTAGGTTTCTATGCTACCTGCAAAACCCGAAATTTCTGTAGCTGTTAAGACAATGCTTAGAACTGCCCAGTAAATATTTCCCCTGACTATTTGGTTGTATAGGGCTCTGTGTGGTCGCACATAGGCATTGCAGGGCCTGGACCAGTCAGTTTAAATGTAACCCCCTCCTTAGGAATGACCTATCACTCCAGCCTGACCTGTTCCCGCCAATGAATGAACCAATCATGTTTAGGAGTTGTTGTTCAATTTTCCCGCGCCTCATGATGATTTGTTCTGATGTATACAAAGCCCTCCGCCCTCCCCAAAAAGTGTACTTAAGCAGTGCTCAGCCCCTGCTCGGGGCTCTGGCTGCTTTCCCTTCTTGAGTGGGCACGGAGCCCCAGCATGCTGGTTCAATAAATCCCCCTTCTGCCAATTGCATGAGTTGTCACTTGGTGGTCTCTTTCTCCGGCGTTTTGCGGGACCCTTACACATATAAAGTAATTTGAGTTTATGGATTTTATATGCTTGTATATTATTCAGGATTTAATATAAAATAATGACAATAATTATCAAATTTTATATATTTATTTTTTTGATCTCTGTTCTTTTTAGGTGACAGGTTGAACTTTGAACTGGGAAGAAAACCCCTAAAGAAAAAGTGCCCAATAAAAACAACACATAAGGGACTGGGATTGTGGCTGAGCAGCAGAGTGCTCACCTCCCATGTGCAAGATCCTGGGTTCGATCCTCAGTACTACATAAAAATAAATAAGTGAAATAAAGGTATTGTGTCCAGCTACAGCTAAAAACAAACATAAAAATACATAAGGTAAAGGTTAGAAACCAGCCTCTACCTCAGAGCAAAGATTGTCCAAAGAAGAGTGCATGACTCTTATCCTTGGAAAGACACACCCAAGCACTCCTAGGCTCATACCCACCAGGCTGAGTTGTTTATCTACAAATAACAGGAAAGATCTGCTGTGCCTGGTGTCCCTGACTCAGTCAGGCTAGGTGAGGATCCATAGCAACCCCCTGGCAGCCACCAATCAGCATGAGAAGGGAAAATTCCTGGGATTCCAAATGACACTTCCAGTAGTTTATGGTGGTTGATAACATTTTGGGAAACCATATAGTGCAGAATATACTCCCCTCATGGCCTAAGCCAATCTGTTCAAATGAATCCCCATCTTGTACTAACCAATCATGCTTACCCAACTTGTTCCCACCAGTGAATGTGCTAATCATATTTTAGAGTTGTTTATGATTTTCCCAAGGTGTGTGATGATTTGCTAAGAGATGCTATGATGTATGTGGGGTACCTGCCTTCCCCAAATAGTTATAAATCTGCTGAAAACCCCAGGCTCAGGTCCTCTAAACCACCAGTTGCTGTGTGTGTGGAGGACTGACCTAGATTGCAATAAAAACCTCTTTGGTTCTTACATTGATCTTGGTCTCAGGGGAACAATCTCTCCTGAAACCCATGGGAAAAGAATTCAGCACTCCAGTTCTCTAGGACTGTAGGTTTATAGCACAAAAAGTTACAAAAGGGGGGTGACTTGAGAACTTACACAAACAACAGGATTTTCACAAGCATAATACAAAGACACTTAGTAGGTTTATGGTCTTAATTGTTTAGCACTTAGGGAGCAAATTTAGATCACAACATCAGAATTTATGATGCACCACTAAAGTTTCAGAGTGAGTTGTTATTTGGTCAGAGAAAGCCAGAATTTATGAGTCATCACTAAAGTTTCAGGGAGAGTTGTTATCTCATCAAGGAAAACCAGACATGGGTGAGTTCAAGGCATTGGTAGGGATTTCAAGCAAGTTTACAAATCACAAAAATTTATAATGAAGCAGAAATTAACTTTTCATGCCTTTATGATGAGATGGCTCCAAATCTTAAAAGGAAATTAGGCTGGATTTTTTACTTGCTATGGCTATAGCTTTTAAAATATATGTTGCATACTTTAGCAAGTATGAGAATTAAATTATTAATATTAATTACTACTGATTTTTAGAAGACTGAATAAAATAGGAAATTAGATATTTGTTATTAAATCCATAAAAATTTTGATTAATATATTGATAATATAAACGTGGAAAATTTTGACAATGATAAAAAGAAATTTAATATAAGGGATTCAATATTATAAGTCCCTCATGATCAGTGTGTCAGTCCTTCAATAATGTTTTTTTCATTTTTTTAGGTCATTTTGAATTACACTTCTGCAAATGTTTGTTAAGTATACAAATTTAAGATTTTGTATTTTGTAAAGTAGAAAAATGGCAGATTTGAGCTCCTGTCAGGATTTTAAAACTTATAAGACATGTAGGGCATCTTAGCAATTTTTTTTTTCATATTTGCACACAGTCCAATTCTAGAGAAGAATGAGTTGGAGACATAGTCTACTGTTCTGAGCAAAAGAGAAATTGCCTTAGGATATTTCTAAAGCTTTTAACTTTTCTAACATTTCAGTATTTTTTGTGATTTGAAAAAAAATATTTATTTTAAGAAATGAATTGTTTGAAATTAATTATTTATCTTTCCTGCATTATTTTTCACTTTCATTGATTTTTTTAGAAGAACTAACGGAACAGAATTCCAAAAGTGTTCCATGTAAATTTAAAGGTATGTTTCTAATAATCAAGATAAATAGCAGAAGCAAAACATCATCTAGTTTGGTGGTTCTGCCTCAAACTAGATAGTTACTTATTTATTTCTGCTATTATTCACTAGGTTCCTAAGGTTGCAGAAATCACCAACCAACACAGAGAAATGTCTTTTTAGTTTGTTTCTCACAACCAATTCAAGCCAAAATACATTAGTATCACAGTAGTTTCATACCAAAGTGTGTTTCTAAATAATAAAAATATGTAATCATAAACATATAAATAAATATAAAATAAAATATAATATTAGATAGATTTTTTTCCTGGATAATCATTTTGTATATATTTCCCTTTAGACACAGTTCTGGGAACAAAGTGTCACAAATAAGACATAAATCCTACATTGCTACACAGAGTAATTAAAGCACATACTAAGAGCTTGGTATAAAACTTGGCATAGAGACATAAATAAATAGAGAACATTATAGATAATTATACCTAAGTGCTAAGCAGCAAATTCATAGTCTTTAAGTATATGAAGAGACAAGTTATCATAGCAAATTTTATAACTCAGTTGCTGCTAATATAGAGAGATAGAGATATTTATTAAGAGATGGTTTTATGCAGATTTTTGGTTTAAAAAGGGAAAGATCAGATAATGCAGGTGATTTAAACATGAGCAATAATATTTTTCTGCATTCAGTACCTTTTTTGTAGATATATGAATTATAATTAATTCCAACCAGTAAAATGTAGAAATAGTGTAAAGATTATTCACTAGGAGTAAAATTACTTAAAAAGAGAACCAAAACTTCCATTCCTGTCCAAATGTTTATTCCTGACAAAAAGACTGCTTTTTTGAACCATTTTTCTGTAGATATGATTTTTTGTAATAAATATTTTGGTGATTTTTTCACATATCACTTAATATATTTATGCTTCACATTTTCTCTTTTGTCCTATTTTACTAACTATATACTGAAAGAAAAAATTTCTAAATCCTAAACTCCCTTGATATTTGAGATATCTTTTAATTTTTAAGCTTATATCATTTCTATAATGAATACTGTGCTTTCAGTAAAGAATGACTATTTGTATGCACCTGGCTCATTTACAGGAGTTCTGTTGTGTTCTTTGGTTTTATTTACAGTGAAGTTTAAAAAAAAAGGTTAATGTTAAACCAAAACACAAAGAAAAGACCACCAACTCAAATTTTAAATCAAATTAAATCAAGATAGTATTGTGTACACAAAAACTGGCCAGGACTGTCTCTTACAAGATTCTATGCTAGAGATCATCCCCCTGATCTTCAGAAAAAGTTTTTACAGCACAAAAGTTACAAAGGAGGTGGGTGTCTAAGGTACGTACAGGTAACAAGATTTTGACAATCATAGTACAAAGGCAAATAGCAGGTTAAGGATCTACATGGCTAACATTTCAAGGTAGAAAATAAATTCAGCTCCAGACATTAGAATTCATGAGCTGCCACTGAGATTTAGAGAGAATTGTTATTTGGTCAGTGGGAGCCAGAATTTATGAGGCACCCGTAAGGTTTTATAGAGGGTTGTTATCTGGTAAGGGATAGCCAGGCATAGGTGAATTCAAAACACAGGTAGAAATTGCAAGCAAGTTTAAAACATCAAAATATTGTCAGGCCAAAGAGAAATTTTAGTTTTCTTGCACAAAACAGAAATAAACTTTTTACCTCTAAAAGCTCTATGAGAAGATTTTATTTTTTTGTATTTTCTCCTATCTAATGGCTTCTGGCATTCCTTTGTTTGTAACCATAAATGCTTCTCTTCTGTTTTTATGGGGCTTCCAAAAAAAAAATATAGATAAGCCCTTCTCATAGGGAAGATGTTTCTAATATAGCAAGTAACTACTCTTTAACCCACAGGGTCTGACAACCATATTATAGGATATGAAAGACCCTCCAATATGCTTGTTCTTCCAACTATTGTTTGCAAAGATTGACAAAAGTCAATCCATTGCACAGAATGAGTGAGGTGAGTCTCTGCTCTGCAGTCCAAAACAGGAGGTAAAAGGGCCCCCAAAGTGAGTTTAAGACATGACCTACCTGACATAATCCTAAAAACAAAAGAAAACATAAATTCAGAGAGTACCATACCCACATAATCTCATTTGACAGAATCAAATTCATAAGAGGAACAGAGGACATAGGCAAATCTAAAGGGATTTGACTATATTTTCTTTTTCTAAATTGCTATTAATGTCTCTCACAATTATAGAGTTCTGGATCTCCTCAGTTACTACTTTATCATTACCTTCAACCTACAATGCATGAGGCACACTGAATTTACCCTCATAATCATGTACTTATCACTTATTTTTTTTCTATAGAAATGCATATGTATATGAATATATTTTTCAAACATTTCCAAGATTCTACCATGAAAATTTCTGTGATATCACTTCTCTGAAATGCATTTTCATTTTTCATGTCAGTTCATCTAAGGATTCCATATCATGTCTTGGAAAAGATAAGACAACTCTAAGGCCGTTCTTATTTGACTATGTATAAACTATAATTAAAGGTCCACCTCAGTACCTCCATAGAACTTAAGTCTCATTCACCTTTCTCATTCATAGTGCTTTATTTTTTAAGTAGGTAGCAGAAATTTTATTTTGAAGAAAGGTAAGTGATTTAAAGCCATTCAGTGTACTTTAGAGGATCTCAAAAACCTATCGTTGTGGTTCTTAAACAACCTTACCACTGAAAGATCTGGATTACACTCCAGGTTGGACACTGATACTATGCTTCCATGGGAAATGGTTTCTTGGTTGTGAATATTGTCTTTCCCTTTCCCCTATAGTCTTGGAAATGTGTAGATTGTGTGAACTTTTAGAATCACTATTTTCAACACAGTTAGCATGGACCCATTTGATAAAAGAAGACATCTATATTCTGAAAAAAAAAGACCATTCACCAAACCCTAAAGAAGTGATAAAATAATATCTGGAAAAAATAACAGTCATCCATTAGATTATTTTTAAAAAATACTAAGAATAATTTTAGTTAGTAATACATTACTGTACTAGAAAAAGTGATATAAATGCAATTTTAATTTTTAAAGTTGTTTCTGATTACTACAAAGAGAGTATAAAAAGCTGGGTACATGCGCTAGAGTTGTGTCTGAGTTGTAGACTACTTTGCTAGAATGTGCAAAGCACTGAGTTTGATTCTCAGAAAAACATATAGAGTTTTTTGTTTGTTTGTTTTATTTTTTAAATACAAGATAGTGGAATGCATCGCAATTCTTATTACACATATAGAACAATTTTTCATACCTCTGTTTGTATATAAACTATGTTCATATCAATTCCTGTCTTCATATATGTACTTTATCTTTTTTAAAGAGAGAGAGAGAGAGAAAATTTAATATTTTTTCTTTTTTAGTGTTCGGCGGACACAACATCTTTGTTTGTATGTGGTGCTGAGGATCGAACCCCGGCCGCACGCATGCCAGGTGAGTGCACTACCACATAAGCCACATCCCCATCCCCATATATGTACTTTAGATAATAATGTCTATCACATTCCACAATCCTTGCTAATCTTTACACAACACTCCTACACTGGCTACTTCACATAAAATTGCCTCAGGGATTTAATGCATTAATCAAATAGATTTTATTCAGCTTATGCAGTGCTGTTGGAATGGCTATTATAAAAATCTAAAATTGTCATGTATGGTGGCATATGCCTGAAATTCCTAGAATCTATGGAAAATGACACAGGAAAATTGTTAGTACAAAGACAGCCTCAGTAACATAATAAGACTACAATCAACTTAATGAGAGCCTGTCTCAAAATATAACATGAAAAAGAATGTGGATGTATCTCAGTGGTATGCACATCTGGGTTCAATACTCAGCACCAAACCATACAAAACCAAGCAAATATCTCATAATTAATAGGGATTCCAGGGTACACAAATATGTAAAAATGTTGGTGACAATATAAATTTAATAAATATATTTTTATAAAAGTGTTAAGGTTCTTTAAAGCCCAAAATAAAAATGCCACATAATCCACTAGTAATAATTTGGGGTAGCAGTGCAAAATAGTACATGCCTGTACTCCCAGTAGCTTAGGAGAATAAGAGGTAGAAAACTAGGGATTCATTCTCAAGTTAAAGTCCAGCCTCAAGAACTTGGCAAGGTCCTAAGAAAATCAGTAAAAACCTCTCTCAAAAATAAATAAATAAATAAAAGTGTTGGAGACTGGGTATATAGCACACTGGTAAAGTGCCCTGGGGTTAATCTCCAGTATTTAAATAAATAAAAGATATAAATAATAATTCTCGGTAAAAAAAAAAATGCCATAAAATCTAGTAATAATAACTCTGGGTATATATGTAAAAAAATGAAATCCTTTTGCTAAATGTATTGCCACATATCTATTTTTATTGTACCTTTATTCACAGTATCTAATAAAAGAAAACAAATAAAGTATCTTTTAGATAGAAAGTATATCAGAAAATGTCTTCCCGCTGCAAAGCATCCAATTAGTCCATCCCTTCAAAAGCTACACACTTAAAATTCAAACTGGTCCCTAGAAGGCAAGACTCAGAGAGTGGTGTTTTATAAATACTCCAAAAAATTTGGAATCTCTGGGAACCTTGTTTCAGATATTCTAAAACTCAGAACTAGGTCCTATGGGAGGTCAGAATGAGAACACAAGACATAATAAATTCTCTAATGGAGAATCTAAACTCAGACACTGACATAACCAAAAGCAGTGTTGGAGATAAAAAATAGATTCTGTTTCACTGATTTCTGGGTTATGTATTGATATCAAATATATATTAGAAAAAAAGTTAAGGCTACTGGTTAAAATCTACATAAAACAGTTATTATAAATGTATCAGGGGCTGGGTGTGTTGGTTCAAGCCTGTAATCCCAGTTGCTGAAGAGGCTGAGGAAGAATTATCAAAAGTTCAAAGCTAGCCTTAGCAGAATCGAGGTGCTAAGAAACTCAGTGAGATCCTGTCTCTAAAAAAAAAAAAAAAAAAAAAAAAATCCTGGGGATTTGTCTTAGTAGTCAAGTGTTCCTGAGTTCAATCTCCAATATCCCCCATAAAAAAAGTACCAGGGGGCTGGGGCTTAGTGGAGCTCACTTGTCTGGCACATGTGAGGCACTGGAATCAATTCTCAGCTCCACATATAAGTAAATAAAATAGAAGGTCTATCAACAACTTTATATATATAGTACCAAGATATTGACATGGACTTTGATCTAATTTGTGTGTACTTTAGCCCTTAAGATTGATGTTGGTTGGGGCTGGGGATGTGGCTCAAGCGGTGGTGGGCTCGCGTGGCATGCGTGCAGCCCAGATTCAATCCTCAGCACCACATACAAACAAAGATGTTGTGTCTGCCGAAAAATTAAAAAATAAATATTAAAAAAAATTCTCTCTCTCTCCCTCTCTCTCTCTCTGTCACACACACTCTCTCTTAAAAAAAAAAAAAAAAAAAAAAAAAGATTGAAGTTGGCCAGGCATGGTGATGCATTCCTGTAATATCATCTGTTTATAAGACTGAGACATAAGGATCATGAATTCAAAACCAGTCTCATCAATGGTGAGGGACTAAGCAACTCAGTGAAACCCTGTCTCTAAATAAAATACAAAATAGGGGTAGGGATGTGGCTCAGTGATAGAGTGCCGCTGACTTCAATCCCTGGTCTCCCACCCCCAAAAAATGGGGCTGAGTAAATAGTCAGCTTGTAGAGTGCTTGCCTTCTAAGCATGAGGCCCTGGGGTCAATCCCCAGTACAGAGAGAGAGAGAGAGAGAGAGAGAGAGAGAGAGAGAGACTGAAATTGCATGTAATTTAAATTCAAGTTAGTCCCACTTTTATTTTTTCCTGCCACACCAGAATAAAAGGGTTTCTTGAAATATTTGGAATGTTTCTGTGGGTTATTTATTTATTTATTTTTATTTACTTATTTTTATGTGGTGCTGAGATCGAACCCAAGACCTTGCACGTGCTAGGTGTGTGCTTTATCACTGAGCCACAACCCCATATTGTCTGACCATAAATAAATAAACAAATTAATAAATACATAAACCCTCAATTGATGACCCATTACAGTTTTTAAAAATCCTTAATTGGGACACATAAACCTCATTTAGGAGAGATTCATTCTTTTTAATGTCACCTAATTTTATTCTGCTTTCTTCTCATGAGAAAATCTCAGAATTGTAAATTAAAATCTTTTAAAAATGTCCTCCAGTTCTTGAAGAAAAACATTATAAATGATGCATACCTTTGAAATAAAACATGGGAAAATAATGATCCATAATGCTGAAAGTGGATTTTTGAGATGAACCAAAATTTCTCAGTTTGCCAATTGAATCTGGGTGCTTGTCTCATAAATTTTGAAGAAAAAAAATCTATTTAAGCAAGAAGAAATAGAATGCCCACCATGTGGTATGAGGAATGATACCAGAAAAAAAAAAAAACAAAAAACTCATTTTTCTGTACCATCTTAGAAGTTTACAGATAGTTTTGGGCAGAACATGGGGCATAATGCATTTAGAATAGGCTTTGGAAAAGGCATCCTGACTACCATATGGGTTCACTTTCATTCTTTCTGTGACCCATCCTTTTTTCTTCAAATTCAATCAGGAATCACCCCTGGGACAAAGGACTTTGTTGAAGGCTTCAAGGCCTTTTACATTTGAAATACGCCTTAATGGTGCTCATTAACATCTTTCAGTTAGCCACCAGGTGTGTTTGAGTGAGGCCCATTATCCACATTACATGGTCATTATACTATCTATTCTATTTTATACTTATTCCCTGTGAAAAGAGAACCCTAGATTTGCATATGTGAACAGAGAACTAGAAAACTAGGGGTTTATTCTGAGACCTATGGGGAGCTAAACTGAAGTTCTGGATTTCAGATTTTTGTTTTGGATTTGAGATACTGCTTTTGCTACATTTAAAAATCTCAGGACTCATGAAGAGAATGAGTTAAAAGCCACTATCATCAAATTTGTGAGGCCCTAAGAAATTCAAAGGGACCCTGTCTCTAAATAAAAATATTTAAAAAAGGGGTGGGAATGTGAATCAGTGGATGAACACCTCTGGGTTGAATTTCTGGTACCAAAAAAAAAAAAAAAAAACAACAATACACACACAAATAATAATAATAATAATAATAATAATAATAATAATAATAATAATAATAATAAAATAAATAAACAAACAAACAAACCCTGATGAGTGACAAGCCCTAAAATTAACAGCTTCTCTCATGCATAAATACAATAAATGGATTTGGAGTTCTCTCTTGATAATTATCTCAGTCTTCACCATGCAATCTGGAGACATGCTGGACTCATGGCACATGGAATCCCACAAAGGGCTTTAGAAAGAAGCTGAAAACACCATACAATTATGGAACAAAATGCCCAGGTTTTCAACTGCTGATCTAAGCCTCACTAGACTAGTCAGAGGGAGGTGAAGGCTAAGATACCACAGAGAGACCCTCTGGCCACAAGACTCTGGAGAGAACCAGGAGGAGTCCCTAACCATGACTGCCAGTTTCCACCATTGCCACTCCTGTCAGCTTTAAGCCACCTTCCTAAGCAGTCTCAATATAACAAGGCACACTTACCATCTCCTGGCTCTCAAGGTTCTCAGCGTTCTCCCTGTGGTTTTTTTTCAGATTCTGCATAGCACAGACACCTGGGCTCTGGATCCAGGACAGAAGCTACAAAAAGATTGAAAAAATGGCGGGTTCCAGACACCAAGGGAACAGAGGATTGTGGAAGCCCTCCCCCTCATCACTGGCTGGCTGACGATTGGACAGTTCTCACCTAAGTGACTGATTGGTCAAGGCTTCAGGCACTGCCTCCAACCTGAGCCAAGTGGGCACAGAATCAAAGTCTAAATGACAGGCTGCTCCATTGTCATTGTTAACCGACTACAGATCAGGGCTGAGAATATAGCTTAGTCAGTAGAGTGCTTGTTTTGCTTATATAAGGCCATGGATTCAATCCCCTGCACTACACACATACACTCCCACCAAAAAAATACATTAAGCAACGGACTTTGGGGACTAGGTTTATGGATCAGTTGTAGAGAACATCCCTAGCATGCATGAGGTACTTGGTTGAACTCGAAGCACCGTATTAAAAAGGCACCCAAGAGGGGGATGTCGTTCAAGCTGTAGCACACTCGCCTGGCATGCAGGCGGCCCAGGTTCAATCCTCAGCACCACATACAAACAAAGAAGTTGTGTCCGCCAAAAACTAAAACTAAATATTAAAAAAAGCCAACAAAGAAACTGCTAATGATACTGTGTCCATCTACAACAAAAAAAATTCAAGAAAAAAAAATTTGTATTGGACTTGTGCACCCTCACTACAGAACTCATAAACACTTTTTATAAATAATATATACATATATGTCTTCAGAAAATGTATAAAATTCTCCTGTGATGTCTTTTCAAGTAACTTATATTACAGGTATTCTTCACAACCTTAAATCCTCCCCACCTTACTTCTTCTTCTTCTTCTTCTTCTTCTTCTTTTCTTCTTCTTCTTCTTCTTCTTCTTCTTCTTCTTATTATTATTATTATTATTATTATTATTATTATTTAAGGCCTGTTAATTGCATTAAATGCCTCTGTATGGGGTTATTTTAAGGCAAAGTTTTCTTCCAATAATAGGACCTCGCCCAGCGAGAAATGTATTGACACTTATAACTGTTTATAAGGTTAAAGCAATTTGTGAATAAATATGTATATATATTTTTATGAAAATGATATCACAATTACTTTAATATATTTTTTAAATTTTTCTATTCTTTGTCTCATAAAAAAAACAGTTTGAACTTTAAACTCTTCAGCAATGTTCTTATATCCCTTCCCCCAAAAACGTGACTCACAAGTATAATTCAAATTATTGAGACTCATAAATTTTTGATCCTTTATTTTAACTAGTGAAGTCTAAAGATTTTCTTTTTATTTTCAACTTTAAATGAAGCCCACTTTTTATAGCTTTCTTGTTGTGTAACTGACATTTAATATTCTGCAATTTTTACCCCCATTCTGATCACTTTGGACTATTGATGTTTTCATGGAGGGGATCTCAAAGTGGTCATGCACAAGGTAGGAAATTGATATAGTAAGATATAAGACTGGTGATTGCTGAGTATGTAGATTTTGCTATACAAAAGAAGTATTGGTGGATGATATGGGGGTAGGGAGAAAAAGAGCAATGAAAAAAAGAAGAAAAACTTGAACAGTAGAGGGGTTCACATGCTACAAGTCTACAATGATAGCGTGAATATAGAGGGTAGTGTTCTTGGAAGCAGCAATAAAATTTGAGGGAAAGAAAAAGGTAATTTTTTGCACAGTTCCCAAGTGAGAGAGCCAGGTGAATGGGTTCTGTGTTTAACTCTTCCCACCTAGGAGTGGAATTTATAGTTCATAGGGTATGTCTCAGTAAGTAGTAAAACACCATCTCTATGTACCTTTACACTTTTTCATGGCTACAAGCTGACTTTGACAATTCCAGTCACATTACATCTTTGCACTTGTTAGCTATTCATTAATTAATTCATTCATTACATTATTTATTTGTTTTTTATTAATTCACTTTTTCTTTAGTTGTCATTGTTTTTACATTACTGGTGATTACATAATTGCATAAATATTCTGAATGTTGACTTTTGGTTAAATATTGTTTTATGTGTTTATTCATACATTTACTTTTCATTGAAATGTTTTTCCTTTACCAAGCCTGATTTATATTAGACCTCAATCTTCATTTATGAAGACTAGATAAAATCACATTATTCCAAATATCTCAAGGATTTATCATCTTTGCAGAACCCTAATCACCTGCTAAAGTTGACCCAGTCTGGGTCATCTAAAAGCTGTGTCAAAACTCCTCTTTTTTCTTATATACACTTTAATAAAGAATTTCTCTCTAACTTTTATATTTTGGAGAGTAGACTAACTTCACAAGCAGTAGTTAATAACCTAGATGAGTTTTCCAACTAGCTCACTATTACGTTTAAATTATTTAATCCTTGACACTAACTGCTGAGACCCATAGCAAAGTAAGAATGACTCATGGCAATTTCCTTGTCAGCTTACCCCATGTTGCTTAGACAGAGGACTCTCCATTGTGGAAATGGGCTTGCCTTGGACCCAGGTCATTTGCAGTGACATTGCATGTATGTTTGAGTAAGGTGACCCTGCTCAAGGACAAGGATGGATCCGGGTTTAGGGAGAATCCTGCTGGATTAGGGTGGGTCCAGGTTTAGGGTGTATCCTGCTGGGAAATGGAGTATCCTGCTGCCTCAGGCGCCTGCTCCTTGGGTTTAGGGCAGTTCCAGGTTTAAGGAGGACCCTGCTGGGACTAGGACGTATCCTGCTGCCTCAGGCCCCCGCCCGCTCCTTGAGTTCCCTTTGAGTTCTCGCGGGATTCAGAGAGTATTTTGGGATGCAGAGCCCAGTGGAAGTGCTTTTTCCCCAGAACCTGCGTGTAGAGTGCTGGTGACAGTTCAGGAATAAAGAATTGCTGTTTGAATCTACAAGGCTGTGAGTGGCTCGTGATTTTGTGCCCAGGCAGACTGCGGCAACTAACAGTGTCACTGATTAATGTTTTTAATTTTTGCAAGATCTCTCTCTCTCTCTCTCTCTCTCTCTCTCTCTCTCTCTCTCTCTCTCTCATATGACAAATTGAAATCAGATATGCTCTTTTACTAAGAAACACTCTCAGCATTTAATAAAATATTCTATAAAGAAAAAGGGTTTCACTGATTTTCATAGAGCCTCACTAAATTGCTGAGGCTGGCTGACTTTAATCTAATGTTATAGAAGTTAGCAATATATATATATATATATATATATATATATATATATAGAGAGAGAGAGAGAGAGAGAGAGAGAGAGAGAGAGGGTAGTGTTCATTTGACTCTTTCTCTTGGGGACTGTGCCAGAGTTACCTTTTTCTTTCACTTCTACCTTACTTCTGCCTCCAAAGAAACTACCCTTTACCCTCATACTACCATTGATCCACCATTAGACTTTTTAAATCTGAACTCTTGAGTTGGTCATTCTTTCTCTCTTTCCTTCACAGCACTTTTTTCTCTACCTGTACCTATTCCACCAATACTTTTTCATGAATACTCACTACTACATACTCAGTATCCACCAAGGTCACATCTTGATCCATCCCTGTTCTGCCTTTTCCATGGATCACTTTGAGATCCCCTCCACCCAGATATCAATAGTCCAGAGTAAGGTCAGGTAAGGGTGCTATATATACAGCTTTTTAAAAGTCATTTACATAACAATAAGCCTATTAAAATTGGGATGTATTTTGTCTTAGGTTAAAAAAGAAAATCTACAGACTGCACTGTTATACTGAATTGTTTAAAATTTATTAATCTCAATAATTTGGAAAAATAAATTCTATAAAAAGGAGAATAAAGGAAAGAGCATAATACATAAAATTGACAAATTTGAGGACACACCAAGTGTACATATCAAGGAGTGTCATATATCAGTGCCTTCAAAAGACAAATTAATTTGAAATAAATGTAGTTAATGTGAGATGTAGTAATCATTTTTAATTATATATAATGGTAGTATACATGTATATGTACAAAATGCATCTCATATAATTATGAGTATACATTGCAAAAAATGAACTCTACAGTATTTATTTAATTTTTCTGACAACACTATAAATACCTACATCTAGGTTTATGTATTACCAAATGTTCAGGATACATTTTGTACTTCATAAAATACAAAGAACATAATGCCATCATTTATCTTTAATTTTTAAATATTTTTTAATTATATATGATAACAGAATGCATTACAATTCTTATTACACATATACAGCACAATTTTTCATTTCTCTGGTTTTATACAAATTATATTTACATGAATTCACTTCTTCATACATATACTTTATATAACAATATACATCATATTCCACCATCATTTTTAACCCCATGATCCCTCCCCTCACCTCCCAACCCCCAAAAGGTCATTTTGATACACAATGATATATGCTATAAAGTTATAGAAAAGAGTATATACCTTATAATAATATGAAGAGATAAAGTTTTGTAACTAATACATAGCATAATAATAATAATAATAATAATAATAAACTTGCCATTTAGACATTAATAAATTATACACCTAGCACTATTGACATCTTTTCCAAAAAAATTGACATCTTTTCCAAAAAAAGGGGGAGTTATTTGTGGGGGAAAATGGTATTCTATGCTTTCTTAATATCAAGAATAAATTATTATCAGAAGTAATATATATTTCAATATAAAAATAAAATAGAACCAGGTTCCATGACATACACCTCTAATCCCAATGGATTGTAAGGCTAAGGCAAGATAATCCTGAGTTTAAAGCCAGCCTCAGAATCATAGCAAGGCCCTAAGCAACTATGTGTGACCCAGTCTCTGTGTGCCCCTGATTTAAATTTCCAGTAAGAAACAAAAACAACAAAAAGAATACAGTGTATTCATGAGGACACAGAACAAATTATCATGAACTAAAGATGGAGTAGAAATTGCTGTTATTTCATCATGAAAACTATATATATATGTATTTCTCACCAAGCAGCTTAGACCTGTAGAAATTATACTATGTGTGTACAACGACAGTGTACAAGTATGTGATAGCATAAGACTAGAGCTATACTTGTCAATACAGTAGAAATGTGTGGCCTAGGAGGAAACAGGAGGTGATTCAGAAAAATAAAAATAATAAAGTTTGAGAAAAAATGGTTCTGGATCCCAGAAAGATTTTTGGTTTAATTAGAGTACAAAATACCACATAAGTATTATCCTGAAGTTACATCTGTTCAATACATCACATGTATAATGGATTTCAAGGAAAATATGTGGAACTTATCACAAACAAAATAAAAATGTACAAAAGCACATAAAATAGAATGTGTGTAAATAAAACTAATCATTACAAAGACAATTATTTTAACTCAATTTAATATATAATATTTTACTATCAAAATTTTAGCATGTTTTTCTTTAAATACAAGGAGAGAGCTGGACCTGTTGGTCCACAATTGTAATCCCAGTACCTTGGGAGGTGTATTGTGAGCTCAAAGCCAGCATCAGCAAAAGTGAGGCCCTAAGCAATTCAGTGAGATACCGTGTCTAAATGTCATACAAAATATGTTTGGGGCTGTGGCTCAATTCCCCTGAGTTTAATTCCAAGTACCAAATAAAAGAAAAGAAAGAAGGGACCAAAAAATTATCTTAGAAATAAAATATATGTAAAATACCCCAAAACCTTTAATAAAAAAAAATAATAATATAGTTATTGTTATGAGACACATTTAATGTATATTATGAAACTATATTGCAATAATACAGACCAATATATCATAATATAAAACAAATCTGAAACCATATGTAGATCAATAGAATTGTTAAGAGCAATAGAAATGCATATGTAAAATGGACCATATGAAAAATAACATTAGACGTGAATGAATGAATCTATCCAACCTAAAGTTAGAATTGGGACATAGAGGCAAAGTTCACTGTTAGAGTGTGTGTGCAGAATGTGCAAGATAGTTCCAAACTTAGCAACACTATAAAAAGCAAATATTAACAGGGAATGATGTTGAAAATAAAGCAGAATATTAAATGAGACACTCTCCCTCCATCTATAGATAAATTTAAGGAAAAAAAAAAAACTACTGTGAGTATCTCTTTGGCAAAATCATGAATGAGTAGAGAGATTTAGATACATTGGATATTAGTCCGGTCTTAAGTAATGTACAACATTTGGGACAAAATTCCCAATTACCATCATCACCTCTAGTGAACAGAAATGTGAGAGAGGGGCTGAGGATGTTGCTCAGTTTTTAGAGTGCTTGCCTTGTATGCACAAGGCCCTGGGTTCAATCTCTAGCACCACAAAAAAGAAAAAAAAAAGAATGAAATATGAAAGAAATGATACAAAAAAAATGGTGATATCTAGGAGCCATAAAATTTTTCACAAGTGTTTCATCAGCTGTGACCAAGACACAAAAATACCCAAATATCAAAGCTGTCAATTTATCTCAAAAAAAATCTGCCAGCATATTTTCCCAATTGCTGTTGCTGACAGATGAAGTTCACTCTAGCTTGTATTATAGGTGAAATAGGGAGGACTCCAGTAAACTATTCTAAGCCTGAGTGAGATTTTAGCACTTCCTGAATCCTGCCTAACCCTGATACACTAGTAATAAGGCCAGAACTACCAATTCCTCCTAGAAAAAGTTTTTTTTGTGTGTGTGTGGGTGTGTGTATGTGTGTATTGAATGTTTCACATTTAACATATTTTGTTTATGTTACTATGTCCTGGATACACTAGTAATAATGCCAGAACTACCAATTGCTCCTAGAAAGTTTGTGTGTGCATGTGTGTGTGTGTGTGTGTGTGGATGTGTGTGTGTCAATGTGTGTACTGAATATCTCAACTTTAACATATTTTATTTACCTTACTATGTACTGAAGTTCCAAACTCTAGAACAAAAGGTGATTAACCTAATGTAAATCTCTGTAGATTTCAAACAAATGAATTTACATCCTTTTCCCAGCACTTTTATGAACTATGATACCAAACAGCTGTTCAGAAAGGAGCTTAAAAAACAATGATCCCTGTTAATTCCAACAAATCTTTACAGAATAGTCCTACATTGGCTACTTCATGTGAACTTTCCTCAGGGATAAAATGCATCAGTCAAAGAGATTTTCTGTAGCCTGGGCGGTGTTGTTGAAAACGTTATTATAATAATCTAAAAGAGCTAGGTGTGGTGGCAAATATACTAGAGGCTGGAGAGCCAAGTCAGGAGGATTGTGATTTGAAGGACAGCCTTAACAACATAGAAAGGCTATAAGCAACTTATTGAGATATTAGTGATATATCACCTGTCTCAAAAAAAAAAAAAAAAAAAAAAGGACTGGAGACATAACTCAGTGGTAAGCACCCACGGAGTTCAATTCCTAGCACCAAACCACACCAAACAAAACAAATATCTGAAAGATAGTAGGGACTCCAGAGTATAGGTCTATATGCATAGATAAAAATTTTGGTTACAATATAAAGTTAATAAAGATACTTTTGAAAAAAATTTCATGGTTCTGTAAGGGTAAAAGAAATTGAAGTTAAAGTGTAAAAGTTAAAGGGTAAAAGACCGGGTGTTGTAAAGTTTCTAAGCTGCAAGGTCTGAGTTAAAATGTAAAGGATTAGGTATTGTTAGGTTTCTATGCTACCTGCAAACCCTGAAATTTCTGTAGCTGTTAAGACAATGCTTGGAACTGCCCAGTAAATATTTCCCCTGACTATTTGGTTGTTTAATAAGGGCTCTGTGTGGTCGCATGTAGGCATTGCAGGGCCTGGACCAATCAGGTTAAATGTAACCCCCTCCTTAGGAATGACCTATCACTCCAGCCTGACCTGTTCCCGCCAATGAATGAACTAATCATGTTTAGGAGTTGTTGTTCAATTTTCCCGCGCCTCATGTTGATTTTTTCTGATGTATACAAGGCCCTCCGCCCTCCCCAAAAAGTGTACTTAAGCAGTGCTCAGCCCCTGCTCGGGGCTCTGGGCTGCTTTCCCTTCTTGAGTGGGCACGGAGCCGCAGCATGCTGGTTCAATAAATCCCCCTTCTGCCAATTGCATGAGTGGTCACTTGGTGGTCTCTTTCTCTGACGTTTTGCGGGACCCTTACAGTTCTTTTTTGAGAGAGAGAGAGAGAGAGAGAGAGAGAGAGAGAGAGAGAGAGAGAGAGAGAATTTTAATATTTATTTATTCATTTTAGTTTTCGGCAGACACAACATCTTTATTTGTACGTGGTGCTGAGGATAAAACCCAGTGCCACAAGAATGCCAGGCAAGTGCACTACCGCTTGAGCCACATTCCCAGCCCCTATAATTGTTCTTAAGAGCTCAAAATAAAAATGCCATATAATCCACTAATAATAATTTTTTTTGAAGCAGGGTATCATTGTGAATGTCTGTACTCTCAGTGGCTTGGGAGGATGAAACAGGAGGAACTTAAAGGCAAGACCAGCCTCAGAAACTTGGCAATGGCTTAAGTGACTCAGTGATATCCTGTCTTATTAAAAAAAAATAGGGATGTAACACAGTGGTAAAGTGCCTAAATAAGTAAAAATAAATAACAATAACAATTCTTGGTTTAAAAAATGCCCTATAACCCAGTAATTATAATTCTGGATAAATATCTAAAGAAATTGGAACACTTTTGTTAAAGATATTACTTCACTTCCATTTTTATTGTAGGTTTATTCACAGTATCTAATAAAAGGAATCAAATTAAGTGCCTTTTAGATGCAAGGTATTGATTAAAAGGTTTCTTCCAGCTGCAGATCATCCATCTACTTGCCTTAAAGGCTGCATACTTATAATTTAAACTGCTCCCTAAAAGGCAAGACTCAGATACAGATTTTTCTGAGTACTCCAAGAAATTTTGGTACCTCCGGAAAAATTCTGTAAGACTTTTCCAAAATTAAGGAATACGTAAATTTTGGAGTTTGGAATGTGGACAACATACAGTAAATTCTTCAAGGGAGAATCTTAATTCAGACACTGTGATAAGGTGTCTGGTCTGGGGAAGAAAGAGGAAGTAAAATCAGAGTTTGAGATAAAACTAGACTTTGCTTCACTGATTTCTAGGTTATTGATTTAATCCAAACAGATGTTGGAAAAGGGTTAAAGCTACTAATTAAAATTTATGTAAAACAGGTATTTAAAAAGTACCAGGAAAGAGCTGAAGGTGTGGCTCAGTGGTACAGTGCTTGCCTAGCATATATGAGGCCGTGAGCTTAATTCTCAGCGTCCCATATAAAAAAATTAAATATAAATAAATATTTTAAAAAATACCAGGTAAGGATTTAGGGTTGTTGCTCAGTAGTAGAGTACTTGGATAGTATGCATGAGGCAGTCTGTTTGATACTGGACCCACATTAATAACAACAACAACAATAATAATAATAATAATAATAATAATAATAATAATAATAATAAAATATATTTTGTTCATCCACAACTAAGAAAAAAATTATTTTAAACAAGTACAAGAGTGCTATGGCCTGTAACCTTCTAATTATCTGTGTTCTAATTAAGCCCTTGCAATTCAACTTTCTTGTTATTTAAATTAAAGTCCAGTTCCACTTTTATTTCCTGCCATACCAGGTCTAAGGAGTTTGCGTGAATATTAGGAATGCTTCTAAATGTCACTTTAATAAAGTGGTTTTACATATTTAAAAGCTCAGTTGAAAGCAAACTTGGTGGCACAGGCCATAACCCCTGTGGCACAGAAGAATTATACATGGGTATCATGAGTTCAAAGCTACCATCAGCAAAAACAAGGCACTAAGCAACTAACTGAGACCCTCTCTCTAAATAAATACAAAAAAAGGACTGGGGATGTATCTCAGTGCCCCTGAGTTAAATACCTGGTACCAAAAAAAAAAGAAGAAAAATGAAAAAAATTCACTTGAGGACAAATACATTAAAGAAACAAACAAAAAACACCTTAATTTTGGACAAATTAACTACACTATTGTGAGGATGGCCTTAGGCCTGGCCTAAAAAAAACTCCATTTTAAAAACTTCAGTTTGAAACATGCAGTCCCACCAGGCATGCCTAAAGAAGCCCTGAAGTATTGCCTTCAGACATAAACAAATCACTTCCCCTCACCATAAACAGAGTGAGGCCTCTGGCAGGTTGTCCTCACCTAATAAGAGGGAAGGGGGAGAAGACCAAGGTGCAGACCACCAGACCAGATGTTTCTGGCCCTAGAGTAAATGATGTCATGGAAAAATCTGGTGGTAACTAACAAGGATTGAAAAAAGGGTAAAAAAGCTGCAAAATTTAGTATAAAGAGTAGAGCAAATGAACAGATGTTCAGCCAGCTCAATAAAAAATGCACTTGAGCTCGGGAGGCTGATGAGGACTTGGAATGACATCTCATCACTTCTCATAATTTGTATTATCCTCACCACTCTTAAACTCTACAGACACACCTTAGTGAGAGGGGGAAAGGTAAAAGACTATATGATGTTCTTCTCATGTGATGAAAACTTAATTTCAGTGGGGAGAAACCCAATGGGGAAAATAAAACCAAGAGGCAAGATCTCCCACACACCCAAAATATATATTTTTATGAATAAAAATTTTATCAAAATTACTTTAAAATTTCATTTAACTTTTGTTCTGTCTGGTCTTATGAGAAAGCAAATTTTATTTTAACCTTCTAAGCAATGTCCTAAGGCATTAATATTTTCCCAGAGGGAAAAACAATATAATGCATTAGTATAATTTAAAAATTTCTAGTATTCATAATAAAAATTAAGAAGGACAGGTTAAATCAATTTAATAATTTAAACCACTATATCCAAAATATTATTATTTTTGAAAATATAAATTGACTAATAAATAAATGTATTTTTCAAGCTTCATCCTAAAATTCACTCTTGACGTCTCAGGGATATCTATGTTCACCACAGCTATATTCTATGTTTGAGATTCATAAATACCCTGACCTCAGCAAGGTGAAAAAAATGGACAACTCAGTTCTGTGTCATAGGTTATGGAATAAACATACCAAACAACATTCTCTCAGGGCCAAAGAACAGGAGAGACTCTGCACTTTGAGAGAGAAGCCATCTACAACTCAGAAGTGTACAAAAGTGGAAACTGTTTCTCACAGGATTCTGGGCACGGGTCCATTTTCATTTTAGATAGCATACTTTAACCAAAAGAGGTTGATATACCTGGAGAGAAGACTCTAGGTAATCAGATCATCAGTAACCCAGAAACTAGAGTCTAGACATTTTAAAAAAATTATTTTGCAGTTTTGTATTTAGCCTAATGCAGGGTTGTTATTTCAATTTTCTTCTTTAGTATGGGGTACTCTGAGAATATCATCAAACATTAAAGGAATAGAAGTCTATACATATTTCCATATGATTCAATAAAGCCTGTCAAGAGATTAAAGTTTATATTTAAATTAATAAAAATTTAACCAGTACCTATAAGGCACATTATGTTTTTCACATAACTTCTGTTCCACATGTGATTGAATCCTGGCATTCAGCCCATGTTTAGTGAAGTAGATATCTATCACTGAATAAGAAGAAACCGTATAAAAATTATTGTCTCAAGTGTGGGCTTATCATCAATTAAGCCTGGGTTCATATGGGATCTTTTTACTGCATTAGGTGATAGTTGGTAAGGTTACTGAACTTCAGAGGGAGATATGGTTGCCAAAAAAAGCACCCTTCTTCTCAGAACACTTTATCATAAATCACATCTCCAGCCCATTTGTTTTTAAAGACAAGCCAAGCTAAGATGCTTAAGGCCCCACTGAGTTGCTGAGTCTAGCCTTGAACTTAAAATCCTTCTTCCTCAGCCTCTTAAGTCACTGAAATTGCAGACATACATTACGATATTGGCTCTTGTTTCTTGGTTTTTTGAATAGGCAAAATTGAAATGATAAGCAGAGAAGCAGCTGTTATAATCACCCCTTTATTAATTCTGGCTTAATTCCTAAGGTTTAAATATTGAAACCCATATTTCAATGTATACTGAAGGTAACATTATCTATTATAGTCAACAGTCTGTTGATCTCCATTTTATCCAGACAATTTTTTACTGCCTAAACTTGATTTAATTTGAAAATGTTACTCAATATGTTTGAACTTCTGGTTTTTCTTCTGGCATTATTA
The DNA here is from genome assembly GCF_047511675.1 of Marmota flaviventris. NCBI lineage: Eukaryota > Metazoa > Chordata > Mammalia > Rodentia > Sciuridae > Marmota > Marmota flaviventris. Next base: position 1,062,800 of record NC_092509.1, read on the forward strand.
GGATACTAGGTTCAAACCATACAGCCTATGGAAAATTATGGTGTGCTTATAGCTAAAGAGAAGACTATATGATAAATAAAATTTTAAACTCATGAGGATGAGTTATTTTCTTTATTTTTATGTAACCTTGGTGAATAAGATACAGAGTACACAACCAAACCTTAAATCTTTTAAAGCAGGCTCTAACTCTAGTTAATCAAGAAAAATATCAAATACAAAAAGTTGTGTTGCAAAATCACATAGCAGTTGGTTTGTTATCAGAAGCACAGGAATGGGTTTCTGCCATATAATAATATCAGTATGACTTCAATACATATGATATCTTTAGATGCAGCCACACAGCAGTTGATCAATGATAAGTTGCAAGAATGATGAGCTTGTTTCGATACCATCTGGAGATGGCTTTTAGTAATCCTAGACAGGGGGATTGTGTTCTAGTCATATCACAATACAGCATATTTTTTGAAGCCTGTGGATGCAGAGCTCTTACCTCCTTGCTAATAGATCATTGCAGAAGACTTCAGGTGTGTAGATTTTTTGATGATGAAACCTATAAGAGTGGATCATTGGAAAGGCCAAACATGGCTATAGCTATTCTGTTGTTGATGCTTCCAAAAGGTTATTGTTATTATTATGATGATGATTATTATAAGTATTATTATCATTTATTTAAGTAACAAATACCTTGATTAAGTGTATACATTAATTGTCATAAACATTTTTTTTTCTGAGCATGTCTTCACTATGTAAAATATTGATCATGCACCTTTGTTTTCTGGCCTATATATGAAAGGGCCTATGGAATGATGCAGGATTCTGAGGGCTGAATGCTCTGGGCTACCTGGAGCTATTGTTACCTCTGCATAAGCATGACTACACTTCCAACTCTTCCTCACATCTCTCAATTGCTAGAGACCAAAATTTTACATCCTGGGTCTCAACTCCCACACAGCAACTCGCATAGTCTTTAGGATATTTGCAGGTGAGAGATATCTCAGTCCTGATAGATTAATGGAGATTTTTAGGGGAGTAGTGGCACCTATGGACACAAAGAAGCATACAACACTTTGTTGCCTCAGTCCAATTACAGTGAACTCCTGTGGAGAGCTGTTACATAGTGGGATTAGTTCCTTGTAAACAGAAATAAGGATTCTGACTGCACTGTGTGCAAACACAAACCTTGGAAGTTGAACTATCAATGAACTGCTGAAGCCCAGGCCTCAGCCCTTGGCCAAAGAAAAAAGTGGCAGCAGTGGCATAGATGATTTGGAGAAGTAGTCAAATGAGTCATGTGCAGCTGCTGTGGCCATGGGATGAATGGTTTCTATAGATCTGACAGCAAAAACTGATACAAGTGTAGGAGAGACTACCAGAATGAGAAATTGCAAAATAATCAAGAAGTATAGGAATCCAAAGTATATCCAGGAGAGTAAGATCTCTGTATTTTGAAAATACCCATCAACCTTCTCCATTGTGATGATTGAGTCTGTGGAGAAGAAGAAGGATAAAGGCCTTCAAGTCCAGTCAATGGATGATGCATAAAATGAAACAACAGCAGCCAATGGCTCCAGTGAACAACTGGCATGGCCAGCCCAGGTATCCAAGTTTACCCCATTTTACCTGTTAAGCAGAACTGGTGGACTTTTAAAAATAATTTACCCAGGTGGCAAGAGAGCAAGATTATTATTTTTTGTCTGTAAGAATTAGAGATAAACAGCGTTCTGTGTTGCACCTTAAGAATGGAGAGGTTAGCATTGCTCCTTACAGTTGAAGTTGTAAAATGCTCAATGCCATGAGGCATTTAAGGACAAAAAAAGACCAAGTATGTTAGTACCTGGCCAGGCTTCCAGAGGGCTGTATTTTTAGCAAGTAACCAAGGTCATAAACACTCATATTCAATCTATGTACTCAAGGTCAAAAACATTTGTTTGTGAGCATGCTCTTACATCAGTAAAATGTTGTTGATATGCCTTCTTTGTCTGACCTGCATAAAAAAAAAGTTCTATTTTAATAATTTGGGGGGCTGAGGGATAGAAGCTAGAGTTTGGTTATGGGCTATTGCTGCCTTCAAAAGTAGCATGCCTACCATCCCAAAAGTTCCTCACATCTTCATTCAACTGCTTGAGCCCGAAACCTTGCTTTTTTGATATAAGCTCCTGCACAACAGCCACAGATGTGAAATCATTTTAAATTTGAGACTATCACAAATCCTCTGCTTTATGCAAGGGGTATTGTGTTGTTTTGTAGACATACTCTCAGATAAAATTCATATAGTGGAGATTTAGTATATTATTTATTTTAGATTACACATATGGCCTTAATGTTGTCTCACCCTCACTTTTTTAATGTAGTGTTTCATATTGTCCATTTACAAAACTTTTGTGATACAGATACAGTCCTTTTGTTGCAGTTTCCATAGCATCCTGCATTTTCATCATGACTGAAATGAAATATGGCTGTTTTCAAATTTCTCCTGATAAGAAATTTTAAAAATATTGCTTGTTCTTGATTTTTCAATTCAATTTTCAGCAATTTCCCAAGTTTATTTTAAATCCTTGCTATTAGCTTTAGATGTTTTTCTCAAACATATTATCCCCATTGAATAAAAAGTTCATCAGATGTAAAAATTTTGGTTTTCTTTTTTTTTTATTCTTTCTTTTTTTTAAGGGGAGAGGAATGAATACTTAACCCAGGGTAGTTCTCCTAAACCCCTATATCATCAGGCTTTTTAAATTGTATTTTATTTTATTTTTAGTTTTCACACAAATTCTTGCTTAGTTTCTTAGGGCCCTCTCATATTATTTAGGCTGAATTTGATATTGTGATTCTTCTGCTTAAGTCTCCCAAATTATTAAGATTGCTGACATGAGCCACATATGTGTGTAACCCCCCTCCCCTTTTTGAATACATGTCACTACTTAAAAATGTCACTACTTAAAAATAATGATGAATCATGGCTTCTGAAGGAGGTAAGTTTTGCCTTTGTGTCAGGCATATTTGATCTTGGTATGTACTTAAAAAATGTGGGCACACAACAAAGCATCTTTGTAAGATCCTGTTTCAAAATAAAAAAAAGAAAAGAAAAAAATTGAGGATATAGCTCAGGATTATTAATTCTCTCAGTTTAACCACCAGCACTACACTCATATAAACACACACACTCACACACACACACACAGTACTTGTGGGATTTTGAAAATATTTTTTACACTGAACAGCTGTATTAACTTCATCTATTACAAAAGGCAGAATTAGTGACATAATATCATGGGTCCTTTAGCCTTATCTGTGTACAGAAATTTGGTAATGCGATTTTACTCCTACTCTAGCCAAATGCAGAATGCATTCTACAAAGTTTGGGTCAGGGCTCTTCTTCTTTTTTTATGGCTTTTATAAAGTTGTGGCTATGAAAGAGTACTAGTCAGGTACCTAGTCAGGAAATATTTTTTAATGTTTTTGCTTTTGCTTTTAGAACACTGTCTCCTCAATGAGAACAAGCTCACCTTAATTTATTAGATTCTGAGATATCATGTGAAGAAGATTCAGGGTGCTTTTTTTTTGGCAGCCAGATCACCCTCTGAAGTTCAGTAATCTTAACAGCTAAACATATGCAGAAAAATATTGCAGATGAATGCAGTTCAATCCAAATGTGAACTAGTAAGTTTTAGAGTGACTTCTTATACAGTTATAGACAACAATGTACCCAGTGGAGGGAAAATGTCAGGTTTTAATCATATGTGGTACAGTGAATATCTGGAAAACAGCAGATATCTTATAAGCAGTATTTTAATTTCTTTTATTTAAGTTCATATTCCCAGCCCTGATCCTTAGTCTTTTAACAATGAAAATGGACCAGCTTGCCTTTTGGACTTGATTCTGGGCCCACTCGGCTTAGGTTGGAGTCAGTGCCTGAAGACTTGTCCAATAGTCCCTTAGGTGCCATTCTTTTAATCATTTTGTAGGCTTTCTGTCATGGATCAGGAGCCTAAATTTCTGTGCTAAGAAGAAGCTGAAAACAAATCACAGGGAGAACTCTGAAAACCCTGAAAGCAAGAAAATGATAAGTGTGCCTTGTTACCTTGAGACTGGATAAGTAGGTTGTTTGAAGCTGGCAAGAGTGGCAATGGTGGAAAATGAAAATTTTGGCTAGGGACTTGTTATGAGGGGGCAACAATTGTGATATATGCAGTACAGGAGAGAAATAAAGAATTTCCATGCACTTCTGCCCCTTTCAATGCTTTATTCATTCAATTACTCAACATAATTTCACTCTATAGGTTCTTAATCAAGAAAACAACAATTTTTAATGCTAGGTACTGCAATAGACATAATCCATTCAGAGCTAACAATTATAAATTAATTCTAAGCACTGCAAAGCACACGTAATAATGACAGGCTAATTACAGACATTCCCTCTGCATGCTAAGTTCAAAAGTCTCAAGCCTTAGGCTTTATGTCCAGCATATGCAAACTCACTCAGACCAGGGTGATCATGACAAAAACCAAGGCAGGGCTTTCCTAGTGTGGAGCAGATGACTGGTTGAGGAGAGAATCATAGGGAGAAGTTGCAGCTCTCACCAGGGTCCAGACAAGGGCATAGAGTTGGAGAGTGGTGAGTATTATGCAGAGGATCAGGAAATGAAGACAACTAATGGGGTGTCAGGTCCTCATCAGGCTCTCCATCTCAAGTGCATCCTTGTTTTGGCTGGCTGAATCCCTGTTCATTAGCTCTATTATTTACATAAAATTTTGGGCTTTTTGACCCCCCTTGAAATCTTCTTCAGCTACCACCAGGTTTATCATTATCATTTACCCTGGGGTCAGAAACATCTTGTCTGGTGGTCTCCACCCTGATATTTATGCCTTTCTCTCTTATCAGGCTAGGAGAGCCTGCCAGGGGCTTCACTCTATTTATCAGGTTGAGGGGAAATAACTTGTTTGAGGCCATACTGGAGTGCTCTGTTTGTGTGTGCCTGGTGAGACTGCAGGTTTGAAACTAGAATTTTTAAAATAGAGTTGTGTAGGCTCAGGCCTGAGGCCATATTCACAGGACTCCTCAGTGGGTCTCTGTGGCAGATCAACCTCCATCCCCCCCCCCCTTACTAGTCTAGTGAAGCTTAGATCAGCAATTAAAAACCTGGGCATTTTGTTCGATAATTGTATGGTGTTTTCAGCTTGTCTCTAAAGCCCTTTGTGGGCATCCATGTGCCATGAGTCCAGCATGTTCCCACATTGTGTGGTGAAGACTGGAATAATTATCTGAAGAGAACCCCAACTTCATTTGTTGTTTCCATGCACAAGAGAGATTGTACTTTTAGAGCTTGTTATGGAGGGTTTTTTTTTTTTAATGTGTGTGTGTGTGTGTGTGTGTGTGTGTGTGTGTGTGTGTGTGTGTGTGTTTTGTTTTCTTTTTGGTACCAGGAATAATTCAACCCAGGGGTGTTCCACCACTGAATCACATTCCCCAGCCCTTTTAAAATATTTTTATATGGAGACAGGGTCCCTTTGAATTTCTTAGGGCCTCATTAAGTTGCTGATGCTGGATTTTAACTCAATGCTCCTCATGACTCCTGAGCTTTTTTAATGTAGGGGAAGTAGTATCACAAATTCAGAACAACAATATAATTTCCAGAACTTAAGCTTAACTCTTCCTAGGTCTGAGAATTAACCTCTAATTTTCTAGCTCTCTGTTCACATATTCAAATCTAGGGTTCTTTTTTCATAGTGAATTAGTATAAAATAGAAGGGATAATAAAATTACAGTGTAATCAGGATAATGAACCTCATTCTAAAACAGCTGGAGGCTAACTGGGAGATATGTTAATGAGCACCATTAAGGCCTATTTCAAATGTAAAAAAAAACCTTAATGCCCACTTTTGGGAATACCTTCAACAAAGTCCTTTGTCCCGTGGTGAAGTTGCAAGAGGAAAGATGGGTCATGGAAAAGATGAAAATGAACCCATATGGTAGTCAGGATGCCTTTTCTAAAACCTATTTTAAATATTTTTTTCCATGTCTGCTGAAAAACATCTGTAAACTTTTAAGATGGCACACAAAAATGAGTTTATCTGGTATCATTCCCCATCCCACATGGTGGGAGTTCTATTTCAACTTGCTTAAATAAATAGATTTTATTCTTCAAAATTTGTGAGACAAGCACCCAGATGCAATTGGCAAAGTGAGAAATTTTGTTTCATCTCAAAACTCCACTTTCAACATTATCAATGACTATTTTCCCATATTTCATTTCATTTTTCTTCAAGAACTAGAGAGGATTTTTAAAAGATTTGATTTATCATCTGTGTAGGAATGGCAGAAAATCTCCATAAACTCAACAAGCAGGACTGGAGAGGCCTGTCACAGAAGAGAAGGGGGAAGGGGGAAGAAGAGAGAGGGAAGGGGGGAGAGGGGGGAGGGGGATGGGGAGAGGGAGAGGGAGAGGGTGTTGATATTTATGAGCTCATTGGGGATGAGGAGGAGCAGGGGGGAGTGGGCTCTTACTTCTTTATTGGCTGAGAGTTCACGCCACTTTGGAGATATGGAGGTGTGCCATTGTGCCATTAAAAGTTCACGCTATTCAATGTCATGGACCTGAGCTCCTGGAAGAGAAATGCTCCAGGCACCATCTTTTTTTTGAAGAGAGAGAGAGAGAGAGAGAGAGAGAGAGAGAGAGAGAGAGAGAGAGAGAGAGAGAGAGAGAGAGAGAGAGAGAGAGAGAGAGAGAGAGAGAGAGAGAGGAGAGAGAAAGAATTCTTTTATTTTTATTTTATTTTTTTTTTAGTTTTCAACGGACACAACATCTTGTTTGTAGGTGGTGCTGAGGGTGGAACCTGGGCCGCATGCATGACAGGTGAGTGCTCTACTACTTGAGCCACATTCCCAGCCCCTCCAGGCACCATCTTTACCAACAATCCAAGCTTTTTAAATATGAATAAAGCAGAATAAAATTAGGTGACATTAAAAAGAATCTCTTCTAAATGAGGTAGTGTAGTTTATGTGTCCCAATAAAGGTCCTCAATTCATTTTGTTTTCATATGTAAGACCTTTTTAATTAAAATGGCCCTGACCCATAGAAACATTCCAAACATTTCAGTAAGCACCTTTCTCTGGTGTGGCAGGAAAATAAAAGTGGGACTAACTTGAATTCAAACGACATGAAAGATCAATCTCTCTCTTTCTTTCCTTTTTTTGTTTTTTGTTTTTTGTTGTACTGGAAATTAAACCCAGGGCCCCACACTTAGAAGGCAAGCACTCTACCAGCTGAGCTATATCCCCAGTCCCATATTTTGGGAGTCAAAACCAGGGATTGAAGTCATGGGCGCTCTACCACTGAGCCACATCCCTACCCTTATTTTTTAAATTTTTACTTAGAGAAAGGGTTTCACTGAGTTGCTTAGCTTCTCGCCATTGCTGAGACTGACTTCAAATTCAGGATCCTCCTATCTCAGCCTCTGAAGCAGCTGAGATTACAGGCATGCACCACCATGCATGGCCAACTTCCATCTCAAAAACTAAAGTGCACAGCAAATTAGGTCACAGGCTGTCAACAAATAGGTACACTATGAAAAAAACTATTTTTTTAGTTGTTGATAGACCTTTATTTTATTTACTTATATGTAGTGCTGAGAATTAAGCCAAGTGCCAGACAAGTTAGCTACTGTTAGACCAGGACGCAAGAAAAGACCACCGACTCCAATTAAAATCAAATTAAAGCAAGCTTATTATTTCGACCGGCTGGGCTGCCTCTCCCTCCCAAAATGGCGGGAACAAGACACCACCCCAGCTTTCCTGAAGCCCAGCTTTATAGCCCAGAAAGTTACACAAAGGGGGGTTACAGATAACAGAACTCTGACAAGCATCACACTAATGGTAGTTTACATTTTTTTGCTGGCCCCAACATCAGAATTTATGAGGACCATTAGAGCCTCAGAGAGAGTTGTTGTCTGGCCAGGGAAGGCCAATATTTATGAGGTGTCACTAAGTTTCAGAGAGGGCTGCTATCTGGTCAGAGAGCCAGGCATGGGTGAGTTCAAGGCACGGGAAGACATTTCAAGCAGGTTCAGAATTTGCAGTAATTTATAGTAAAGCTGAAATTATCTTTTCATGGTTTTGTGGCGAGATGCCCAATTTTAAGAAAAGATCAGGTTGGGTCTATCACTACCACTGAGCTCCAGCCCCAGCCCCCTGGTACATATTTTTTTATGGTGGATACTAGAGATTGAATTTAGGAACACTGGACTACTGAGACTCAGTCTCAGGGTTATTTTTTACTTCATTTAGAGATGAGGTTTCACTGAGTCATTTAGCACCTCACTTTTGCTAAGGCTGTTTTGAAATTTGATCCTTTTGCCTCAGCCTCTCCAGCAACTGGGATTACAGGCCTGCACCAACACACCCAGCCTTTGGTATATTTTCAATACCTATTATAAATAGATTTTAACCAGTAGCCTTAAGTCTTTCCTAATATATGTTTGGATTGAATCCATAACCCAGAAATCAGTGAAACAGAGAATCTAGTTTTATCTCCAAAACTGTTTCTTCTATTAGAGTGTCTGAGTTAAGATTACCCATTGAAGAATTTACTGTATACTGTGGTTTCATCCTGACCTCCCATATGTACCTCGTTCTGAGTTTTAGAACAGTCTGAAAAAAGGTGCCCACAGATACCAAATATCTTGGAGTACTTTAAAAACACCAGTATCTGAGTCTTGCCTTCTAGGGACCAGTTTTAATTTTAAGTGTGTAGTTTCTAAAGGCATTAGTTGAATAATCTGCAGCTGGAAGGCATTTTCTGATAATACCTTTTCTCTAAAAGGCACTTAATTTGTTCCCTTTTATTAGATACTGTGAATGAAGATACAATAAAAATAGAAGTGCAGCAATATCTTCAGCAAAAGGATTTCAATTGCATTACATATATACCCATATTTTTTTTAAATTTATTTTGAATTTAAATTACATGCAAGTTCAATCTATTTCTTTCTCTCTTTTATTTTATTTATTTGCTTATTTGTGGTACTGAGGATTGAACCCAGGGATTAACCCATGGGCATTTTACCAATGTGCTACTGTAAGGGTAAAAGAAATTGAAGTTAAAGCGTAAAAGTTAAAGGGTAAAAGACCGGGTGTTGTAAATTTTCTAAGCTGCAAGGTCTGAGTTAAAATGTAAAGGATTAGGTATTGTTAGGTTTCTATCCTACCTGCAAAACCTGAAATTTCTGTAGCTGTTAAGACAATGCTTGGAACTGCCCAGTAAATATTTCCCCTGACTATTTGGATTGTTTAATAAGGGCTCTGTGTGGTCGCATGTAGGCATTGCAGGGCCTGGACCAATCAGGTTAAATGTAACCCCCTCCTTAGGAATGACCTATCACTCCAGCCTGACCTGTTCCCGCCAATGAATGAAACAATCATGTTTAGGAGTTGTTGTTCAATTTTCCCGTGCCTCATGATGATTTTTTCTGATGTATACAAGGCCCTCCGCCCTCCCCAAAAAGTGTACTTAAGCAGTGCTCAGCCCCTGCTCGGGGCTCTGGGCTGCTTTCCCTTCTTGAGTGGGCATGGAGCCCCAGCATGCTGGTTCAATAAATCCCCCTTCTGCCAATTGCATGAGTGGTCACTTGGTGGTCTCTTTCTCCGACGTTTCGCAGGAACCTTACACTACATACCCAGTCTCCACCACTTTTATTTGTTTATTTATTATTGAGACAGGGTTTACTGATATGCTTAGGACTTTGCCAAGTTTTTGAGTCTGGTCTCTAACTTGAGATCCTCCTGTCTCACCCTTCTAAGCCACAGAGAGTACAGGCATGTACAACCTTGTAGTAGTACCCCAAATTATTACTAGTGTATTATGTAGCATTTTTATTTTGGGCTTTTAAAGAACCTTAACACTTTTATCAAAAATATATTTATTAAATGTATGCTGTTGCCAACATTTTTTACATGTTTTTGTACCCTGAATCCTTATGTTTTTTTATTATTATTTTTTTTAATTTTTGGTTTGGTGCTGAGTATTGAACCCGGGAGTGCTTTCCACTGATACACATTCACTGTCTTTTTTATGTTATATTTTGAGACAGGCTCTCACTAAGTTTCTTGGAGCCTTGTTAAGTGAATGAGGCTGTCTTCAAACTACCAATTCTCCTGCCTCATTTTCCTGAACTTCTAGGATTCCAGGCATGTTTCACCACTCATGACAATTTTACATTATTATAATAGCCATTCCAACAGCACTGTACAGGCTGCAGGAAATTCATTTGATTTATGAATTAAATCCCTGAGGCAAGTTTATGTGAAGTAGCCAGTGTAAAAGTGTTGTGTAAAGATTTCTTGGGAATAAACAGGGATTTTTTTTCTAACCTCTCTTGTGAATGACTGTTGGAAACCATAGTCCATAAAAGTCCTAGAAAAAAGAATGCAAATTTATTTGTTTGCAGTTCACAGATATTTGCACATGCCCAGTCACCTTTGCATCTAAAACTTTAAACTTCAGAACATAGTAACTAGAACAAAATTTGTTAAAGTTGAAATAGTGCACAAACAAATTTCTTTTAGGAGCAATTGGTAGTTGTGGAGTTATTACTGTGGTCAGCAGAGTTGGGCCAGGGCTCTGGAAGGTCTCACTCAGGGTATTGGTGATTTACTTTATTCTACATTATTACACCCACAATACAATACTCCCAGCAATAGTAATTGAGAAAATATGCTGATAATGTCTTGAGCTAAACTGGCACCTTTGATATTTGCCTACTTCCCTGCACTGATCCCAGCTGAGTAATTAACATGCAACCAGAATGTGAATAGGGTATTTCCTGGGCCTATTGTTTTGGGGTCAGCTGCTCCATTAGTGTGTGTGGGGGGTCTGAAACCAGGCTGGTGCAAGTATTTTTGTATATGTTCCTTTGCTCTGGCTGAGATCTCTCATTTTAAATGACAAAAGATTTAGAGTAATGTGCTCGGACTTATTTTTCATACACTTCACAGTTTACATCAAGAAGAAATGCCGCAGTCTGTCTGGGCACAAAGCCTTGTAGGTTCAAACAGTAACACTTTATTTCAACTCTCACCAGCATTGCACACATGCTTTTTGGCCAACACCACTCACATGGCCCTTCCAGCAACCCCCCACACTGGAAATCACTCCTCAGGCACTTCCCCAATCAATGGGCACTCTCAGGGAATCCCCAGGAGAACTCCAAAGTAGAGCAAGAACTTCAAAGTAGCGGGCACCCAAGGCAGCAAGAGCCACAACATTGCCTGACAGTAAAGGTCAAATATACAATGCAATCAATCCAGCATCATAGCAATTGGATATAGCTTAACTCAAATCATCATCTCAATGGTTCCCTGGCATAACCTTTCAAACATTCCCTCTGGCAAATGCCAGGTATCATTCTGACAGGCTGTGGCTCTCAACAAAGAAACAACAGCTAGAATTTATCTCAACACCCCTTTACATACAAAATATACGTTGTCATTGAATATGTTGGAAGTTTAATCAAGGTTTATTAATTAGAGAACAGGCTGATCTAGAGAGAATGTAAAGTACCACCAAGTGCTATGTTTTCAAAACAAAAAGAAATGTGAGATATATAGACATGCAGAATAATTTTTTGAATTTTTCTTTGTTTATTTTATTTCATTTTTAAATAGAAAGCAAATAGAGGAAAAAGGAGACCCAGGTGGGAAATATAATTACTGGCAGGACTATGAAACATTAAAAAATAGAATCTAGATTTCAGAAAAGAAAGATTTGACATATTGTATTTGGAGATGTGGATGGCATGAGTGTCCATGATAAGAATGTTGTAAGCTTCTGAAAGAAAATTGATATGGTGAAAGAAGCTTATGTAACTCAGATCCTCACTTAAGCCATTTTCTGCCCCCCAAATAAGCCATGCTAGGTAAACCACTGCTTGACTCTACTGCTGAATACTGAATAAAGAAAAGATTGCCAATGAGAGGTTTGCTTCATACCTTCCACCTTTGTCATGTTTGTGTCTGTTATGCTATTGTTAATCAATCCAAAATTATACAAACAGTAATGACATTTCAGCCCCTTTGAAATTTGTCAGTGAATTCCTGACCACTTTGATGGAGGCTCACAGCAGGCCTATCAGGTGCCCTGGAGAAGACTTGGACCTGAATGGCAGCATTAGAACCTTATTTTCCTCCTTCTGAAATTAATCAATATTTTGAGATGACTTTCTGGCTGGAGGCAGAAAACAGGAATCATTTCAGAAGAATTGAGTCAGCTCAGAAATGAGTCAAACCTAGCTGGGCACTGGGCTCAGTAGTTGACTGGTCACAAATATCTGCATTGGCCTCGTGATTGACAGCCTTGCACAAAGAAAGATCAACCTTGGTGCTTTCCCAGTTTCCAGGTAAGTCGCATGGATCCCAGGCATTGGGCACTCATCTGCCTTCCTAAAAAACCTGCAAAGCCACTATCCAGTTGTTCATTCTTAATAGTTGCTGAACACTCTGTGCTTTTCAAGGCGAATAAATAAATAAATAACAGCATCATGACTGCTCACCCCAGCCTGCTTGTTTTTATGCAGAGTTGATCTGTTTCAAAAGGAGCTAAGTGGGGCTGGGATCCTGGCTCAGTGGTAGAGCACTTACCTAGCATGTGTGAGGTCCTGGTTTCGATCCTCAGCATCATATTAGATAAATAAGTAAATGTATTGTGTTCATCCACAACTAAAAATTATTTTTAAAAAAGAGGCTAAGTGTTCTGTCTTGCTCCCCAAGTGGTGCAAAAAGTCACATAATCATTAAGAGAGACTCAAGGAAGACGCAGGCATGGGGAGCCAGCAGGAAGAAGTCCACAGTTGAGGAGGGTCTGACTCCTGGCGCTCAGGAATTTCTAGAGGGAAGAAAAGGAACCCAGCGCCTCTCTGTGAACCGTGCCCCGGGCGGCGGCGGCTGGGTCCCCTGTCAGCCGAACTGGACGGGTTTATAGAGGGTTTCTCGAGGTCCCCAGTCCTGGGAAGGCAGTGTCCCCCTCTTGGTCTTTCTTCTTCTTTTAGTTCACTTGGGTCTAGGGTGGGCACCAGGCGAGCAAGTTGCCTCCAGAGTCGGAGCTCGCCCACACCAGGGCGGGAGGACAGGCCCGAGGGCAGCAAAGCCTGGCAGCAGGGGAAGCTAGAGCTCCCAGTCCCCTTTGTGGAGATGGCAGGAGGCCTGTATTGACTGCAGGCTGTGCTCTGGGCTCCATGCACCAGGCCTCGTCCCTGGATCGCTGGGCTCTGCAGGTTCCAAGGCTTGGTGGTGTCTCTGGCACTCTGTTCTAGGGCTCTTACTTGTCGCTCTCCATCACTGTGAAGGGACCAGCGTTGGAGCCCGCTTTCCTGAGGCTGTGGGTGCTGCCTGCTGTGTGCCCTGGAGACCAGGCTGCCCAGATTTTGGAAAGGACCAGAGTTCAGCATCTGCTCCATGACCCTGAAAGTGCCTCATTGGGGAAACCAACTCCAGTATGGAGCTCCTGGTCCAAAAGGGATCTCAGGGGACATTTGAGTTGGGGCATGGCTTGCAGAATGTGGGTCTTGGGAGGAGTTGGCAGACCTTAGCCAGACGACAGCAAAGAAGCCCCCCAGTTTACTCTCTGGGCTGGTTGCCAGGCACTGTCAGGTAGGACCACCTGGGGCCACCTGTGGGAGATCAAAAGAATGAAAACAACACCTCCAGTCCCGGGATGGCAGAGTCTAACAGAGGGGCATTTTCTAAAAGATGAAGAGATGGAAAATGATCAAAACTAGTATATTTTAAAGTTGAAATGAAAGCTTGCAAAATTTTGGGACCATATTTTTGTGTACTTTGTGCCTAAAGAAATATTAGGTCATTGACTCCCTTCTACTTTTTTAGTTTTTGTTTTTATTTTATTTTAGCAAGGAATCAGTTTTGCCAGCATTTTCCTCAGGAGCTGAGCATTACCCACAGCAGGGAAGACAAACTTATAATTCTCAGGTTGATTTTGACTTCAAGTCTGGGCTCTAGCACTTCTAAATGTAGAGGAAAATCATTTCTTGCTGTATTTTCCATGTGTGATTCCTTCCCTTATCCTCAAGGACCCAGTGATATTTGTTTATTGGTTTCATAAGCATCTATTTAAATGTAGTTTTTGTATGAAATACTCCCAGTTGCCACAGGGTGTAGTTTTTCAGAGAAAGCTACTAGTGGCTTCACTTTCCAAGAATGTAAGTCATTTCCTTTCTTTGATTTCAGGGAGTTGATATTACACAGCATCTGAACTTTGTGGGGACAATTTTCCATAGTACATCTGTCATTAAAAAGGCTTTTGGGTTTCCTTCCTAAGAGCAGTGCATAAATTTAAGCCAAGCAATGTTAAAGGTTAAGAAGTTTTTCAGCATCTAGAGTATTATAAGACTACTGTAGAAATAAATTTTAACAAACAAAATGTGATTATGCAACTCAATATTATATATCTGATATATTTTTTTAATTCACTAGAAATAGATGCTTCATTCTATGACTTAAGGCTTGTGTTGTATGCTCTCTCAAAGCAATTATCTGCATCTTAGTCACCATGGATGAATTTAAAAAAAGAAAAAAAAAGTACCTCATCCTTGGGAGTAGTTTAAAAAAAGAAAAAAAAAAAAAAGTACGTCATCCTTGGGAGTAGAGTTACAGGAATGCACCATTAGGTGAGTTTGTATACTCAACTTTAAGAATGTTACCAAATAGCCATGTACATGGTCATGCACTTCAATACCGGTGATACAGGATTCTGATGCTTGAGGATCAAAAGTTTGAGATTAGCCTTGACAACTGAGAAAAGCCCTGTCATAAAACAAAGAAGAAAAAGATCTTGGAGTATAACTCAGTGATAGAGGAGTTATGAGTTCAATTATTCATATTGCTAACTAAGTTAGAAATATTAAACAAAAATATTATTAAAATTAATACTATTAATATTTTATTATATAGAGTTCTCTCTAGCTGTAAATTCATCATAATTTTGCACAGGCATTGAAACCAATGTTCTAACAGAAAGCAGAGAAAGCACAGAAATTTTACAAGATGAATTATATTTTCAAATTAAATCAAGTTTTGAACTGTAACAAATTGTATAGATAAAATGAGAATCAACAGACTCCTGATTAAAATAATATTTCCTCATTATGTATCAAAACAAGTCCAATGTTTAAATATTAGGAAATAGGACACCATTTAAGATGGGATGATTTTAACAGCTGTCTTTCTGTTTGACATCCCAATTCTGCCTTTGTATGAACTGAAAAGAACCGGTATGGTGATGTGTTTCTGTAATTTCAGTGACTCAGGAGATTTACGCAGGGAGATTTCACATTCAAGGACAGCTTCAGCAACTGAGTAAATACTAAAGCAAACAGGGCTGGGGATGTGGCTCAAGCGGTAGTGAGCTCGCCTGGCATGCGTGCAGCCCAGGTTCTATCCTCAGCACCACATACAAACAAAGATGTTGTGTCAGCCAAAAACTAACTAACTAACTAAATAAATAAATATTAAAAAAAAAATACTAAAGCAAGCAAACAAACAAACTAAGCCAGGACTGTGTTGGGCAAGGTGCACACAACCATAATCCCAGAAGGATGGGAAAATGAGGCAAGAAGATGGTAAATTCAAAGTCACCCTCAGCCAAAGTGAGACCCTAGACAACTCAGTGAGACTCTGTCTCTAAGTATAATACAAAATAGGGCTGTTGATGTGGCCCAGTGTTAAGTGCCCCTGGCTTCAATCCCTGGTACAAAAAATAAAATAAAATAAAATAAAATGGGGCTGGAGGTGTGACTTTTTGCTAAAATGCCCCTGGGTAAGATCTCTGGTACAAAAGAAACAAAAATTCTGCTCTTTTGAATAAGTGTCTGCTGCGCCCCTCCCCTGACTCAGGCAATGGCAAGGCCCTACTGAGGTGGATGGTGCAAGGTGTCCATCCTCTGGAGGAGCACAGTATGTTTCTGGAAATGGGCTGATTTGTTTTTGTATTCCATTAATAAGTATAGTTGCGATTTCTCATATGACCATTAAGTATGAAGGAATAAAACATGACTTTCCCAATTAATGCAACTACTTCTAAAGAATAGATCTGTTTGCTCTAAATGCAATGATTCAGCTGTGGAGCGTAAATTGTTAATGTCTAATGAAAAACTCCCTGTATTCCTGTCAAGGAAGTTTTTGAAAAATTAAATTAATATCTAGAGAAGAAAAAATTAATCTTAAGAAGACAGATTAGTGCTTAGTACTGGGCAACTTGTTCTTGTTCCTGTGCACAATGGTTTGTGCTCTTACTCTTGTTTGATTAAAATTAATAACAAGTCAACCACTTGCCATAACCATGGCACCGGTTCCAGTCAGTAAGTCAAGAAAGAATAGTCAGGGTATAGGCCCATAGTTTGAGACATTTCTAACTATTATTAAAAGTTAACTAAGCAGAAACAGCTCAAAGCAAAACGCGAACTGAAAGTACAAATGCTTGCTTATGCATAAGCCAAGATACATTCTTCTATTCTAATTGTAGCTACATAATACTTTGTTTCTTTGAATAATGATTCCTCTTTTGTAACTACAAAGTACTGTGAGCCTGCCAAAATGAAAAATATATATGATCAACTTCACAAGTAAAGATTGGGATCAACACCTTCACTTTGGTGTCTGTGTTGTTTTTCCACCCCTCTTTCGCCGACTCCTCACCATCCGTTCATCTCCTGAGACCCCCTGTTGGAGCTGGTCTCCAACAAGTGTCACTATCTAACATCCAAGAGAATATGAAAATATTGATAACTCATGTAACCTAGAGGAGGTGAGTTTTGGCTTTGAGATAAGGTTAAGTTGAACCTCAATTCCAGTAAAGTTACTTAGCAAATATTCTTGTGAGACTTAGCAAATATTCTTTCACACTGAACACCTATGTGAACCTCATCTATTATAAAAGGTACAATAATCATAAATGCCAACATGTAACAATTCTTCAGCTTCATTTATATACAGAAAGTAGATGATATGTTTTTACTCCTACTCTAGAAAAATGTAGAATGTGTTTCCAAAACTTTGAATATGGTCTCTTATTATTTTTTATGAATTATATAATGCTGTTTGCTATGAAAGAGTATTAGTCAGGTATCTGGTCAAGAAACATTTGAATGTTTTTGTTTTTGCTTTCAGAACACTGTTACCTCCATGAGAACAAGCCCACAATACTTTTTAAATCATGACTTATTTTGGGAAAAAATATCAGGGTGTTTTATTGACAGCCAGATTACACTCTAAAGTTCAGTGTATTTACCAACCATCAGCTAATCATATGCAGCAAAGATTCCAGGTGAACTGAGCCTAAATTGATGACCATCCAAAATATGAGCTAATAAGTTTTAGAATGAGTTAATTAGTGACAGATAATTAGTTAATTTATTCACTATAGGCTGGATGCCAAGATTCAATCACATGATGTGCAGAGGTTGTATGAAAAACAGCAGTCATCTTATAGACAGTGATTTATTTTTTCTTCATTAAAATTTTGTTGATTCTCTTAATAAACTGTATTGAACTATAGAAAAATATTTATAGACATATATGCCTTTAATTGTGAAAATATTCTCCCACTACCTTATAAATTTGGTTGAATACTAGCACAATTATAAAAGCCAAATATCTCAATCCTGCCTCTAGAGTCAAGGTAAAATTGCAAATAAGTTTCCCTTTAATGTATTTATATTATAGAGTCTGGGCTGCTGAAATATCTGAAGACCTGGCACCATCCACCTCCTGTGACACCAATTCTTTATGTTTACCATGTGGGATCTGAAATGGGAATGAATCTGTTCTTAGAATCTAGTGAGAAATAATGCCCACATTTGTACAGTTCTGGGTTGGAGCTGCCAGCTGTCTCAATGTGCACTGTCTCTCCTGTTCTTTGGCCCTGTTGAGAATATGTCCAGGAAGTGTATTCCATCACCTAGGACATAAAAATGAGTGGTTCAGGCCTTTCATCTTGCTGATGTCAATGAATCCATAGCTCTCAATGTGAAATTTGGACACAGTAAACTGAGATATGCCTGAGACTTCAGGTAAATAGTGAATATTAAGATGGTTTTCCAAAAGTGCATGTATGTATTAATAAATTCATAGTGTCAATCCGTGATAATATATTGAATATAGAGTTTTTAGTTACAATTTGTTTAAGCTCTTATTTTCTTCTTCTCCTTCTCCTCCTTTTCCTCCTCCTCCTCTTCCTCCTCCTCCTCCTTTTTTTTTTTTTTTTTCATTTAAGGACAGGGTCTTACTGAGTTTCTTAGTGCCTTGCTTTTTGCTGAAGGTAACATTGAACTCACAGTTCTCCTGCAACCACCTCCTGAGCCACTTGGATTACAGATGTATGTCACTGTGCCTAACTTTTGTTTTTCATTTTTAATTTGAATAGAAAAACTTTAAAATTATACTTGTGAGTCTCTTTTTAGGGGTGAGAGATATGGGGACCTTGATGCCTAAGGAAATTGCTAATGAGTTTAAACCTCAAGCTGCTTTTCATAAAATCAGTGAACAGAAAAGTGAAATAAAAATTTAAACTAACTGTGATATCATTTCCATAAATAAAAATATATACATATTTATTCACAAATTGCTTTAACCTTATATACAGTGATAAGTGTCAATGCACTTCTGTCTGGGTTAGGTCCTACTATTGGAAGAAAATTCTCCCTCAAAGTAAGTCAACCCAAGGCATTTAATGCAATTCACAGCCACTCAAAATAATAATAATAAGAAGAAGGGTAGGGGGATTCTAGAATTGTGATGCACACCTGTAATATAAGTTACTTGAAAAAGCATCAAAGGAAAAATTTATTCTCTCTCTCTCTCTCTCTCTCTCTCTCTCTCTCTCTCTCTCTCTCTATATATATATATATATATATATATATATATATATATATATATATACAAGTAGTGAGGGTACACAAGTCTAAGACACAGTCCTTTTTTTCTTGAATTTTTATTTGTTGCTGTAGATGGATATAATATCATTATTAGTTTGTTTCTTTGTTGTTTTTTTAATGTGCTGCTGAGTGTTCAACCCAGTACCTCACACATAATAGAAAAGCACTGTACCAGAAGATTCTGACCCTTTTTTTCTTTGATATTGAGGGCCTGCTATACTCTCATGTTTTTAATTGTTGGACTCAGAAGTTTTAGGTGTGCTTCTTTTCACATTTTGACACTATTGTCAGCAGATCCAAGATCTTAAATTAGATAGTCCTTAATACAAAGTTTCTCATTTTGACTTCTTAGTTAAAGATTAGTTTCCAAGTATAGGTAGATGCAAACTATTATTGAATTAAATATTTTTTATTTTAGTTTCTTTACAAAAGTCTTTTTTTTTTCTTTTCTTAGGTCACTATGTTCTCAGGTTAGAATATTAACAGGAGATACTTTCAGTTCATGGGAAATATATATTTTTTTAAAATAACAAAAAAGAATTCGTTGAATGAATACTAATGATTTTAATGGAGGAAAAAATGATTTGTTGAGGGACCGATGACTGGAGCCAGTCACCGCGCCTTCCCCAGGGGCTGCGAGGGCGGATGGGAAGTAGGCGGGGGCTCCGGGTCCCAGGGCTGTGAGTGCCCACGCGGAGCCCCGAGGAGCTGAGAGCCCCCAAGAGGGCTGTTTCTGGGTGCGAGCACCGCTGCCCGAGTGTGCGGAAAAGGGGAGTTGCTTCCTGGAGGCGCCGTGGAGCTGGGAAGTTGGGGTTTGGGGTGGGGAGGGCGGGAAGCGGCGGGGGAGAAGCGGAGTCCCCGGAGTGAAAGGAGGCCTCCAGCGCCTCGGGAGAACTCGGGAGATGAGTCCTGGAGCGCGAGGCGGGGGGAGGCTGCAGCCCCCGGTGCAGGCCAGAGGAGAGCGCCGAGGCGGGGGGCGGGGGGCTTGGGGGGGGGGCGCAGGCGCGGCCCCCACTGGAGAAGCGAGCGCCTGCCGCCCAGACTGGTGCGGTGTTGGAGACAGCCTAGGCTCCAGCTCTCCCCAGGGCAGCGAGGGGAGGCAGGACTCGGGAAGTGCTGGGGGTGTGTGAAGGTGAAGGTGAAGCGGAGTGTCAGAGGCAACCACCAGCTGAACCTCTAGGAGGAGAAGGAGAAGGAGGGGAGACCCGCCCCACAGGCAGCCGCCCACGTCAGCGCCAGGGGCTGGGACAAGGGCCGCTGCACGACACGGGCTGACAGGAAGGAGCTGCAGCAGGCAGGGCGGCGGAGGCTCTGGCAGAGCAGGCCAGTCTGCGGATGGGAGCCAGGCCAGCAGCGGTGGGGGCGGGAGCCTGGGACGGGGAGCCAGAGCCGGGGGCGGGGAGCCGGAGCCAGGGCCTCAGAGGCGCCAAGCTAGCTCCCCTGTGACTTAACTTTCTGGGTGGACATGTGTGCCAGATGTGCGCTGGGGCCAGCCGGGGCAGGAGGAGTCCACCCATATTTCAGCTCAAAATTGTATTCATGGAGTTCTTGATGTCTAAAAAATTTTGCTTTATGAAAAGAACCAACTACTCTCAACTTTTATTCATTGTAATTAAATTATTCCTTTGTACATGGAATAAAAAAAGAAATTATTAAATTTATTTGAAGACATCCGAATAACATTTGGTTATGCAGTCTGCCTATTTTAATATGACTTGCAAAATTGAAAACTGCAGTGGAATTCAAAGTCAATAGAAAAATCTCTAAACTTTTTTAAGGACATTCATCTCAAAATGTGGTTTAAAATTAGGCACTTCACCATCTGACACAGGAAGAGAAAGATAAGAAACCAAATAAAATACTGCAAAGTCTGACAGAAACTCTCTTTCCAAAATTAGACTTATTAATCTTCACATGACAGACTCCATTTTCTACAGAGGGCTTATTTTTTAATATACAAGACCCACTCTCCTCCCCACTAAACTTAGAAAATTACACTGGTTTCTTGGGGCTTCTGCCCAAGTTTCTTCCTTATGAACCACTGACATTTCTGCAAACCTTTTTTTTAAACCTTTCCAAATAAAAACCTTTTTATTTGGAAAAGTAGTTGTGATTTAGGATTATCAGTGAAACCCCTTGGGGCTTTATTGAATCATATCAACAGCTGTCAGTAATAATATGTACTTTGCTGGCCACAACATAATGTATTGATATGTATAAAACAATGTTATAAACTGGAAAAAAATATTTTTTTATATAATTTATATGCAGTCTTATGAATAATACAGAGATCTTTGTGAGCATTATGGTGCCTTAGATAATAAATTTACCCTGTTCTCTGGCCTGCCAAGAGAGTTGTAAAGCAGAATATATTGGTTCACCTTTGTGATAATAAGCAATTTTAGTATGTCAGTAGGTTCTAGCTACATTTACTTCTGAGGTCTTAAAGAATAGTGTGCTCTAAATGGTTCTTGGAGTGTTTATACTGGCTCTGACTCTCCTGGGTAATGTTTCAGTGAGTGATAGGATCAGATAACAAGTGGCACTATTTCTCAAGTATTGATATTGTGATATCTCCTGTAGTTTTATTGCCTGGAGTAGCTGATTTTTTCTTAACTGGATCTGTAGTTGTTTGTATGTATTTTTAATATGATTTTTTAAAAGTGGTTTATAGACTTGTGTACATTTTCTAAGTGATATCACCCTTCTTTCTCAGTTATTTTTGCATGGATCAGGAATCAATAAGTCCTTACTGTTCTTGTTTTATCTTCTTGACAAAATACAGACACCCTTATAGGAAATGTTTCTCTTGAAACTGAAATAGCGATCAATTCATCACCTCTTCATGTGTTCCAAATGGTAACAAGACATCTGCATTGGTAGCAAATCATAATTGATTATATAAATTTAATTTAGAGTAACATGTTTACATAAACTTTGTGAGAATAGCCAAGCTTTCTGTGTTTATTAATTTCTCCTACAATAACAGTAAGGGTGGTGATTTTTGCATAGGAAGAAAAACTCTGATATTCAATCATTCTTTTGGCTGATAACATACAACTGAATTTTCAACATGTTGTAATTTCCTCACAGGATAACAAAGAAGAAATAAATTTATAAGCAGCACTTTATTGAAGGTAATAGCTTTTCTACAAGTGGTGAAACATTTCATTTTGTTCTTATTTTCTTAAAAAAGGCATAGACTGAGAAATACTTTCTGAGAAAGTATTTAAGCACTTTATTTATTTATATACATTTTTGGATGTTGATGGGTCTTTATTTTGTTTATTTTGTTTATATGCAGTGCTTAGATGAAACCCTGTGCCTCAAACATGCTAAGCAAGTGTTCTACCATTGAGTCACATTCCCAGCTCCAGGCACAAACACAGGTCTGTCAGCTCTTTCTTGATGTGTAGAATTTCTCACCCATGCCTCTGCTGTCTTGATCTAAGTATCCATACATTTACTTCACACTGATACAGTGATTTGATGCACATACACAATACCATTTAGTGCAACAAAACAGCATGGTTTATAACTTAAATCAATTTTAAGCATTCAAGCTAATTAGAGTCATAAAGCTATAAGAATAGGGCCTTTTAATCCACTGGTATATTAACCTATTTAAGATGGTTGGGCTTTTTATACAAAAAATCCTGAAGTAGTCCTGAAGAATATTTGGATTGAAACAGGTGAAAAATAATGGTTGAGGCCCACTGCTCTTTTGTGTTTCACTAATATTAATGCAGAGACCATTAGGAGCAGCACACTAGCTGAGCTGAATAAAGATGGCCAATTTCAAAGAAAATCATATTTTATATAATACAGGACCTTTCACATCAGGTTGACTCCTTTGGAAAGCAAATGTGTAAGCCATGCAGCTCACAAGACATGACATGGCTCATCCACATTCCGCATGGCTTCTGAGGCCTCTGTTTGGCAGCAGAAGACCCTCAACACTGGCTCTCACAAAAGAGATTCCTGCAGTCCAATATTGGGATTAGAAAATTGTAGTAAACTATGGTGAAAACAATTTTGAAGACAGATGCCTTCTGTTTGTTTCCAGAAAAAAGACAGTAAGGAAAATATGAGTGAAAAAGTCCTTTTCCATGAACTCCTATTTGTTTTGCTTTGTGAGCAAACCCTATAGAAGAAAATAGAATTCTGACTGTGAGGGGAAATCTGGACCTCCAGTGATTGTTATAGAAGAATAGGAAATGTTGACACCAAGGGTATGCTATCAAATACTTAGCATAGGACTGCCTACTTCTTTGAGAGAAGGCTCTGTGGTAAATAGAAAGTGCTGGTAAAATCTTTTCTTTTGGTTTCATGAAGCCTAGAGTTTTATTTGATGTTTGAGATCCATTGTGCTTTGAAATATAATCTTCTTAGCATCCCTGCCATAGGTTTATGTGAAAGGTGATTTAGCGTACTGTGGTGGGCTAACATCCATTGCTTCTTTTTATGGGAAACATTTTCTACTAAAAAAATAAAAATGGCTAATACTCTTTAATAGGGAATTTTATTCATCATTGAGTGGAGGCTTTCTTAAAATGCTTTTATTCAAACACATCTTTTTTTTTGAGACAGAGAGAGAGAGAGAGAGAGAGAGAGAGAGATTTAATATTTTTTTTTTTAGTTTTTGTGGACACAACATCTTTATTTGTACGTGGTGCTGAGGATAGAACCCAGGGCCGTGCGCATGCCAGGCGAGCACGCTACTTCTTGAGCCACATCCCCAGCCCCCTCAAACACACCTTTTATTTAAAATATAGAAATGACTGGCTTCACAAAGCCAGTTATGTAAAAAAAATTCAGACACTTTAAAATAAACAGATCACTCACATTATATTTTCTACAAAAAATATTTTATTTACCATTATATTTAGAAAAATATAAAATAATCAAATTATTTCACATACATATAAAAGTTAACCTTAGATAAAACATATATACATTTATACATAGTGTTCTAGAGTGCACATGCACATACATATTCTAAAATATATAAAATATTTCATCGACTTGGAGAAAAATTCCAGGAAGTATCTAGTATTGATATTATTTAATAAACTTTCATGAATAAGTAATTTCAAAATCATGTCTAAACTTGTGAGAAATAGTTTCATATGTTATCTTTATCCTAAGAAAATAAGTTTTCAGAGATTTATCAGAGGATAAATAATCTGTCATTCCTCACAGTCTTATCATGCATTCATTAATTTTCTTATTTTTAGCACGGATTCTCTAGTACTTAAGACTTCTTTCTTCATTTGTATATTTAGTTTTCCACTTCTACCTATTTTGTTTTACTTTCTTAATCACTCTTTGTATTCTGTTTTTCTCTCTCTCACTCAAAGAATAGATTTAAATGAGACAATATATTACTTTTTTAATAAATTAATATATTTTAGTTGCTTCAAAAGTATTTGCTTTTTTTCATAATATGTTACAGTTATTCTTGAGTATTACAAACTCCACAATGGAATATATAAAACATTTCAACATATATAAACATGCTTTTTTATTTTTGTATTTAAATATTTTATTTCCTCTGAATTTGCTCACAATCTTTTATAACGTAATTTTTAGATTTTATTCTAATTTGTTATAAAAGAGAGTAGAATGCATTGTAATTCATATTACACAAATAGAGTACAATATTTCATATCTCTTGTACACAACAGAGTCACACCATTCATGTCTTCATACATGTACTTAGGGTAATGACATCCATCTAATTCCACCACTTTCCTATCCCCATGCTCCCTTTCTTCCCCTTCCTCCCCACTGCCTCATCTATAGTTTGTCTATTCCTCCCATGCTTCTCCCTCCTTTCCATTACATATCAGCAATTTTATGTCAGAGAAAACATTCAGCATTTGGTTTGGGGGGATTGTCTTACTTCACTTAGCATAATATTCTTCAGCTCCATCCATTTACCTGCATATGCCATGATTTCATTCTCTTTAATGATGAGCATTATCCCATTTTGTACAAAAAGAACATTTTCTTTATCAATTCATATACTGAAGGGCATCACAGCATACTACAAGAATGCAGCTACAACAATGTTTATAGTAGCACAATTTTAAAAAAGGTTTTAACTATCAGATTATAAATGCTTTTTCTAAAAATCTGATATAAAGGTATAAAAATTCTACATGGTTTCTATTGAACATTGTGGATGTTGAAGGTGTTGAATATTTTCTTATATATTTATCATCAGAAATACTATTATTTCTACTAATAAAATGTTTCTAAAATGAAAATATTAAATGGAGAAGCCAATAAAGTAATAGCCTTGCCTCATAATGTATTAGGTGTAAGAATTTGTGAATATTATAGTATTTTTAGGTGTAAAACCTTAGCTATATTTCATTTGAATCTTAGCTTTTCTCACTTAGTAACTTTATAAACTATGATATATCACTTAACTCTGGGAATCTCAGTGTGATTATCAGTCAGTCATTAATAATTGCTCTCAGATTTTTCTGGAAAATTTGAACATGCCCAATATTGTTTTCTTTTTCAAGAGAGAGAATTTTAATTTTTTTTTTTTTTTTTAGTTTTTGGCGGACACAACATCTTTGTTTGTATGTGGTGCTGAGGATAGAACCCGGGCCGCCGCACGCATGCCAGGCAAGCGCACTACCACTTGAGCCACATCCCCAGCCCTGTTTTCTTTACTTATGTGTTATAAAAGAATTTTTCAGAGTTCTCTAAAGTAAAGTAGCCCTGAAAAAAAGCAAGTGCTCTATACAATGTAGACATGTAGTGGTCATAACTTTTGAGATCAGAACTACATGAAGCTTGGTTTGTATACTCCATCAATTCAAGTTTTGTAAACAAGGGATAAGACAATGTTTTTATACCATGAAGAAGACCTCATAGCAGGACAGGTAGACACTGCAGTCACTTATCTCCATGAAGTCCCAATATCACATCCACTTATCACATCCACCACATTTGCAAAAAGACATCTCATTACATCAAAACTGGTATATGAGATGTAACCTCACTAAAAGTCTCACCAAGCACAAAAAATTTGAGCACCATACATGGGAGGAGGAAGCCAGGACCAGATCAAACAGAAACTGCTTGCATTAAGACCTGTAACCACCTTGGTGATGTACCTGAACACAAAGAAAAATCAAAGCATGAGTATTGGGATTTAGAGATAAGTGTGCAAAAGGCTTAATTTTTCTAAGGCAAGGAAGCAATGTAAACCATAATTGTAACTATGCAGTTATAAATCACAATTTTAAACAAAAGGACAGAAAAACAGGCAGAAGTACCGAATTAAGGAACAGGATAGAGTTTTTAACTCATAATAGAAGACTTGACAATCCTTACCAAAGGGGTGAAGATGTCCAGAAATTTTCCTTTATGAAGATAATTTGTGTAAAGAGGGAGTTTTTTGTTTCTGAAGAAAAATTTGGCAGAAAGTATAGAATAAGAGAAGGAATAGCAAAAGCACAAAAGTCACAGAAGGAAACTAGAGTCTAGTAAGATGTTCAGTTATAGGGTTGGGGATATAACTCAGTTGATAGAGTGCTGGCCTCACATGCACAAGGCCCTGGGATTAATCCCCATTACCACCAAAAAAAGTTCAGTTACAAATTTTTATTGTGTTTTTCATGATGTCATTTAGAATTATTATTAGTATTATTATTTAAATCAGGAATTGAACCCACAGGTACTTAACTAATGAGCCAAACCCCAGCTCTTTCTTTTCTTTTTTTTTTTTTTTTTGTTTTTTGAGACTGAATCTTGCAGAATTTCTGAGACTGGGTTTGAGCTCGCAATTCTCATGCCTTAATCTCTAGAGCCAACCAAGGTTACAGGCATTCACCACCATGCCCAGCTTGGAATTTTTTTAAGTTATTTTATTTTTATATATCAGAACTTCATCTGACAATGATTGTATTTTCTTTTTGCTAATGTTTTGAATAGAATCTGTACCTTATACCACAAATAACCTAAAAACTCACTCTTTATGTAAATATGATATCATCTTGGCATGAGTGGAATGACTCTACAGTTCTTGAAGGGACTCCCTAAGTATGGTCAAGCATAATGTCAAATCTTTGATATTGTTCCATAAGAAGTTTTGAATTACATAAGAAATTTGGAAAAGAATGTGGCACATTAAATGTATATTCTAATAAAATTAAAAAGCCTTGAAAAATATGTCCCAGATTCTTGTGCTTTAATCCATTAGGAGTAATGTTTTAGACTGTATAGTTGAGAAAATAAATGTTGTTTAGAACCTCACATCTCAGTGATTTATTTAATCAATGTTTATTTCCCACTCTAAAAGGTCTAAAGTGAACAAAATCTAATGGTCAGGCAGGTCTACTGGGTGGCTTACATCTGAGATTGTTCTCAGAACTCTGAGGTTCCTGCATTTCATGGGTTTTATGAATCATTTTTCCTCTACAATTTGTTAGTATCACAAGAGTACTTGTTTTCTTCCAAAATATCCACCTTAGTCTCCCAGACTTTAGAAATCTTCACTTTGTGATGGTGTGCTGTGGGAGAGGCATTAGCTTTCAGAATCAGTTTCAGCCTTCAGCACACTTGCTTGTGCTACTTGCCATCTTGAAGGATTTGTCCAGCATAAAGTATGCTTAGATAGTTATTTTGTGTATGGAGAAAAACTTAAATTTTTATTTAACTTGCCTCTTGGCTGACTCATGTCTCTTAACCAGTGATGAATTTCTATTAATAATTTTACATGAATAATAAATGAAAAGGCATATTTAATAGGATAAAATTATAAGTAAAAATAGAATGAGCCATTATGCCTTCATTAGGATTGCCAAATGAGAAAGAAAATTAATGTATTTTAAAAATTTTAATTTAAAATTATTGTACTTAAAATATAGCAAATACGGTAACTTTAAAACTGTTTCTTTATCTTAATATATATATGATTGAAACTTTATAACTTAAAGATTATTTTTTCAAACCTGAACTCAATGAATCACACCTCACCAGGTGCAAAACTCAAAAATGAAGGCAGAGAATTTGTATATTAAGAACAAGATTATTTTTTTTTTAAATAGATGGCTATTATAAAACCTGGAAGATAATGTTGAAAAGATCCTTCAGAATGAAAACAGAAGATTGGACAAGGAGATTAAATTTTCCTAACATGATTCTAAAATGAGAGAAATGAGATATGGAAAAGGGGAGATAGAACATGAAAAAATAAAATTCCCTACTGCTGAGTGGGAATGTGAATCTTCAAAGAGTTTAAAGTCTTTCTTCAAAGTAAAAAGTGATCATGAATAAAGGTGCCAAACCCACAGTTGTCCCTGAGTTACCACCAGTCTCCCTGTCTAAAGACACAGGAGAAGTTGTTTCAAGTTTTTTGAGATAAGGTTTAAAACTAAACATCCAAGCCAGTCAACCTTTCTTTAAACTAGGAGCTAAACATAAAGACCATGGTGTCTACACAGACTTTATATCCTGTGATATGACTGTGTCTGTGTTTTAAACAATTTCATCTGTTGCTTTATGAATTTTTAAAAATGACTGTATTCTGTAATGGAGTCCTTTGTAAATTACCTGATAATTGTTGAATAAGAAAAAGTTATCTACCATAGCTAGAATATCAATTAGGACATGGTGAAAGGCATTAAAATTAATTAATCTAGAGAACTAGAAGTAAAAGTGTCCCAGAAATGAATGTAAATTTGCTAGTTTACATTTAACTTCTGGATTCTTACCATGTATCCATAAAAATATAAGATTTGAAGAAAAATATGTTTTAAGACAGTATGTACTAGTCCTTTGTCTTGGCTAAGGGAAGTCAGACCTCTTAAGACCAACTCCATTCCACTTTGATATAGCCCTAAATGCTGTGTGGTCCTGCACTGGCTTTGGCCTTGTTTTTCAGTTCCTACTGTTCTGTAGCACTTTTTGTTCTGACATTATTTAAATAGTGCTCTCATTCTGGGTGGTTCTACACATTCTGTATTATGAGCAACAAGCACAGGGTAATCATTAATTATTGAAGAAATACGAAGGCAAATTACTTCTAAAAATAGATAAAGAGAGCTAATTATTTTCTTTAACTTTTTTAAGACCTAAATATAATTACTCAAAAACTTGTTCTTCATTTTTTTTTTTTTTTTTTTTTTTGATATCACAATGGAAAGACGTGAGAGAGACACATGGACAGATACAGGGGATGTATAAAATTTTCTGAGGTTAAACCTTGTTGTGCACACCCATTTCTCAAGTATTTGCTTAAAATTCTGACTTCTTTTCTCTAATATATAAAATCATTAAGATTTGGTAAATTAGAATGCAAATTAGTTTTGAATTTACATCAAAATTGATTCTGGTATTTTCTTGCCAAGAATTTATTTATTTCATGATCCTCAGATTTTTGAGGCTTACTTAATATTCTTATCATCTTTCTCTTATGCTTGCATTACTCAGAGACAGAATTGCTGTACTCTTTCATATGTATTTCTTAAGAGTAAAAACTTCAGAGTATTTGTTTGGGTATCAAAAGTATTTTAAATTAATCTCATGGTAAAACAACTCTAAATACTCCTTTCTATGTTTTATACACTTTCAAATTGAGGTTTTCTTCAGAGCATATTTTACTGAATATTTGTGTTTCACAATAACAGACTCAGAAATTTCAGTCACTAAAAGCCATTTATTTACTGATACATGTACAATTTGGATTTTTAATTTTGTGCAGCTACAATAATATTTGATAATAATGTTTATGATGCTTTCATGAACAAAAGTATATTACAAAAATAGATGTATTTCACTATACCATAATAAAAATGGACATGTACATGTATCATTATTCAAATGTTTATTTTCACCTCTGGGTATATTTTACCAATATTATTATAAAATAAATCATATAACATTTATTAATTTATGTTTATTTGTTTGTACCATATTTATTTATTATGTTATTGTTGTATACATATTGCTGGTTAATACATTCTTTTTTTTAAAAAGAGAGAGGGAGAGAGAGAGAATTTTAATATTTATTTTTTAGTTTTCGGTGGACACAACATCTTTGTTTGTATGTGGTGCTGAGGATCGAACCCGGGCTGCATGCATGCCAGGCAAGTGCGCTACTGCTTGAGCCACATTCCCAGCCCCAGGTTAATACATTCTTAAAAAGAAAATGCTATTTAATAACCATAGCAAGGGTATATTAAAGAGCTTTTTAAACTACTCTTTTAATACATAATTTCTTTTATCTTTCTAAAACCTTCTAGAATGTGTAAATTTATAAATATACACATTGAGAAACAAGAGATCCTATGGCAATAAGTAATATATCAAAGTGTGAAAACCTGATAAATTCAGTGCTAGAATTAACAGTTTTCCTGAATTGCAGGTCAACGATGTCTCTAATGCAGATAGTAAGCAAAACATTAAAATATCTAAATAACTGTAATTGAAATGATTCAGCAAACCATTTGGCATGACCATATATGTCCTCAATTTTAATCAAATACATATTAGATTTATTTATAATATATTGGTTAATTTATTCCTTTATGATCATTATCTCTTCTTTGAGAAATGACCTCTGGTAAACAGCCTCATTTGGCCTCAGGATGTGTGTACAGTAAGAAAAAAAGTCTCAAGAGTTCTCTCTATTATATTCATAATATATTCATATATTCCCAAGGCCTTTCACATACTGGTCAGTCACACACAGCAAGCAATTTGGAAGTTCATGAAGTTTTGCAATATAACATTGTTATCCTTCCAAGGCATTTCTAAGAATTCTGTGTGATTTATTGAAAACATCAAAGAAAATGAATATGTCTTTTTAAACCCAGAACTTGAAATGACACTGTACTCAAGAGATCAAGTTTATGAAGACAGGAGTTATGTGTTATGGCTTCTGTTTATCTGCAGAAGAGCTGTCAAGGTGAAAGGGGTTGTGTGAGAATGGCCTTAGGCCTGAGCCTAAGCAACTCCTGTAATGCCAGATTCATGGGTCCCCAATAGACCTCCAGGAGCTGATTTTGATGCAGTCACACAAGAGTGTTCATTGTAAGCTCAAGCCTGGACTCACAACCATTTCAGATACAGTGGTCCCAAAGAATGAGTCTTGACCCTTAATTCATTGAGGATTAATAGATTTTTGGGGATATTGTATGCATCACAACATCACACAGCCAATCATTTCACATCACAGAAAAGTCAAACAACAACTCTTAACATTGATTAGCACATTCATTGGCAGGAACAAGTTGTGTAAGGGTGATTGGTTAGTTCAAGTTGTGGATACATTTGAACTGATTGGTTTAGGCCATGAGAGGTTGCAAGAGTGTATATGATAAACTTGCCTAATCATGTTACCAATCAACAAAACAACTGGGAAGGTCACCTGGTGTTTCAGGTATTTTCTGTGTCTCATGCTTTTTGTGGTAGCTAGGGGGTTGCTATGGGTCCTAACCTAGTGCAACTGAGTAAGGATCACTTGGCATGGAAGATCTCTCCAGTTATTCACAGACAAACAACTCAGCAGGGTGGGTATATGCCTAGGAACACTCTGAGTTTTTCCATGGACAAGGGTAACTCCCCCCTTTGGACAGGCTTTGCTCTGAGGTAGAGGCTGGTTTCTCAAAAATGGAGTCACATCAGTTTCTCACTCCCTTTAAAAAAAACTCCATTTTGAAACCTGAGGTCATTATTAGAGGTCATTTATCACCAGGCACACCCACAGAGCCCTCTAATATGGCCTCAGACAAATTACTTCCCCTCACCCTGATAAACTGAGTAAAGCCTCTGGCAGGCTTTCCTCTCCTGATAAGAGTGAAAGGTGAGAATATCAGGATGGAGACCACCAGACCAGATATTTCTGACCTCAGGGTAAATGAGAAATCTGATGGCACCTGATAATTACAAGGTGTGGTAAAAAAAAATAGTATAAAAAAATAGAGCTAATAAACAGGGATTCAGCCAGCCTAAACAAGTATGTACTCCAGCTGGAGAGCCTGATGAGGACCTACACTGACATCCCATCACTTGCCATCATTTTCCTATTCTCTGTGTGATCCTCCCTGCTCTCAAACTCTACTGCCTTGTCTGGACCTTTGTGAGAGCTGCAACTTCTCTCTGTGACCCTCTCCTCAACTGGTCGTCCACTCCCCACCAGAAAAAGCCTGTTTTGATTTGGGACCTGACCACTGCTGTCTGAGTGAGTGTGCATCTACAGGACATAAAGCCTAAGGCTTGAGAGTTTTGAACTTAGCATTCAGAGGAAATGTCTGTCACTAGCCTGTCATGATTAAATCTGTTTTGCAATGTTCAGAATTAATCTAAAATTGTTTTCAGGGAATTAATTAATCTAGAATTGCTTGGTGTTATTTGATTATCTCCACTGCAGTGCCTATCATTAAGGATTGTTGTTTTCTTCATTAGGAACCTGTAGAGTAAAGTTGTATTAAGAATTTGAGTGAATAAAGAATTGAAAGGGGCAGAAATGCATAGACATTCTTTATTTCTCCCCTTGACTGCATATGTCACAAATTTGCTCCCTGGCAACATATTGTTATTATTTTTAAAGTATTAAATTAAGGAATTCTTATCGCTAAAGATTATTATTATCTTCAATTCTAAATGTTGACTTTACTTTTGGCATTATCTCTGTCCCTTGACTGTTATTGTTACTGCTGTTTACTGGTAATGAGGCCTTGCTTTCCCAATGCTGAAGTATACCACCAGAGAAGCACGTCAAGGCAAGTTTAGAGTGGAAAGTTGAAGCTTTATTAAAGGACAGCAGAAAAGATTTCTCCCTGGAGGAAGAGGGGGACCCAATGAAGTGGAACCCCCATTCTCCACAGAAAAGTCCGCTTCACCATGGCTGATTTAGGGACTGTCAGCCAAAGAGTCTCTGCAAAAGAGTTCAATGTAGATAAACTTTCTATTTTTGTGTTGCCCTGTTTACTTGGCCACTGGCCAGGAAGATACCAGCACTCCAGGGGCTGGACACCCCCTTACTATTTTCACAAATATATCCAGTGTAGTACTTTGAAGAAAAGTGCAAACAAGGCCTCTGGCTGTGATCTGGGCTTCACAGAGATGTCTACATTTTTAAGAAAAGTTACAAATGGGCTCCATGGTAACAGCTGGCAGAGGGAGGAAGAAAGGGAAGAAGAAGTTCTCCTCTTCTCAAGTATTGTCCTTGAAGGGTTAACTTGCCCAGAACAGTGAAAGAAAAATCTGGTTTTATGTGAACTTCTGCAGACTGTAAACCTCTGAGCCCCTCTATTTACATGCTGGGTATAAAACTCTGAAACTCCCTGAACTTGGAGAGATTGATTGATAACAGCAAAAGCTGTGCTCTCTGAACCTGGCTGCAGCCAAATAAAACTGTTTCCTGCTATCTTCAGTGCCTTGCTTCATTTGTCCCTACAACAAACTGGGACACAGCACTGGAGGGAGTTCTGTCACAGGTGGTGAGTCAGGTTCTGCAAGAGAAAACACCAACTGGGCTGCTATGCCATACATCTTTCCCACTTAGAGTAGCAATCTGATTCTGATTATCACCCCAAAGCCTCTCCCCACAACAAGAGGCCTTTACATATAAGGGTCTGCTGACTGCCCCATGTCAGTCACATGTCATTTGGAAGCCAATGACAGATCCACATGGCTCCACCACAGGTGTTTTATCATACACCTGCACTCCACTGCTCCAGGCCCAGTTCCCAGCAGACTCCAAATCAATGGCATCTCTGTTCTACACCATTTTCATGAATTCCAGTCAATAAAGGCACTATCTGGTTCATTCATGATGAGCAACAGGAGATCCGATGGATCTCCAGTGCTTCCTGGTCATGAGAATTTCAAATATTTCACTGTGTCGGTCTAGCCACCATCCAAGGATGAAGTAGGTGGCACTGTGGGTCTCGATTCTTTCAGGAACCATTAAGGGGTGAGAAAACTCCTTTCAAAGAATTATATATATTTCAAAGAATTATATATATATATATATATATATATATATATATATATATATATATATATATATATATATATATTAAATACAAGTAAAAGTAGCAATAGATATGCAAATCCAAATTCTAAATGGAACATATATCATTCAAAGATCACAAAAATATTCATTTGACTCTACATGGGGTTATGTATAAACTTGTTCAACTATGGAGCTCACCATTGGTTGAACTTTCAGTTGCCCTGGGGTTTGGGGGGAGTGATCTGTTCATGGAATTTGTATTTGCCAAAGTCAGAGTACACACATGAATTTACCTGTGATAGCAGGAAGGGCAATATATATGTATATAACTATACATGTTCTGACCCAGCCTACAGAGAAAGGGAATCCATAAGTTATATATTTGTTAAATTTGACGATCCATGCAGAAGTATTAGAATGAAAATGTGACTAGTGTTATAACACACACCCTTGATAAAGCAAAAGGAAAATCAAAGTATACACAATTCCTCCTATGAACTGCCTGCATTTTTTTAATTTTAGGTTTGCTCTTATGCATATGTGAGGATTAGTACTCAGAGTCTAGTAGGGTATGGGTTATGGTCAGAGATTCAATACTTCAAAGAGAAAATATTAAAATCAATCCAATGTGTATATGAACATGTGCTACACAATATCACTTCCCACTGTCATCCAGAACAATGCCTTGACATTACCATCGCCCCAAGTTATACACAATTAGAGGGAGAAGAAGAAGAATATCTGTGAATACATACTGGAATGGAAAATGCTCAGCAGTTCACAACCTTGTAGGTGGCAGAGGAGATTACAGTGACTGAGCCTTTAATCTCTCCTACTCTTGGCTGTGCCCTTCCAAAGACTGATCTCAGGTAGTTTTTACTGAGTCTCTGGAAACAAAGAATTGAGAAACAGAATGCATCAGTGGAAAGCTTCCCAGCACTCATCCTGGTGAATATATGAATAGATTGCTGCTTGCTTTGCAGATGGGCAACACCTACTATGTTCCTAAGTTCCTGTATTTTTCCTGAATTTTGGCCACTCTCCAGAAGGGGCTCGTGGTTTTGTGTCCAAAATATGCACCAGCTCCAAGCTCTGTGAAATGGCCATGTCCTGGATTGTTGAAAGGAAAGCCAAGCATCTCAGAAAACTCAGAAATCAGTGTGACCGGTAAGGGTCTCAGTGGAGAATCCCTACTTGGCTACATAGCA
The DNA here is from genome assembly GCF_047511675.1 of Marmota flaviventris. Classification (NCBI taxonomy): domain Eukaryota; kingdom Metazoa; phylum Chordata; class Mammalia; order Rodentia; family Sciuridae; genus Marmota; species Marmota flaviventris. The sequence continues at coordinate 1,097,927 of NC_092509.1, forward strand.
ACCTAAGTAGCATGATCAGGAGCTGTCAATGCCCTAGTGTTCATCTTGTGGAAAAGTCTGTCCCCAGGCTGTTTTCTTACCTATTGTTCAATTCCCCTGCATGACAGAAAGGTCTTCGCCTCAGACCACCCCTTTGTGAAGCCTCAAGAAAACAGTTTCAAAATGGAAATGAAGGGGCCTCGCCTGTGGCTCTTTGGTAAAATGCTTTGTGAAGGGATGTGTCTGAATCAACCTCTTGGCACTGTGTGAGGCTGTGGATTAGATTCTCAGCACCCCATGAAACTAAATAAAGATCCCATATGTCCATCCAAAACTAAAATTACAGAAAAGAACAGTAATTTTGGATTAAGTCTCTCACCTATTTCTGGTAAGGCTCCTGACCTCCATTTAGTTCGAAAAGGGATTCTTTGGTCAAATGAGGTGTTCCAAGCCCTGCAGTAGCTAGCATATAAGTGGTTGTGTTTTCTGCCTTGGACTTTGAATAGCTGGGATAACAGGTATACACCATATCATAACACATAAAAAATCTACCCCCAGCAGTCAGTAGGCTTCTAATTTGAGAAGTAGGGCAGTATTAAACAATGTCTTCTACTTAATCTCATGTAAAATTAGTCAAGTTCCCAATGAAGCTACAGAAACAAAATTTCTATCAGCATTCTCTGTTGATAGAAATTTTTATTTGCCAAAGTCAGTTGTAGTCATATCCTATGGAGTGATAGTCATATCCTATCACTAACTTTAGCATCCCAGATCTGGTCTCTTTATTTGTCAAAGCCAGCTTCCCAGTTCCTTCTCTGCCTCAAGGCCTCCCATTCCCATGGGTGAGCCCACTGCCCTTGTCTAAAGCAGTGTACTCTCACTTCAGTAACTCCTCATGCTCTGTCTAGTGAGTGTCTCCTTCAATTATCTGTTCACAAAGAACCTTGAACTACAAACCTTGTCATTGCATCCATCTTGCAAGAAAAGCTTTCATGATTAGAAGTTGAAAACAACTAGAAATAGAAGAAAAAAAAAACAGCTGGATGATATGGTGTATACCTGTAATCCCAGCTATTCAAAGTCCAAGGCAGAAAACACATAAGTTCTAAACCACCCTGAACCCCTTGACCAGATTCTGTCTCAACATTTTTAAAAGGGTCAGGATTTAGTTCTGTGGTTGGGAGAATGCAAGCCTAGCATATGTAAGACCATGAATGCAATTCTTGATACTGAAAAAAAAGAAAAATGCAAACAACAACAAAATAAAGATCACACATAAGAAATGACCTTCTAATACATTAAATAATCAAAAAACAAAATATTTTCCTCCCAAAATGGAAAGAAGACAAATTTACATGCTTTCACTTGTTATTTTTAACATATTGGAAATCCTGGCCAGATCAATCTGCAAGAAGTACAGGCAGAGGACATGCCAAATGGAATGGTAGAAGTATAATAACCTCTGTTCATAAGTGAGATAAAGTTATATCTGGAGAATCTCAAGATTCCAAGAAAATAATCACCACAATGAATAAATTCAGCAAAGGTGCCAATACAAAACCCCACACACCTAAACTGTGTTTCTATACACTAATAATAAAAAATATATGGAAAGAAAATCAAGAAAACAATTTCATCTGACAAGTAAAATAAAATGTAATACTAGACCCAATGTAATACTACCCAATCAAGTAGATCAAACGTGAAGACTTTAAAACAAGCAATGAAACTTAGAATAACACCAAAAAGTGAAAGATATCAAATGATCATAGGCAGGAACACTTAAACTTGTTAACATATCAACACTATCCAAAGAAATCTACAGTTTCTGTTCCATCCCTAAAAAAATTCCTAACTTCTTTTTTTTTATGAATACCATTTTTATTTCATATTTTTATTTACTCTTATTCATTTTACATGAAAGTGGAGAATATTTTGATTTATTCATAAAAACATGGAATACATCTTATTCTAATTAAGATCCCAGTCTTGTTGTACATGATGCAGAGATTATTCATTGCAAAAATTTAAAATTCCCTCCTATAATGATAGGGAATGTGAAAACAACCAAGTTCAGAAACATTTTGAACAAGAACAAAATTGGTGGTCTAACCTGTCATAATTTCAAAACTCCATGTTATAAAGTTACCAGTCATACAAACACAAAAGATAGAAATGTTGATTAATAAAACATGGTAAGAAATTCAGAAATGAAAAAAAAAAAGTTCTCAAGTGATTTCTGACAACAGCATTCCATGGAAATGGACAGTATTTTCCACAAATACTGTTGAGAAAACTGAATAGATAGCAACACATCAAACAAGGAAGTTGGGCCCTTATCTGACACCATGGACTAAAATTAACTCAACATAAATAGAGGACCTAAATGTAAGATCCGAAATATAAAACTCATAACACACAAGAGAAAAAGACCATGACAAGGGATTTTGACAGGGACTTTTTGAACAGCTCATCAAAAGCACAGGCACCAAAAGGAAGAATCAAACTGAACTACATCAACCCCCAAAACTTTGATTCATCAATCGACACAGTCATTCGTGAAAACATGACTCACTAATTGCAAGAAAGCATTTGAAAATTATATTTGTGATTAGAATTTAAGATCTATGATATAAAGAGCCCTTATACCTCAATAAGAAGAAAACAACAAACCAATATTAAAATGGGCAAATGACTTCCACAGATGTTTCTCCAAAGAAGATATGCAAATGGCTGAGAAGCACATGGGAAGATGTTCAATATCAATAATAAGTGGAGAAATCAAAATCACAATGAGATCCAGCTTCAAACACATGATGAAACAGAAAGAAACAGAAAACAGAAAAATCCCTGATCAGCTCCCATTCTCCAGTCCAGAAAAAAAGAGGCACATCCACCCACCACCACAAATAAAACAGAAATCACCAGTGCTGCTGAGAATGTGATGGAGCCAGAACCCTAGTGGGTTAGAATGCAAAGTAGTGCAGGCTCTATGGGAAACTAATTGGTGGTTCCCCAAATTATCAAAAGGATCATTCAAATGACCCTTCAATTCTATTTCTTTTGAAGAGATATTTATATGCTTTTAATTACTACAGGATTATTTATTATACTCAAGGGTACATTGAGGAAGAATATTTTTATTTTTAGCTGTGCATTATAGTTATACATAAGCATGGAATATAGTTTGTTCCAAGTCAGTCTCGAGAACTTGCCCTTTCCCTCCCTTCCTCCCTGACCCAGTTTCATTTCTTCTTCTATACTGGTCTTCCATCCATGTATTTATAGTTTTCTTAACTCGTGCTTTACAGATATACATAAAAATAAAACTTACTGTGGTCTCTTCATATATGTATATAGGATAGTATGGTCAATTTCATTCTACAATTTTGCCTTTTTCCTATCCCAAGGAAGATTTTTTTACGTGTAGTACATGATGAAGTATTATTTGGTCTAAAAAACAAAGAAAATCCTGGCTGATAGTAGAGTAAGGATGGACCTTGAGAATACAGACTGTACGATCCTACTTATATGAAGTACAGTACACAGAGTAATTAAAATAATACAGAAAGGAGAATGGTGACTTCTTAGAGCATGAGGGAAATTGATGATTACTGTCTAACAAATGAGCTTCGATTTTGCAAGATGAGAAAAGTTCTGTGGCTGCATGCTGCTTTCAAAAGAATGGAAAAATAAGTGTAATGGACACCACTGATGTGCCTTCCCAAATAGCTGACATGGCAAAACTTTGCTGTGAATATTTGAAAATGTATATAAAATTAAACTCATTCTGCTTATTTCCACACAAATAAAAACCAAGTAAATTCTCCACTAGTAGAAACTGATCAGAAGGAAGTTCTCTATGAGTAGAAATGTGAAAGGATCATTCAGGTTGAAAAGATGGATCACTCACTTGGTCATGCCAAGAAATAAAGAATACAAAGAAGGTAGCTCCTCAGGAAAATTTAAAGCAAGTATCATTGTACAGACAGTTTTTAACTCCTCTCCTAATCTGACTGAGTTGCAGTGGTGTAATAATTATAGAGCTCATGATATTGCCAGAGCATGCACACCATGAGGCCAGTCATGTGCACATATGGGCCAAGGACACCAACAAGCTGGGAGGGCCCTGTGGAGACTTGTGCTTAGGGTCTCTGTCTTTGTCTTGGCAGAGGGAAAAATGCAAGGGGGGATGAAACAGGTGAACAAACAAACATCTCCCTCAACAATTGTCCTTGGATCTGTGAAACTCCTGGCAGTTTCCTTCCAGAGTCAGTCCCTTTGAACCACAATGGCCATACCTCACATCTTGGAGGAAAAGCTCCCCCCACCACTCCTGAGGGACCATCCCTGATCAGCTCCCATCCACCAGCCCAGGATCCAAGAGGCACATCCACCCACCACCACAACTAATGTAGACAGATGTCAGATAATAATGAGAACACAGAAATCACTGTTGGAGCTCCAGATCAACAGGAACAAGCATCAGTGCACTTGGGAAAGGCTTGCCATCACCAATGTGTTCCTGCCATCCCCTTTAGCCACAGATGCACACATGCCTCCCAGCCACAGGGACCTGTGAACACCTCTTGCTGAGGCACGTACATGTAAAGATGCACACTCATTACAACCCCTTCCACCACAGATATCATTAAACACCTCACATTTAGAAACAGGTGCATGACCCACAACTCACTGCCATCCCACCGAAAACACAGATGCATAAATCACCTTTATCCCTTCTTTCCCTGAATACACACACCACCACTTCCTTTCTAAAAAAAAAAAATATATACTCTATACATACCCACAAATACACATGCCTGTTATCACCCACGTACTGACGGACATGCAACTATAATGAATACTTTTCCAAATGCAGGCTTATACATTTCTATATACTCTACACTTCCTGAAGGCATGCACATGATATAACCAAACACTGAGTATACATGCACACTGAAATACAACATACAACCCCCCTACACACACACACACACACAAAATAAACCCTATTTGTTACCAGAAGTCACATAAACAAAACCCTAAGTACTCTGGAAAATCTCACAGACTTGATCCTCTCATCAGAAATACAATATACACAAAAATCTCTTTGAACTTCTACAAGATTGAGTGCAACCAGAAATACCCTGATTACAAAAATGTAACATCCTTAACCCTAAATGACACAGGTACAACCACCAACATACACACATAAACATGAGTCCATATTCCCAGAATCACTTTATATGCAAACACTAACTCCCCAAAACACATAAAGTTTCCCAACCCTTTCCAAATGTACACAACAATGATGTCACCTACAATCTACTCATTGTCATTTCCCAAATACATACATAACACATGTGTGGCCTTAATACACATATTTTACCCTGCACTCTAATGTCACACCCTTCCCTAAACAAAAAATTAAATTCAATTAAAAATCAATATTTTGTGAATATCAAATGTATTCACCAAAATACTCCATTCAAACACTCTTCTTAATAATTATTCACAAGTCCCACCATGTCATAATAACCCATATACACTGTCAGTACCCAATCCTCCTAACTTGTATTCCCATATAAATATAACTCCTATATTCTCCCAGTGGAAACACACACTACCCATCTACAGTTTGAGAATGAATACTCAGCCATCACACTTCCTAAATACATTCACAGTCCTAGATTATACAAGTCTGGGAACACACGTGTCCATCTGAATCTACAAATCCACAGTACTCCCACAGACCCAAAGTACATGCAGCCACTCTCTCACTATTAAAGGGCACAGAACTCACTATTAATGTACAAAACTGCTCATACTTTCTGACATACTCAGTCAACAGCATACAACACTGTGGAGCTCTGAAAATCCTCAATAGCATAAACTTCCTATCTTCCAGATGCCTGAATGTAAACCCAGAGTTTCTCATGCCCAAATTAAAACAAATACACAGCAAAATCCAAACAATTCCAATCAATAACCTTCCTTACAAAGTCTCATGCATATTCCAGTCGCCTCCAAGAAACACTTAAAATAGATATGAAGTAGGACTGAAGAGGCTGGATACCAGAGGGATTTTCAGAAAGCAGGTTTATTGGCTATTGCCAACCAGTCCAGAGTGTGTTTCATGCCTGAAACATTCTATGGACAGATAATTTCAAAATATTTTGACTTTTATGTCCCATGGGGGAAAAGGGCTTGAAGATTCACTTGACAAGTGTTTTTCATTCCATTCTCTAGGCCAGACAGAGGTTTCACATGTATTTACAAAAAAAAAAAAAAAAAAAAATCTGGCATTTACAAGAAAGAGGAAGCTACCAACCACAGTAACCTTTGCATACTTGCTGCTGATCTGACAAGAGAAGAAGCTTAATTATGGCAAGGGTCTTTTGGTTGAGAGTATCTGGTGTGCTTCAGATACACATATCTTTAGACCACACATCAATCAGTATCACCCAAAAAGCAATCACACAAACACTCCCTCAGTAACTGAATGGAGCAAACAAATTACTTATTAACATGACAACAATTTGTATTCTCAAATGAAAACATATACAATCACCTCTATGTTGCACATACACAGAATGCCTCAGAATATGAAGTTCAACAACAAATCTCAGATGTACAGACACTGCTAACTCTTCCTACATACTCACAAAGGATACCCCTCCATTCCCAAGAATAACATGATCACCTCAAAGCCCTAAACAAAAAAATACACAGCAGTCCACTTGAGACATTATCAACAGAATCTATACACATCTATGGGCCACACATACATAATTCCAAACACCCCAACATACCCCATGATTCCATTCTCTCCAAATCTCTGAACACCAAAGATTATGACCCTAAATTCTGACGTAGACATCATGAACATACACATACATTCTAAAATCTGAAAATGCACAGATCCAACACATAATAGTAAGACAACATCCTAACTCCTCTCAAATGCATTCACAATAGTCATGTTCACAATAGTCCACAATGCCAACAACACCTACAGACGCACCACTAAAACCCTAAACACATGTCCTGCCAGAAAGGTACTCAGCCAACACTGACCAAAGAAATCACTCAGAAAATATTTACACATGACAACCAAACAGTCCCACACAAGAGAATTTATGGTGTCTTGTTTCATATCCTTTCCATACCTATACACATGAAACACATGAAAGCACAAAGTCCTGGTGCTAGAGGGACAAGTTCTTGTGTTCTCTCTCTCTCTCTCTCTCTCTCTCTCTCTCTCTCTCTCTCTCTCTCTCCCTCTCTGTCTCTCTCTCTCTCTCTCTCTCTCTCTCTCACACACACACACACACACACACACACACACACACAGAACATTACATACATAATCTGAACACTGACACACCCAGTTCAAGGATATTATCTTGTGGGCCCTGCACACAGAGGTAGAGGGGTAAAGATGCAGATTTCAGGCACATACCTTGTTGGTGAAAATGTAAGAAAATATAAAAGTGCAAAGGAAAGAGCACATTCCATCCTATAAAACTGAAAGATACTTGCCAGCCACTCAATAACTGCTCAATATAGAGAAAAACCCTTCAAATAATAAGAGAGTACTCTCTGATAATGCTTCTGGAGATGAAGGTACTCTGGGACATTTAAGGGGTTTCTAAAAGAGAGAATCACCCCAAATAGATTCTTTTGAGTATCCACCGTCAGCCCAGATGGATGTCTTCTAGCTGGAAAGCCAGACCATTGTGCGATGTGTGTTCCCATGCCAGGGCTGGGCTTGTTCACCTGGGCTCCCCCCTAAGCCACATCAGCTCCAATTTCTGAATGAGGTCTGCAGTGTTCTCACACAAGAGGCCTTTGGCATCCTTACATGCCCAAATTCTAACTTGAAGATATTATTGGCATGTTTGTTGCTCAAAAAATTAGTGAGTAAATTGTCAGCTTTTCTGTGTTACATTCAGACAGAAGAGGTGAATCTGGTTAGAGGAAGGTCTGGGGCCTCTTATATTTTGGACAGCAGCTGTCCTAATCACTTTCCAAACCTGTGATAATATACCTGAGATCACCACATTCAAAGGAGCAGAGATTTATTTTGGCTCATGATTTCAGAGATTAGAGTCCATGGTCACTTGGCCCTCTTACCTCTGGACCTGTAGCAAAGCAGAACATCTGGCCAAGAGTGTATGGCATAGGAAAACTGACCACCTCATGGCTGCTAGGAGGCAGAGAGAGACAGAGACAGAAGTGCATTAGGGCCCCAGTACCCCATCAGTGGCACATCCTCAATGAGGTAATTTTCATCAAATGGGCCCCACTTTCCACAAGCTTCCAACACCTCCCAATAATGACTTCAGCTGGGAACCAGATGTTTAAGAGGTGAGCCTTTGAGGAACACCAAATGTTAACCAGAACATCTATCCCTTGTCCCCAAAAGCTCATGTCTGTCTCACAGCAATAAATAATTAAAAATAAATAAATAAACAAGCATTTGGACTCCAAGAGTCCACAAATATCAACAGTGCATTCTCAATAGTTTTTTTTCCAAAGTCTCTTCTGAGACTCAAGGGAACACAGTGACGCTGAACCCTGAATTGAACGTTTTTTTTTTTTTTTTTCTGCCATTCTCTTCTTTTTAATTCATGAGTATAGCTTTCTTTTCTCCCCACACCCTCAACCCTATCTTAATGACTAACCATAGAGTCAGTCAAAAGCACTAAAGTCAGTTAAAAGGGCCCTTGCACTGGGCACTCCACCTTACTATATCACAGGAAATGTCCAAATTAAAAGGTATTGGCAGAAGTGTACAGAAGACACTGGCTAGGAGGGAAACCAGACACACACACCTTCAGAATTGCAAGCATATAAAAAATCACATTATCTTAGATTCACAGGTCTGGGATGTGTCAGGGTCCACTGGACTCAGATATAACCCACAGAATCCCAACTTCTTTAAATAAGTTTTTTGAGAGAGAGAGAGAGAGAGAGAGAGAGAGAGAGAGAGAGAGAGAGAGAGAGAGAGAATTTTCTAATATTTATTTATTAGTTTTGGGCAGACACAACATCTTTATTTTTATGTGGTGCTGAGGATCGAACCTAGCGCTGCACACATGCCAGGCGAGTGCGCTACCACTTGAGCCACATCCCCAACTCCTTAGTGACATTTTTTAATATATATTTTTAGTTGTCTATGAATATTTATTGATTTATATATGGTTCTAAGAATTGACCCCTGTGCCTCACACATTCCAGGCAAGCTCTCTACCACTGAGCCATGACCCCAGACCCCTCTAAAGGACAGTCTGTCAACACTAGTAAACTGTGCTTGTGTCCACCTGCCCAAGACTGAGAGGACGATTCCACATAACACACTGTATACACTTTCACTCAGAAGTACTAAGCAAGATGAAACCAGGAGCTAGCCATTCATCTCTGAAATGCTGAATTGTTCCCAATGAAGCCTTTTCCTCTCCCTCCTCTCTGCCTCTTCAGTTGCTGACTATCATGAGTGGAAGCAAAGCAGCAGAATCAAACCTTTTGTAGCTGCATTGGCTGCAATCCTCATTAATAATCAAAAAGAAAGTTAACACATTTCAAAGATACAACTACGCAGGGGAAACACAACTAGCCCCAAAGGGAAGAAGAGGACAGTAGTAAGGAGGAAACTGAAAAAGCACAGCAGGGCACACGTTAAGTCTAGTGCTCCATTAAGTCTAGTGCTCCAGGTGGGAAACTAGGGCACCTGGTGGTGTAATATGGCTCCCCTAGAGCTTGAGCCTCCTTACCCTCCAGCCTGGTCTGATGTGGGACCACTCCCCAGAGCTTCTGTGCTCACTCACTTTCACTTACCTGAGCAGGTGTTCATAGGCCTGCCACTGCTCACCTACTGAGCTCTCCACCACAACACTGGCTCCACTCTCATAGTTTGATAAATCACTTTTTCTGGGGTTACTGGGTTGCACTCTGAATGTGATATGCACATCCTGGTCGCCAGCCTTTCCTCTGAAGTATGAATGCAAACTTTCACAACTCCTCAACTCTTCACTCTGTAAGCCTGATAACCAGCATCACATGGACAATACCAAGGTCAGCTGGGAATGAGGACAGTAGCCAGACCCACCTAGACCATGGCCTCTGTGAGCCCATATGATGTTAGTTACACAGCAAAAAGAATCTGGACATAGGATTCTGAGGCTGCCTTTTGCAAGCAGGGCACCCTGATAATCTCTCCACAAGTCATTGAGCCTGCTAAGGGTGGTGTCCTTCCCATTCCTGAGATGCCTAAAGGTGGCTTCTGTGTAATGGAACTAATCTCTTTACCAACCACACCATCCTTGGCCCCAACATTACAAAGTTTTCTTTTCTGGAGAACCTGCAAGTATTTTAAATCTTTCTATGCTGGCTTTTGCTCCTGAGCCCCATGGTATATCAGGCTAAAAGCAGCTAGAAATACCCAGGCCATATCTCAAATGCTGTACTGCCATGAATATTCCCTGCTGGATAAATTAGTCTGTGTTTTAGTTGCCTTTTACATCACTGTGACCAAAAAAATCTAACAACAATTAGAGCAGGACAAGTTTATGTAGCTCATAGTTTCAGGTCTCACTGCAATGACCACCAACTCCATAGCTCTGGGGCCAAGGTGAGGCAGAACAGAGTGGGGGAAGTGTAGGGAGTGGGAAAGCAGCTCAGCATACGACAATGAGGAAGCAGAGAGAGAACTCTGCTCAGCAGCGACAAACTATGAACCCCAAAGGCATGCCCCCTCTGATTGACTACTTCTAGGTCTACCCTACTTGCTACAGTTACCATCCAGTTAGTCCATACCAGTGGATTAATGCACTCATTAGGATTAAGCTCTCAAAACCCAATCATTTCACCTCAAAACTTTCCTGCATTGTCTTATACCTGAGCTTTCCAGAGACAACTCATATCTAAAGTATGACCGTCTCTTACCTTTAAATAAGCCTCCCATGAATTCTAAGGACATGTGCAATGTAGGCCAATTCTTTTTTTTTTTAAGAGAGAGAGAGTGAGAGAGAGAGAGACAGAGAATTTTTTAATATTTATTTATTTATTTATTTTTCGGCAGACACAACATCTTTGTTTGTAGGTGGTGCTGAGGATCGAACCCGGGCCTCACGCATGCCAGGCGAGCACGCTACTGCTTGAGCCACATCCCCAGCCCTATGTAGGCCAGGTCAGGTGCAAAAGAAAATAGAAAGGGAACACACACCCTCCAGGGACTCGGGTGGAAACGGAAATGAAGGGTTCCGTTGGCTTCGGTCTGTGGCTCCTCTCCCCCACCCACCCCCATTTTCTATTCTTTGTAAGAAATTATGATGCCCCCCAACATGAAGCCCCTTGCAGCACAGAGGTCAGCCTGGAGAGGGGTCCTGGTCCCTCCAGTCCGTCGACCCTGTGCTTTGGGCAAAATGGGCACCTGGGTCCAGGTCAGCCTTCCCAGGCCTGATGCCCTGATTCACGTCTCTGTCCCCAGCCCAATTCCACCCCTCCTGAAATGAATCAGTTCATTACTAACTATCTCTGAGCTTGGAGGGGACCCAACGGCACTGTCACTGCTGTCCCTGTGTGACAATGATCAGGACCCACCTGCACAACCCTTGGAAGGACAGGAGTGAGGACATCAGGTTGGTCCCACCCCATCCACGGAGCACCCTGTGTGGGCCAGGCTGTGTGCCAGGTGCGGACAAGACAGTCAGGAGCCAGACCGTCAGGAGAGAGTCCCGGCTTTAGAGAAAATGGACAAGAATCAACAGCGTGAACACCTTAAAAGGAGACTTTCTAAAATATTCTGTTTTTAGTTGTAGTCAGACACAATACCTTTATTCTACTTATTTATTTTTATGTGGTACTTAGACTTGAACCCAGGGCATTGCACGTGCTAGTCGAGCAATCTACCATGGAGCCATTACCCATCATGAGGCTTCAAGTGCCCCCATAACTCAGCCCGGCCCTGCGGGGTGACCCGCCGAGTTCCCTGGCAGAGTGGCCCATAACCCCCTGGAGTCCATGGATTGACTATGTTTATTTATTGGGATTTGGAGAAATATACCTGGTCCCCAGAGGCCTCTGGATTTGGGGACATAATTTTGAAACACAGGTCGTTGGAGGAAAGGAGAACTATAAGGCAGAGTTGCAGCTCAACTCTCCCAGAGAGCAGGAGGGATGCCACTGTCATTAATGACCAGAGTCAATGTGGTGTCACAGGAGCCACGTGGAGAAGTCCCAAGCAGAGGCTGGCAAGGTCCCCAACCCCAGTTCCATGTCCCCAGCAGGCTGACTCCACACCAGCCCTTGGAACTCACTGTTCCCTCTGCCTGGTCCTCTGTTCCCTGCAGCCCTGACACCAGGCTCTTCTCCTGATGGGGTCAGTCCTGAGACCAAGCAGCATGTCCTCCTGGAGGGCTGTCTCCTCCGCCCTCCTGACGCTGTCCCCTTCTCATAGAAGTCTTGTCACCATCCCATCGCTGAACATAAGTGTGGGCTTGGCTACTGTTTCCTCCCCAGAGAATGGAAGCCTTTGTCCCTCTTTGTCACCTCTGTGTTCCCAATGCTGAGCTTCAGGCAGGCACACAGTAGGAGTGCAGGGCACATTGTGTTTCTTGAACGAGTGAGTGAGCGGGGTCACCGAGGGCTGTGGCGACCCCTGGCTCCTGTTCTCCCCTCTTCTTCTGCGGTCAACCCCAGAAACCGTGCAGGCAACTCTCAGGACATACGGGGACACTGAGGTTTCACGTGTCCTGAGGCCACACTGTGTGCAGTGGCAGGGCAGAAACCAGGACCCAAGTGGCAGAGCCGAGACAAGAGGAATTTAGAGTCCCACCCTCTGGTCTGGGGCCCGGGCTCTGTCCCATCACTTGGCCTCTCAGAGACTTGATCCCCTCCTCTGTAGAATGGGGACAGTCCCATCAGACCTGGAGAACACACAGTAGGTGCTCACCAAACGGTGCCACAGGCCAGACCCACCTTGAGCGCTACGTTGTTCGTCGTTTGTAGCCTGTCATTCCCCCTGACCACAGGTGCCCAGAGAGATCGTCTCCCAGAGAGCAGGCCCCTCAGAGGCACTGGTCACCCGAGGCAGGACAGCCAACGGGGGTCCTGACAGTGACCCTGAGCTCTTTGTCATTTCTCCTGCGATGGAGGCTCCTCCATCTGTAAAATGGGACAGCCAGGGCTGGGGTCACCTTACAAACCCCGGGGGTGGGCGGGGAAGAAGGTTGGGGATGGCATGGCGGGCGGATGAGAGAAGGGAGAAGGTGGACGGCTGAGTGGACAAATGGGTGGGTAGACGGATGGATGGGTGGATGGACAGACAGATGGACTGATGGATGGCCAGATGGATGGGCGTGAGTGGGTGAAGCAGTGGGTGTGTGACTGGGTCCATGTGGGTGGGGTGAAAGGGTGGACCTGGGGACGGACAGGAGGACAGCTGAGGGGCGGTGGCTGGGTCTGCATGGTGGTGAGTGGGACTGGGTGACCTGGGGGTGGGTGCATGAAGGCTGCAGTGAGTTCCCCCCAAGGCCGTCTCTCCTTCGCACTGCAGTGGCCCCATTTTTCAGAAGAGAAAATCAAGGCCAGTGAGGGAGTCTGCTGTCCAGGGTCCCCACAGGGCCGGAAAGGAACCCAGGCTGCCAGGGCCCCTGTCCCCAGCAGTCAGTCCCCAACTCTGGTCACACCCACCCCTGGGGAAGCCAAGGTCCCGTCCGTGGTACTGCGGCAGGGACGAAATAGGCCGAGAAAAGCCAACCGGGCTGAGGCTGGGGTACACACATGGCCTCCTCGCACATAGCAGAGGTCCTGCCTGGGCCAGTGGGGAGCACCCGTCCCTGCCAGGAGCTCCCCATCCCCTGCCAGGCTCATTCTGTGAGGCGACCCGGGGCCTGGGAGAGCCCTGGGCACCAGATCCTGGTGCAGAACCCAGAGCGAAGATGGGAGGAAGGGAGGCCGGGAGGCCCTCGCTCACCTGCCGGGGAGTTTTCCCTTTTAAATAAACAGACCTGCAGCTGGCCGGCCAGTTCTCTCCCCGTTTTTCAGAGCAACACTTATGTACTGATGGCTGTGCATTGTCATGTGAACGGGAGCTGGAATCCTCCTTGGCACAGTGATGGGGGAGGAAGGTCAGAAGATGAAGGATCACACTCAAAAACTGAGAATCACCTTTGTTTTGTATTCACCCATGATGAGAACCAATCACCACCACAGAGAAGGGCAGAAAACTAAAGGTCAGGTCCCTCCCTGGAAACATGAATCCACACAACTGACAGTCGTTTACTAAGTGACTACTATGTGCCAGGCAAAACTAAGCACCTACTATGTGCTGGGCTCTCAAGTTACAGAGGCGAGCAGAACCACATCCCTGACCCAGCCCTGTCCCCAGAAGAGACCCTTGTTCACTGTCCCTTGGTTTACCTTCCCAGAAATGAGCTAGATGATCTCTGCCTCAGCCTCCTGAGGAGCTGGGATTACAGGTGGAGGCCACCACGCATGGGCTGATTGTCATTTGTGTGTCTGTTTCCCCCATCCCAAGGTCATAAGCCTCTTCAGGAATCACCTATACCTTATGCACCTCTTCCCATGTCCAGTAAAGGGACTGGTGTGAGGTAGTTATGTGATAGACATTCTACCAATGAATCAGTGGATGGTGAATCAGTGGACAGTGAATCAGTGGATGGTAAATCAGTGGATGGTGAATCAATGGATGGTGAATCAGTGGACGGTGAATCAGTGGATGGAGGGGTGGCTGAGGCTTGACTTTCCACCCCTGTCCTATGCTGCACCAAACTCTCCTTCATGGTCCATCCAGGGTTTCACTGCTGAACAGTTAGGGCACATTTCAAGACTCTAAATGCTTTCACTCAGATAATACCTGGCAGGACTATAGGCAGAAGACTTCAGGATGCAACTTGAGTCCTTTAAACACATGATCAATTTCTGCACAGCAATATGGTAAGGAAGTCTAGAAATCCCCCCAAAAAGCTAACCACAAAATTATCATATGAATAAATAATAAAAATAGGAACTTTCCCCCTCAAAAAATTATTTTTCACAAATGTTCACTGAAAAGGGGGAAATAATCCAAAAGTTCAAAAACAATCAAATGGATAAACAATTGTGGTATATCCATACAATGGAATATTACTCAACCATGAATATGAATGAAGTACTAACACATCCTATGATTAGATAAACCTTGAAAACATTATGCTAAGTGAAATAAACCACACAGGAGGTCAGATATGACATGATTCCATTTCTGCAAAATATACAAGAATTGGGAAATCTAGAGAAAAATAACATAGATCAGAGGTTGCCAGGGCCAAGCGCCACAGTTTTGGAACTTGATAGAGGCAGTGTTTGCATCACTCTGTGAATGTGATAAAACCCTATTTTAATTCTGTATTATGTGAATTTTATCTTATTTTTTTTTAAAGTCCTTAAGCAACAAAGCAACGATGCACCCGGCTCATTCCCTCCCTGCTTCCTGCTGGGTGTGGCCTGGCTGACAGAAAGCTGGGCGGGACATGGTCCTCAGCGGCTGTACCAGTTGTTAAGTGGCCATAAAGCCTGGTTCCAAGGAAGGAGCTGCCTCCACAGGGCAGGTCTGAGCAGGACCCAAATGTCAGAGAGGAAGAGGAGGGAGACAAGGAGAGAGAAAGTATGGGAGAAAAAGAAAAGAAAGGGGTCCTGGAGGACCTGTGACACCCGAGGACACCCCACTAACCAACACATTAGAAAGAATTAGGAATAGTAAGCAGAAAATCAGTGCTGTCCTCCCAGGTGACAATCCATCCCACAGGCTGACTGAGGTCCAGCTGTGGGCCTTTGGGTGGTTTCTGGGAGAAGGAGGCCACCTCTCTGGCCCTGTATGGGGAGCCCCACATTCCTAGGGACTGTCTGGGGTGAGCGAGGGCATCCCACACTGGGCCTGGGCAATACCTCCTATTCTGTGTCCCCTCGGCTTCTGGAAAACTGTGTTTTTAGTGTTTTTTGTTGTTGTTTCAATTTCGTTGATTTCCGCTCTGATTTTAATTATTTCTTGCCTTCTACTACATTTGCTGTTGTTTTGCTCTTCCTTTTCTAGGGCTTTGAGATGAAGTGTGAGCTCATTTATTTGTTGATTTTTTTCATTTTTTGAGGAATGACCTCCAGAAAATGAATTTCCCTCTTCAAACTGCTTTCATTGTGTCCCATAGATTCCGATATGTTGTGTCTATATTTTCATTCATCTCCAAGAATTTTTTGATTTCCTCCTTTATGTCTTTTGTAACCCATTGATCATTCATTAACATATTGTTCATTTTCCATGAGATGTATGATTTTTCCTTCCTTCTTTTATCATTGATTTCCAGTTTCATTCCATTGTAATCAGATAAGTTGCATGATATTATCTCCACACATTTATATTTACTAATAGTTGTCCTATGGCATAATATATGGTCTATCTTTGAGAAGGATCCATGTGCTGCTGAGAAGAACGTGTATCCACTTGATGATGGTTGATATATTCTATATATGTCGGTTAAGTCTAGGTTATTGATTGTGTTATTGAGTTCTATAGTTTCTTTATTCAGCTTTTGTCTGGAGGATCTGTCCAATGGAGAGAGCGGTGTGTTGAAGTCACCCATAATTATTGTGTTGTGATCTATTTGACTCTTGAACTTGAGGAGAGTTTGTTTTATGAATGTTGCAGCACCATTGTTTGGTGCATATATATTGATAATTGTTATGTCTTGTTGGTGGATGGTTCCTTTTAATAGTATGTAGTGTCCTTTTTATCCCTTTTGATTAACTTAGGTTTGAAGTTGATTTTATTCGATATGAGTATGGCCACTCCTGCTTGCTTCGGGGGACCATGTGAGTGGTATGATTTTCCCCAACCTTTCACCTTCAGTCTGTGTATGTCTTTTCCTATCATATGAGTCTCCTGAAGGCAGCATGATTTTGGATTTGTTTTTTTAATCCAGGTTATTAGCCTATGTCTCTTAATTGGTGAATTTAAACCATTAATGTTTAAGGTTACTATTGAAATATGGTTAGTACTACCCGACATGCTTGTTTATTTATTTTATTTAATATGGCTAGTTTTTCCTTTTTGGTTATTTTTTTTTCCTTCCCTTTACTGAGTTACCCCCCACTGTTAGTTTGGGGTGCTGTTTTTCAATTCCTCTTCTTGTAGTGTTTTGCTCAAGATGCCATGCAGTGCTGGTTTTCTGGCTGTGAATTCTTTTAACTTTTGTTTATCATGAAATATTTTAATATCATTGTCAAATCTGAAGCTTAATTTTGCTGGATACAGTATTCTTGGTTGGAATTCATTATTTTTTAGCGTTGGAAATACGTTGTTCCAGGATCTTCTCGCTTTCAACGTCTGTGATGAAAAATCAGCTGTTAACCTAATTGGTTTACCCCTGAATGTAATCTGCCTCCTTTCTCTCATAGCTTTTAATATTCTCTCCTTGTTCTGTATGTTGGATATCTTCATAATTATGTGTCTTGGAGTTGGTCTATCACGGTTTTGAATGTTTGGGGTCCTGTAGGCTTCCAGGATTTGGCAATCCATTCCCCATCTTTCATATCTGGGAAGTTTTCTAGGATTATTTCATTCAATAGATTGTTCATTCCTTTGGTTGGAACCTCTATGCCTTCTTCTATCCCAATGACTCTCAGGTTTTTTTTTTTTTTTTTTTTTTTATGACATCCCATATCTCTTGAAAAAATTGCTCATCTTTTAAGCATCCTTTCTGTGTTGACTATATTCTTTTCAAGTTGATAAACTTTGTCTTCATTATCTGATGTTCAGGCTTCTACTTGATCTAGTCTATTTGTAATATTCTCGTTTGAGTTTTTAATTTGGTTTATGGTTTCCTGCATTTCTAGGATTACTGTTTGGTTTGTTTTTAAATCTCTATTTCCTGATAGAGCTCGTTCTTTGACATTTGAATTTGCTTATTTATTTTGATTTCAAAATATACTTTCTTTTTTTTTTACAGGTTTTTAAAATAATTTTTATTTTTTAAAAGTAAATTGTACATTACAGGAAAAAAAAACACACACACACACACAAGCAAAGAACAAAGTCATCCAGTCACAAGAAGCTTAGTTGGACGTGTCCCTCTAGGTTGTATGCATATATACACAATATCCCATTTTGTGTGATTGAGATTGTGGTGTGTGCTTTTCCACACATCATGAATATTCACCAATTCAAAATCCCGAAGCTACATGAGTATTTTTTGATAACCAAGAATACACTACACCAACTCAATCTGTTATCCTTTCTTGGGGACAAAAATTTCACTGAAGACAGAAATGGCAACAGGCCTCTAGATAGACATATTGGCAGAGTTACAACTAAAACAATTCATTCCCTTAATGCTCAATTTAAAATGAAACAGCAACAGAATACACCAAGCTTGTTTCATTAACAGATTTCTACTACTAAAATATTAGCAATAATGCATGTTCCCAGTGAATTAAAATATTCCTATAGTACAGCCAGAAGATGCACACACACCAGTGGCTTACATCAAAATGTAAATCTTTGAGCACTTGCTTCCATCTTTCTGTGTTTCCCTGTGCCCCTCTGCTGCCAGCCTAATGAACAAGTCCTGATACACAATGCTCACAGATAAAACAATTCCATGTCCAAGATGCATCTTTTCTATCAATTATAACAAAAAGATATTTACAAGTTGGCTAATTCACTAGCACTACTTTTTATGATTCACTGTCACCTCAAGCATCTAGAAAGCTTAGATATTGTGAAATGAAGTATGAACTTTGTGCACAAAAACACAATTTACCAAAAATGTACATATAGATATATGGTTATAATCTAAACCTGTCTTCCAAATATGGAGACTTTAGCAAAGAGCACTTCCCCTCCCCCTTCCTCTTCTCCCTCTTCACCACTCCAGTGACTAAATTCAGGACTATCCCTAGCTCCAAGAGCTGGATTAACAAGGGTCACTCTCAGAAGACAGTTCTTTCTAAAAACTAACAAAAGGACATTTATATAGGGATTATTTTGCTATTGTTAACAAACTTTGGGCATTAGGACTTATCCTTTAATACCCAGCAATATTAACTAAAATGCACATATAACAATGGCTAGACAATCTGAACTAATCTAAAGGGCACCCATTGCTTCTCTATGCATACTTTCTCCTTCCCCTACCCCCGACCCAGTGAACCTTCAACCTACCCTCCAAGACATCAAGTTCAACAATTCCATTCCCCTAAATGGCAACCATTCCTAAGTAGCAACAAAACATACTTAAAGGGCATTACTTTAGCTCTCTACTTTTCCCATGTGTTGTGCACTTTTCAACATCTAGAAACACTAGATGTTCCCAACAAGGACTTAAGTTTCCAACTCTACATACAGTAGCACTGAATAAACTGCAACACTTACTTAACAAAGGCTATACTTTCAAGCAAAACTCCCCCCACCCCTTTTTTTAAAGGCTAGAATTTGAAAGTGTCTTCCAAACAGTAACATTCTGGCCTAGAACCCTTCCCCTTCTAGTCTTATCAACCAATGGGTCAGTATATGCATCTGTAATGCTTAGAGATGACTTTTAACAAATTTCACTTTCTAACTGGTTTTAATTATAGTCTTTCCTATGAATATAACAACATGTACTCAGTGTGTTTACTAACTCTACTTTTGTCATACACTGGCAACCTCTTTAGCATCTAGATAGACTAGATGTAAATTAGGACTCATTTGTCCTTTATATACACTATTTACACAGAATAGTAAAACAAAACCCACAAATATAAGGGACAATGGTCAATTCTGCTTCACAGAAAATACACTGGTATAAAGCCCTTTATATTTTCTTTTCCTTCTTCCTCCCTGAACCAGCACAGATATAATATGTACTGTTCAGAGAAGTGTTTTGATCATTCCATTTCCAAAAGACAGTTATTTCCTCATGAATTTTAAAAAAAGATATATAACAAAATGTTTTATTTACTACCTCTACTTTTAACATACTTTGTGCACTTCTAAACATCTAGAAAGACTAGATGTTTCAAATAAGGACTTAAGTTTGTCCACTATGTACATAGTAGTGTTAAATAAACTACACACATGTAACAATGGTTATATCTGAAAGTGTCTTCTAAGTAGGATCATTCTGGCCTAGAATCCTTCATTTCTTCTACTTCTTTCTCCTTTTGTCACATGTATCACATCTGAGTGTCACATGATATGATGTTACAATTTCATTTCCAAAAGTCCTTTTCAGAAGACTGCCTTTCTATGAATTTTAACACAAAGTGTAAAAAATGTGTGAGTTTACTAACTCTACTTTTGTCATACATTGGCAACCTCTTTAATATCTAGAGACTAGATATTATAAAATTAGGACTCCTTTGTCCAATATATATACAATATATACAGTACAGCAAAGTTAAATGAAATGCACGGTACAAGGCAATGGGTAAGCTGAAGTTTTCTAGCACACTCTAACAATGTTAAACACCTTTTGCAACTTCTTCCCTCCCACCTCCCTCAACCCAATCAACAAGTACAACAGACAGTATTCTGTTAAGTGGTGGTTTAACAAATCCAAACACAAAATTTCTCATCAGTTTTTAAAAGCTATTTACAAAAAGTTTCAATTCTACTACTTTTACTTTTAAATATATCAAGCACTTCTAAATATATAGAAGGACTAGATATTCCACATAAGACCCTGTCCACTATTCACACAGCACTGGTAAATAAAATTGCACGCGTAGCAATGGTTAAATATGAGGTATCTTCTAATATGACCATTTTGTCCTTGAACCTCTCCCTCCTCATTTCCTTCTGTTTTCAGTCCAGTGGACAAGTACAGGCATATGTAACACTTAGAGATGGTCGAACAAATCCATATCCAAAAGTCTTTTTACAGAGGACAAGCTTTCCTATGAATTTCAACAAAAAAATGTACAAAATGTTCTAATTTTACTAACTACTTGGTCATACACTGGCAACCTCTTTAACATCTAGAGACTAGATGTTACAAAATTGGGACTTATTTGTCCATTATATACACTATATACACAGCAAAAACAAAATGCACAAAACATAGAAAACTGATGTCTGAAAATGTCCAAATATGAACACACTAACCTTTTGCAATTGCTTCCCTCCCACCTCCTCCAAATCACTGAGCAAATACAGACAGTACTATACCGCTCACAGAGGTGGTTTAATAGTTCCATTCCCAAAAGACTATTTCATATGAATTTTAGCAAAAAGATATTTACAAAGTGATATTTTACTACCTCTACGTTTAACATACATCGGGCACTTCTAAACATCTAGACAAGACTAGATGTTTCAAGTAAGGACTCAATTTGTCCACTATGTACATGACAGTCTTGAATACACTGCACACATGTAACAATAGTTCTAATTTGAAAATGTCTTCAAAATATGAGCATTCTGGCCCTTCACTGACCCAGTGGGCTATAATGCTCAAAATTTTCAGAAGACAATCTTTCCTAGGAATTTTAACACAAAATATTCAAAACTGGTTTACTAATTCTACTTTGTCATACACTGGCAACCTCTTTAACATCTAGAAAGGCTAGATGTAGATTAGGAGGACTCATTTGTCCTTTATATACACTATGTACACAGCAAAGTAAAACAAAACCCAGACAACTCTTGGCTCTCGGTAAGCACACTGGCACGGTGCTCCCCAGGACCAGCGCACAACTGTACTATTCAACAGGGGTTTGGCTATTGCACCCCCCCCCCAAAAAAAAAAGAAACCATTTCATAAGAATTTTAACAAAATAAATTTACAAAATGTGTCATATATTTTACCACTTCTACTTTTAACATATATCAGGCACTTTAGAACATCTAGAAAACCTAGATATTAAAAAAAAATATTTAGCATTTTCAAATATATATACACTAATGAGTAATAAAATGCACACGCAAAACAATGGTTATTATATGAAAAATGTCTTTTACGTAAAACCAGTCTGGCACAGGACCTCCTTCTCATGGTCAGTCTTCTCCATGTCCAACAACCCACTGAACAAACGTGGACAAGTGTCGCTCCTAGAGGTGGTCTAACAAATTCATTTCAAAGTCACTTCCAGAAAACATTTCTGATTTTTTCAAACAAAGGGACATTTACAAGACGTTATTTTCTAACTCTATCATGCGTCAGGCATCCTCTTTACATTTAGAATGTCCAGATGCAGCACAGGTTTTAAAAGGTTGGGGGGCAAGTTGAGAGCAGCTTTTTCATATTATATACACAGGCCTTTTACAAAGGGCCAGGAAATCTCCCCAAAGGGTGGCGGGCGTTTCCAACTGGGTAGATGCAGCTTGTGACTACCGTTTCTCTCTTTGGTAAAACGAACACCAACCGCCCGAGGCCGCTAACCGTTCCACCCGTCGTCGTCTTCCGGGGCTTCGCTCACCTTCCAGGACGGTTCCGGTCTTTGTTGGCCGAGACAAGGTGCGGTCTCGAGGAGCCGGCACTGAGCGCTCACGGAGAGCCCTGGTCTGTGCGGCTCCGCTGTCCAATGCGTGGTCGAGCTTTCAGGCGTCCATCCTCCTTCTTGGGACCTTGAAGCCCCTGCCGGCCTCCGCGGCGTTTGGGCGGCCGCCATTCTTCTCGCCATGCCACGCCCGCCGCCACCCAAAGGCGCCACGTCCCAGGTGGCGGCTTCAGCTGGGACGGGCACGATTGAGCCAGGAGACCCGGCAGCCCTCGGGGTCCGGGGCCCGACAGGTCGCCGCCACCATCAGGTCATCCATCTGGATGGCAGGTTCACCAGTCCTTCACAGCCAGGGCCAGCCAGTGGGCACTCGCAGCAGGAGCTCCGGGGATCTGCAGGAGAGGCCGTGTCCTGTCCTCGGGCCCCCCAGCGCACCCACCGGCCTGGGGCCGGGGGTCCCAGAGGGCCCGGGGGAGCAGGCCGCACTCCCGTTTCTCACCACGCTCTCTGCCGGAACTCTCAAAATATACTTTCATTGTTTGAACTTGCTGTCTAAAGTCTTCTCTAAGATTCCAATCCATCGGAATTAGGTATGCCTTGACTTCTTTCTCGGTCCATTTTTCTGGTGCCTATAGGTTCTCCTTTGTATTTAAGTTGTCCTGCATTGTTTGTACTCCTTTTTTCCCTTGTTTTTTCATGGTGCTCAAGATACTTTCCAACTCTGTTTGACTGCTGTGTTTCTGTTTTCTCCTTTAAATTTGTTTTGGTTTTTATAGTTCCACTATCTCTCCTTTGTGTTAGGAGACAATGTTTAGAGATGTTGGATTTAATTGTCATTTAAGGTAAATTCATTGGTTTCATTAAAGGCCTTCAGATTTTGATGGCATATAGAGAACTGAGGTTTGGACTTAGGATTTTATGTTAAGGTCGGGTGATTTGATTGTATGGAGTTTAGTATATGTTAGCTTCCTTGGGGGGTTACTCAAATGCAGGCGGATATTAACAAGAAAATAGACAGGAGTACTTGGGGTATTTAAGGGCTTAGGCGGAGTATAGACTTATTCGTAGTATTCATCTATTTGCATTTAGTAAGTTATATGTAGTCTGGTTGTTCATGCTGTTTTATTGTTGCAATCTGTAGGAACCTGGCGATGGTGACGTCAGCTCTCCAAGATGGTGGCCGCTGGCTTCCTTGGTGGACTTTCCGTTGTGGGGGATAGAACTGGACCGCTTCCTTACCCCGAACTCAGCCCAGAGCTCAGTGAGGGCACAGCCGGCAGGACTCCACAGAATTCGTAGCGCCGTTTCTCTCTGCTTGCTGGTCGCTTCTCGGCGGCACCCCGCCATCTGTAGCCGCGGGGCGGGCCGCAGGGCGGGTGGCGGATCAGTCAGCCCGGATCTCTGGTCGCACAGTTGGCTCATATTTGAGACTCAGTAACCGGTCCTCGGTGATGGAAATCCTTCCTCTAGGTTTCGGTGCACCCCAATTTTGCTGGAAATTCCTAACAAGATAGCTTTTTGTCATTCTAACCCTGTATTCACCTGTGCAGTGATGCGGTACACGGGGTGTGATGCACTCTATTCGCGGCCATCTCTCATTCTTCTTATCTTTGCTGTATATTTTCACTGATGTCTATATCAAGAAATGCCCTGAACTATTCATAAGCCTTAAATCAGTATACTAATCATTAGTCTGCATCCTCCTAGTTCCCCCAAATGACATGGTGGAGTTCATTCCTGGAGAAAGCATGGGTCAGGAGGCCCCATCAAAAGCCATGGTAAGGTTGCTTATCTTCCTCTGAAATCCAAGTGTTGCTCTTTAGTTTCTCTTTCTCTTGTAATATGATATGGTTTCCTGGAGATGACATACACAATTTCCTGAGTATGCAGATTCTCATCAGGGTGTCTGTTGCCAAATGAGACCTCACTGAAGGCAACATTAACAAGAAACAGTGTAAACTACACACTGTATGATAACAAGCTTTGTGCCTGGCTATGGTTTTCCCTCCTGGCCATCGAATTCCTTAATTATCACCTAATATAGACCTGTGACACAAATCCCCTAGAAAAGCTTGTGTCATTTGGTGAGAGTACATTTGCTATCTGTTCCCTTGATTTGCCCACATTCTCATTGGATATTCTAATGTCACCAAGTAAACAAAAGACTTGTGCACACAGGACAGAGCAGTCTGGCTGGGCACAATCAGGAGCCACTTGTCAAAAGAAACTAACTTTATTTTTAGAACCACACATGCCAAACAAAACAGACTCTCAGGAAAAACCCTCAGAGCCTCAACTGCCACCACCGGCTTTCCACAAGCCTCTCTCTCCCACACAAGCTTCTCTCCACCTCCCCCAATCCTACTGCTCTTGAGGCCGATTGGCTGGGTCACGTGGGCGGAGCCAAAAAAGTCCCCCAATGAGCAGCTCCGTGGTCTGAAAGGGCAGGGAAACAGCCCAATGAGCATCACCACAGAGGAGCCAATCAGCTAGATGTTGCTGGGGCTGCTGTGAGCCAATCATCAGCCGGCAGCTGGAAGTTTGCTGGGGCCCCTTCGGCTGTGGCTCTCAACATCTCCCCCTCTCTGTTTAAACAACAAGCATGTGGCTTAGGGACTGTGCCTGCCTTAGGTTGTCCAATAGTACATATGGTCCTTAGGTTGGTACCACTGCAATTGGATCTTACCCGTCAGTGACTACCGGTCCAGTATACAGCCACACCTGTGGAGAGGTCTTTGTACCAGCAGGGGGGTGAGGTTCTTTGCCTCACCTCTGTTGGCCCCCAAATTTTAGCTGGACGATCATGACAAGCAGAAGGGAGGAAGATACAGCAAGCCAATTGACGGCTCCTTTTGGAAAAATTGTACCACCAATGACATCATTAGCGAAAATACCCCAACACTACCACAAGTCGCTGCACCAACAGATAGTTCACAATGCATACAGGTGAGCTCACAATGTGTCCAGGCAAGTTCTGCAAGCAGTTCAGTGATGGCTATTGTAGAAGCTGTAGATTGGTTTTATCTTTGACTTCACCAGCACTGGGATGAAGATAGGAATTCTGGCAATAATGGCTAAAGAAAAAATTATGTAACATTACAGAAGGCACTAAAAGAAAACAATTTTCTTAACAATTTACATTGTCTTCACTGGCACTGGGATGAAGATAGGAATTCTGGCAATAATGGCTAAAGAAAAAATTATGTAACATTACAGAAGGCACTAAAAGAAAACAATTTTCTTAATAATTTACATTATCTTTAAGAGAATTATTAAATATAATGAAAAGGAAAGGTGAAAGTAAACAAACAGATCTGTTAACCTTCTTTTTTGTTTACATATTAAAACAATCCTCAACAGTTGTTTACCCAATTTAAATTAAACCATATAAATCATGTGAAAAAAAAATTTGGATCCATTTTATCATGAGCGCTCGTCATATATGATATATGGACATACATACATTCAAACATATAACACAAAACACAAGTGTGCACACATAATATAATACATACAACACATAACATTATAGTAAAGGCCTTATAACTTTTTACAGGTGAAATCTCCATTGCAATGTTTAAAAACTCTATAGTCAAAAAATAGAACTGATCAGCAAAACATTAACCTAGGTCTGTATGAGCTCAAAAAACAAAATAGAACTTCATGATATGGCAAAGGGCAATAATAAAATAGATATTGAAAAAAGCATCCTGGTTCTGTTGCAGATGTAAGAATAGCCAAACTGGAGTTTTGGATATCAGTTGTTATGGATTTGAGCCAAATCATCTTCTTTTTGGTCTGTAGAAATCGCTTTATTTAATCTTTCTGGAATCCAAATCGGCTGCTGTTCTCCCTGTGGAAACACATAAACAGACCTCCGACTCCAGACAATCACTGGGTCAGGACCTTGGTTAATCTCTCTGGAATCCAAATCGGCTGCTGTTCTCCCTGTGGAAACACACAAACAGACCCCCGACTCCAGACAATTACTGGGTCAGGACCTTTCCATTGTCCTGTTAGAATATCCTTCCAAAGTACCTTGGGCTTATGCACATTTTTTGGACACATATCCTTTCCGCAGCACTAAGTCCTGATGAATCCAAATTTTAAAAGTTTAGAGTAAAAAGGGTTATTTTAAGTTTATCTTTGGGGAATATATACCCCTTACCAATTCCTTCTTTTTGCTTTAATAAGTACATTTTAATAGTTTGATGAGCTCTTTCAACTATGCCTTGTCCCTGTGGATTGTATGGGATTCCTGTTATATGAGTAATGCCAAATGTTGAGCAAAATTGTTTAAAAGAGATAGAAGTATAACCAGGGGCATTATCTGTTTTTAACTGTTTTGGAACACCCACAGTGGCAAAATTTTGTAAGCAATGAGCTATAATATCTTTAGTTTTTTCTCCAGCATGAAGGGAGCCCATCAAAAATCCAGAAGAAGTATCAACTGTAACATGCAAATATTTTAATTTTCCAAATTCTGGCAAGTGTGTGACGTCCACCTGCCAAATATGGTTAGGTATCAATCCTCTAGGATTGACTCCAAAATTAACTTGTGGTAAAAAGGTCACACAATTTTGGCATTGTTTTATTATTTGTCTAGCTTGTTCCTTAGTTATTTTAAAATGCTTTTGTAAAGTATTAGCATTGACATGGAACTTTTTATGAAAATTTATAGCTTCTTCTAGTGTAGAGAAAATATGTATGTCATGTGTAGTTTTATCTGCTCAATCATTGCCCAAACTAAGGGCTCCAGGCAATCCTGTATGTGCCCTGATATGTCCTATAAAGAATGGATCTTTTCTGTCCCAGATTAGACTTTGTATAGTGGAAATCAAAGAGAAAACAGTAGAAGAAGGGGAAATCCTACCAGCATCTTCAAGAGATACTATAGCATTAACTACATACTGACTATCAGAAAATAAATTAAATACAGAATCTTTAAACATCACAAAAGCTTGTAAAACTGCATTAAGCTCTACCTTTTGAGCTGATTGTTTGGGTACTAAAAATGTAAAAGTTTGATCAGGGGTAACTACTGCTGCTGTACCATTATTTGACCCATCAGTGAATATATTTGGAGCATTCATGATAGGTGTTTTTCTTGTCATTTTTGGAAAAAAATTACAGGATGCAATGACCAAAAAGACAATAAAGGATTAGATGGTAAGTGGTTATCAAATGAAACATTAGATTTGCACATGATTATTGCCCAAGTATTTAACTCATTAGCTAACTCATCAATTTGATTCATAGTATATGGAGTAATAATTTTATTGGGAGAAATTCCAAACACTCCCTTTACTGCTTTTATTCCTTTGAGTATTAATTGTCCTACAGCCTCAGGATACCTAGTAAGAATAGTGTTAGGAGGATAAGATAAATGTATCCATAATAATGGACCTTCTTGCCAAAATACTCCTGTAGGAATATTTTTTGTTGGTAGTACAATAAATAATAAAGGCAAACTTATATCAATTCTATCCAAATGCATATTTTCCATATATGTTTCAATGATTTTTTATGCCTTTCTTGCTTCAGGCGTTAACATTCGGGGTGAATTTGGATCTGAAGGACCTTTTAGGATATCAAATAAAGGTCCCAACTCTCCTGTTGGTATACCTAAATAAGGCCTTATCCAATTTATGTCTCCTAATAACTTTTGAAAGTCATTAAGTGATTTGAGTTGATCTACTCGTATTTGAATTTTTGGTGGACGGACCATGGTTGAGGATAATAGAACTCCTAAATAATTAATTGGAAAATTTAATTGTACCTTATCTATTGGTATCTCTAGATTATAATTTTTAATAAGTTTGTAAGTGTGGCATAACATTCTAGCAATGTGTTTTTATCTTTGTGTGCTAATAATACATCATCCATATAGTGAAATATTTGTAGTTCAGGATTTTGATTTCTAAGTGGCTGGATTGCTTTGTTAACATAAATTTGACACATAGTTGGGCTGTTAGCTATCCCTTGAGGGAGTACTTTCCATTCATATCTCTGATCAGGACCTTCATGATTCACTGCAGGGATAGTAGATGCAAAACGTGGACTATCCTCAGGATGAATTGGAATTGAAAACAAAAACAATCTTTAATATCTATAACTAAAACATACCAGGTTTTTGGCAAAGCAGACAACTGAGGAATCCCTGATTGAGCAGGTCCCATAATAACCATCTCATTATTAATGGCTCTTAAATCTTGCAATAATCTCCAGTTACCAGATTTCTTTTTGATGACAAAAATGGGAGTATTATGGGGAGATACAGAAGGTTGTATATGTCCTTCTGCTAATTGTTGTTTGACCAGATCATGGGCTGCTTGTATCTTTTCTTTAGTCAGGGGCCACTGAGGAACCCATACTGGTCTTTCTGATTTCCAAGTAATTTTTATTGTCTCAGTGGCCCTTTCTGAAAATCCAACCCATGTCTGTCTGTTCCTTGATCTATTTGTATTGGTGCTGCTATACCTTGTTCTTGTTTTTCTAATCTTTTTCCTTTCCTAAAACCTTGTCTAGTCATAATAGTGGGTGAATTTTTGTTGATGTTATTTGTTAATGTCAAACCTAATTGATCTAGGATATCTCGTCCCCATAAATTTACGGGAAGATGATCCAATACATATGGCTGTATAGTTCCTTCACATCCTTCAGGATCCTTCCAATCTAATACCATTGCACTTCTATGGGGATTAGTTGCCACTCCTAGGCCTCAAAGCATTTGAGTGGCTTGTTGTAATGGCCAATGTTTTGGCCATTCTTGACGAGAGATGATGCTAAGGTCTGCACCTGTATCCAGTAGTCCATTAAATTCATGTCCTTGAATATTTAGTTTTAGCATGGGGCGAGAATCTAAATTTAAAGAAAGCATAGCCCAATCTACACCTGTGGAGCCTAATCCCTTGGAACCTCTTTCTACAGTACGACTGGAAAATTTATCATGTAGGCTGGGTATTATTAGTAACTGTGCTATTCTATCTCCTGGTGAAATTACTGATATACCCTTTGGAGAACTGGTTATAATTTTTATTTCACCTTCATAATCGGGATCAATTACCCCAGGACTTATCATAAGTCCTTTTAGAGTAGAAGAGCTGTGTCCCAATAATAAGCCTACTGTTCCTTTGGGAAGAGGTCCTTTCACCCCTGTGGGAATGATTTGAACTCCCATCTCTGGAGTTAGTACTGCTCTGGCGGAGGCGCAGATGTCCAACCCTGCGCTCCCTCTGGTTTGTCTGATGAGGGATCTGATGGACAATGTGTCCTGGGCACTACCCTGATGGGGTTGCTGGGTTCCTCCAGTGCTCCATATATTTGTGGTTTTGGGCCCTGGAGCATTGGGCCCCCCTGTCCATTTTTTGGCAATGGAGCCTGATGCCTTTCTCCATGATATTGTGGATAAACACCTGGTCCTTGTTTGTTTTTTGATAATGGAGTACCCTCTATGGTGGTTTGAGAATGGCATTCATTAGCCCAATGTCTCCCTCTACGGCATCGTGGGCAAATACCTGGTATTCTACTCCTTTGATACCTAGTTTTGTTAAACCCTCCTCCAATGGGGCAATTCCTTTTAAAATGTCATGTTTGTTCACAATTGTAGCATGTTCTTGGCCTGGCATCTAAAGCCTGTTTTACTGCAGCTGCCACAATTTGCCCTTGTTCATTAATGTCTCTGGCATCTAAAGCCTGTTTTACTGCAGCTGCCACGACTTGCTCTTGTTCATTAATGTCTCTACATAATTTAATATATGTGTTTAAATCTTCATGCTTCCATGGTCTAATGATATCTCTGCACCAACGATTCACTTGCTCATAAGCCAGGTGTTTTCGTAATGGCATTGCTTGTTCTGTATTCCCAAAAACTCTGGTAGCTGTTTGAATAAGCCTATCTACAAATTCAGCATAAGGTTCATTAGCTCCTTGTATTACCTTAGATAATTGACCTTGTAAACCTCCATGTCCTTGTAAAGTCTTCCATGCCTTAATTGCATCTACAGCAATTTGTGCATATACACCAGGATCATATGCAATTTGTTGCTGCTGATCCTCATAAGGTCCCTTTCCTAACAACATATCTAGATTTCTCTGAGGATAACCAGCTGCTGCATTTCGCCTAGCCGTCTCCTTGCAAAATTCCTCATTGGCAACCTTCCATAACAGGTATTGTCCTCCATTTAGCACAGCTTTACACATATTAGCCCAATCTGCTGGCGTCATGTTCAAGTTGTTAATGGATTCGACCATGCTTACAGTGAAGGGTGCTTGAGGACCATAGGTTGTTACAGCCTCTTTTAGCTGCTTCACTGTTTTGAAATTTAAAACATGGTAAAATCGCTGCCCTCCTGCCTCAAATACAGGGCATGTTAATATTTGAGATCTTGTCTCAGGATCCCAACTATCAACTGCGGGGGTTGGGGACCTCCCAGCATATGGAGGTGGCCTTGTTAGTTGGACATTTACGTCCTCTGGTGATAGAAAGGTGTTAGCGGCAGTCTCCTGTAGAGGTGGTGCTGTTGGTTGGACACTTACACCCTCTGGTGATAGAAAGGTGTTAGTAGCAGTCTCCTGTTGTAACTTTCCCCCTGATGGCTTTTTCTGTTTTACACTTTCTTTCTCTGTCTGACTAGCTTGAGAGGCCTTCTCTTTTACTTGAATCTTTTCCTCTGTCTGACTACCTTGAGAGACCTTCTCTTTTACTTGAATCATTATGTCTTCTCCTTCCTGTACCATTGTCTGAACTGAAGGCTTTGGACTAAGCAAACAAGATATGAACGTCCACAATGGCAATGTGCCAACTGGCAGAGTCCCTGGGCTTTTCTTTTCTATTCTTTTTAAATCTTCACTATGATGGTTCCATTGTGATATATTTAACAACTCCTCCTTAAAAAGCCATGGGCTACATTTTTGTATTGTATCAACCTATGCCCTGACTGTTCTTGATTTTACTGAGATGCCTCCTTCCTCTAACAATTTACTTAACACTCTTTCAGTTTGTTTTTTACTAATTTCTGATCCCTTATTTCTACTATAATACAACCCAACAAGATGACGCCAAACAAAACCGAGACAGAATGAAATAAAAAGGGAACAACAAAAAGTCATTATAGCCTTTCTATCCTCCTGACACGTGCATCCGTCCTTTCTCCCTATCTGTTCCTCAGACGTAAATAGTTTTTCCTCAGATGTGAGCGGTTTTTCTTCTGTCTCACTCATCTCCAGGGACAGGCAACTTAAAACAAAAGTGAAGCAAAATAAAAGAGGAATCTTAAAATGGCTACCCATCCTCTCGCCCTGCCCTCAGGGGCAAGCAGTTTCACTTACCCTCAGTCGCTCCCCGTGCGAGCCACCAAATGCTGCAGTCTGGCTGGGCACAATCAGGAGCCACTTGTCAAAAGAAACTAACTTTATTTTTAGAACCACACACGCCAAACAAAACAGACTCTCAGGAAAAACCCTCAGAGCCTCAACTGCCACCACCGGCTTTCCACAAGCCTCTCTCTCCAACACAAGCTTCTCTCCACCTCCCCCAATCCTCCTGCTCTTGAGGCCGATTGGCTGGGTCACGTGGGCGGAGCCAAAAAAGTCCCCCAATGAGCAGCTCCGTGGTCTGAAAGGGCAGGGAAATAGCCCAATGAGCATCACTGCAGAGGAGCCAATCAGCTAGATGTTGCTGGGGCCGCTGTGAGCCAATCATCAGCCGGCAGCTGGAAGTTTGCTGGGGCCCCTTCGGCTGTGGCTCTCAACACCACATTCTCATTGGATATTCTAATGTCACCAAGTAAACAAAAGACTTGTGCACACAGGACAGAGCATGGCTTGATCTTCATAGTGACTCCTTTTCTGTATTTACAGGAGGATTCAAGAGGATCCATAATTGGTATGTATCCTGGCCTCACTCTCTTCCTGTTGCAAAATGTAGATGATGCCAAGGGTCAGAGAGTCTTCCTTCCTTTTGAGTGCAGAGTCTCAGTGATTCCACTACCTCCTTGAGAATGAGAAGTGAGGGGTTTGTGGTCTAAATTGATTAAAAAAAAATCTATGGCCATTCTGCATATTTCCTTGAAGCACCTGTGTGAGTTGAGCAAAGTGGTTAGGTCAATGAGAGTTTTATACATGTGTCTCTGTGTGCATTCATGCAACATGATTCTGAGTGTGACTTTGTGTTCATTTTTGCGCATTTGTTTGTTTCTCTGGATATATACATGCCAACATGCCAATGTCCACATGTTTAAACAAAAAAACCATCTCCATTAGATCATGATTTTGTATATGTGTAAATAGATCAAACTGTAAACTCTCCATGTGTGCAGTTCATTGCACACCAATCCCTCAATTAACATGCAAAACATATCCCATCAAAACCCAGAAAATTTTCACAGCACTCTATAAAGAAAAAGCTCCATTTCATTCCTGTCACTGCACCAGTAGCAACTTCATTTAATAGCAAACCTCACCTGTCAGTAGGTCCTATATTTAATCAGTGCATGTGATTGTTCACAACACTTCACTCATGAAAAATTTTCATGTTCATATACATTTTTTGTGAGAGGTGTCAGAATTCATCTTCCAATCCCCATTCTAGGCACAAGTCTCTGGACAGGGCCAATCCTTAACAGTGACCCTCAGGTCCACCAATGCACTATGCTCACTTATGGTGGGCATCTGAGACAGAGGAGATGCACAGACCAGAGATTACTGTAGCTAAGGAAGGTCTTACTTTGCATGATCCAACTGACACTGAAAGCTACCTTATTGGATCTTTTTGTAGACACTACTCTGTAGAAACATGTTTTAACTGGATGGATTTTCATGGGTCCTGATCAGCACAATTGCAGCTCATCTAGTTACAGAGCAAAAGGTGGGCTCTAGTGAAGGTCCAGCTCAGCACAGCAGTGGTGTCCGATCCCTATTTTAGGTCTGTGCTGCCCCCTGTGTGGCCTGCAGGATATCACATTGACAGTGTATATGATAGGTCTTCATACAGTCAGTCTCAAATGCTGTCTAGGTCCTTCTATTCATACATACATGGATACTGACACTGACTTGTCACTGTGAGGGTAGAACCACTGTGGTCATCATTCCTTCTCATTCCTGAACTCCTCCCTGAGCAGAGTGTCTTCATCTTAGTCCACGACATCATTTGATAAATGCAACTCTGTGCTAAGATCTCACTTGTTCAGCATGTGAGGCTCTACAATGAACCAGGTATCCACCTGGGATCTGACCAGGACCAGCCAGAATCAGTAGGGAAGTTAAGAAGATAGCATTGTGTCCAAGCTTTTCACACACATTTCTTATGAGCTCTAGGTGGGATATGCTTGACTTTGAGGGGAGCCATCTGGATCTTAATGTTGACTTTGTTTATGTCGATTCCTCAGGCCCTCAGAGAGTTCCTGGCACTTTTCACTTTTGCATGACACCACAGTCTACTTATAAATCAGGAGTATGAGGAGTGAGAACATGCTAACAATCTGACTCCACAGTCTACTTATAAATGAGGATTATGAGGAGTGAGAACATTCTAGCAAACTGCTGTCCAAGGAAACCCAGAGGAAGGAAATTCTTGTCTGCTTCATCTTTGAACTCCTGGTCTTGGCCATCCAAAATAACAGTATTTTTAATTTTATTTTAATTTTAATACAAAACTTTCAAAGTGGCCAGTAGACCCATGTTCATAAAGCAGAGAACATTGCCATTCTCTTCTGGGCCGCTGCTCTGATGATGGCACAGTGTATGTTCTGTGAGTTTATATTCCTGAAACTGTTGGCATCACAGTTTGCATGTCAGCTTGGTCTGTTTCAACGAGAGAGGGATAATGTTCCAATGGAAGAAAGTAGTTAAAATTTGACTCCTTACAGCTCCACTCTCTCATTAGAAGGTTTGCAATTGTTTGCAGCATCCTGTTTGAGGCCTCTGACTCCCCAGAACTCAGAGAGGGTCTGAGAACCCAGAACAGAGATGAAGATGATCCTGACTATTAATATTAGTATCACTATATTTTTCTTTCCAAAAACGAAACCCAGAAATTGAATAAATTATACAGGTGGGTGTGTTTAGCTTACAGTTCTGGAGATACAAGAGCATGGCACTGGCAAACACTTGGCTTTAGTGAATACCCTCTTAGCTGCATTGCATGATTGGTGGTGTCAGCAGGGATGCAGGTGTAGGAGAGAGACATCACATGGGGAGACACGAATCCAGCAGGGATCAGTTGATTCATTTGCTCTTCTTATATAACAGGATCTAACAAGGGTTTGAGAAATCTATATTCTTACTTCTGACTCTCATACCATCAAATGTCCTCAACACCTCCAAGCAGACCCTTCCTCACACAGATTTCACAAATCTCATTGTGGCCATACTGAGGACCAAGCCTCAATCACACAATCCATTTTGGGATAAAAAAAACATCCAACCCTAGCAACCATCATAAGCTTAGTTGTGTAGAAGAAAGAATGAGTCAATCTTAAGTAACTGTGTTGATGGTGTCTGTGTCTCTAAAGGTTGGACATGGAGCAAAGATTATGATTCAAGCTGTGATGAGGAAGTGCCTGCAGGTAGGAACAGCCCTTGGGGTATGACAAAATGGGAAAGGTTTCATGGTAAGATTTGAGTTCACCTACTCATGTGGGAAATGAGCAATGGGAATAAAATAGAAAAAAAAAAAACCAGAAATATGTATTATTTTCATAAAAGAAGAGTTAGTAGACCTTCTGACATCCTGTTCATAAGAAGACAACTTTTGCTTTGCCAGGTAAACACAATCTTCCATGTTAAGTCCCATTCTGTCCTAAATTTGCCTCTAATAAACATCAAGTAGCTTGGCTTTCATTATTGATTATTTTTTGGCATTGTGCATGAAAGAAATAAGATCTGCACTTTAGGTTTGACCCACAATGGAAAGAATCTAGTGGGACATACTTTCTTAGAAGCACTTTGCAAACCTGTAATTGAAGCTCTCACTAGTGATAAGCAGTGAGTAAGAAGTCACAATTCCCCTCTGATTGTTATCCTTTTAGAGCAGTACTTTCTCTTCTGTGTTTTGTCTATTTCTGGTTGAAAATGAACTCCCAAATGTGGGCAACTTAAAGAAAATTGTTTCTGTGCTCCCTGGACAGGCCACTGTGTTCTCCTGTAAAAGAGTGGGGAGAAGTTCCTCCTTGAACATGTTTCTAACCTCCAGTCTTCATCTAATTCCCAAGCCCTGGGACTAGGAGGAAAATCTGAATTTGCTTGTATTTAAGAGGCCTAAGTCCAGAAAATCAGGGAGACTCTGGCTGCCTCTTGGAGTAAAAGGATGACACAGAATCCCTACCAAGTACAATGGCAGAATGTGAACTGGAAAAGAGCTCTTGGGATGCTAGATCTATTTCTCATTGCAGAGGTGAGGTGATGGAGGCCAGGAGACAGGAATGCAGACAAGAGAAAGAATGGAGAGCTTTGACTGTGGGTTATAGAACACCAGGAGCAGGAGCAACTTAAGTTCTCACCTTGACTTTAACTCTGCCTTTCCTTTTTCTAAGGCCACATCATCACCATCACGGCCATGGTCCACAGAGAAAACATAAAAAGTGATTCAGAGGATGAGGAGGAGGAAAAAAGGACAAGAAATCTGCAAGTAATTGATTTTCTATTGGTTTCTCTTAATTATTCTTTCTTATGTAAAGACTCTGTAGATTTTCCATGTTTCATCTTTCCCACATTTTATGACTTTTCTAAAGGTGCTTTCCTCATCCAGATCTTTGAGGTCCTTGGACCTTCAATGTCTGTTAAATCTCTCTGCACTAACATTCTTAGTCTTTCTCTACTTTTTTTACCACAGGCAATACCACTGAATCATGCTGAGTAATACTGCATACCCATACACTGAGTTTGAGTTGTAGGGAGCATCAGAAATACTGAGTTGTTGCCTGATACATGAGACACAAACAATCTGGTTCTGTTTTACTGACCACTGAATAGCTGGGTTCTCCTGCCTTTGCTGGCTCTGAGCATGCATGAATGTATCCTTCCTTTCCTAGGTCAAGATTACACAATTGGAATGTAGGTACCCTAACATGAATTGTTTCCAGGGGCACTCTCCTGTTTTAATATGTGGGCTCAATGCAACAAATGCGATAAAGCAGTTTAGGAAGAGGAAATGTGAGTCTGGAAAGAATGGGAAGGAGAGCAGAGGTCAAATCAGTCCACATATTCTCCTTTGCTTTCTTAAGTTTCTTTGTTGCACTTTTTTGCAATCCATAAGAATCAATTAGAGCACTGAAGGTTCCATAGTTGCATGTGACCATGGCCATGCAAGGGAAGGTGCAATTTGGTTAAAATCAGTGCAGGAAGCTCTCTGAGGAATGGCACTACAGAGAGTAGGGCTGGAGGAGCCAGGGTCCTTGCTCCACTCTGTGTCATCACAGATGCTGCTCTTCAGGGTCCCAGATGTATGATACTCAGCCCTTACACCCAAATGTCTTAGAGAACTCTTCCATTGCCTCATGTTCACTCTCTAGGGAAGCAGCCTCAGAAGGTTCTGAAGGTGAATATCCATGAGAATTTCCTCCTGAGGACATTCATAGACACTCTTCCCACAGACAACACCCTCAGCTGAGGGCAGCATACCAGCCTCAGTGCTCCCTGCCCAGACCCCAGGAGAGATCAGGGCCCAAGTTCATCTTGCATTTCCTGAGGACAATTGTGGTCCTGGCCACTCTCTGTGGCCAGCAACTCATCCCAAGTGACCTTTTTACCTTGTTCTGTTTTATAGACCCCATAAGACACCTGGGAGAGCAGAGATTTTGGCCCTGGGACACAGGAGAGATGATACCTGCAGTGCACAGCAGCTGAAATTAACCTGTAAGACTCGGAGCAGGAGCTTGTTTCTCGTTTCCAAAGACATAACTGTCTATATTGTATGGAATTTGCAGACTTATATGTTCTTTGTTTAATAATTTTAATATTAGTACTTCATGTTAAATTTTTATATTAAATTATATTTACTTGGTAACAGTTGCTTTTTAAATTCATTCTGTAAAATAAAACACACTTGGGAAGAGAGGTGGGAGGGAAAGTGAGGGAGAAGTGGAATTGCACAGAAGATGGAAGGAGACCCTCATCGTTATACAGAATACATGTATGATGATGTGAGGGAAAAAAAGAAGTGTGTCACATTAGATTGGGTAGAGAGAACTGATGGGAGGGGAGGGGAGGGGAAGGAGGGAAAGGAAGGTCAGCAGAATAAAATAGACATTAGTATTGCTGTATGTATATACATGACTGCATGACCAATATGATTCTGCAACCTGTACACTCAGAAAAATGAGAAATTATACCCCATCTTATTCAAAAATGTGATATGTCAAGATCATTGTACTGTCATGTTTAACTAATTAAAACAAATTTTAAAAACACACACACTAAAAGAGTAATATGTTCCTGAGGCAGATCTTGATTAATTACAAAGATTTTACCTGGTAACTTCCATCACCATCACTCCTCTCCTCCCATTCCCCTCAGTTTGCTTTTTTGGTTGTTTTTTAGATTGGTATTATAACATTCACTAAATTATTGATGTGGGTGAATGGATGCAATAAAGAAACAAATAATTAAATTACAAGCTAAGTTAAATCCCAACTAAATTTCATAAGTGTTTAATTAATTTATCCATTCATTAGCTAACTGAATCTCAAGTCAAAACACCCAATATAAGAAAGGGCTGGGAAACAATTGGCAATATTCATTTATGAAAAATTGTGGTTTTACATTTTATATCCTTTTTTCAATTAAGAACAATATTTTTTGTAATATATCACATACATATAAAACAAGTTGGAAAACATACATTACAAACTTGTAATGATGGCTTTAAATACATTAACTGACATGTTTCTCATTGGAAATAGGTTGCTTGCTGTATATATATATATATATATATATATATATATATATATATATATATATATATATTGCATGAAAACTACTGATATAATAAAGTCTAGACAAAATATAAATGTCTGCTCTATGGTAACATATGAGCATCACTCTAATCTAACCATGCTAAAAGTTACATAATACTGTAAAAAATGTCTTAAAAACTATATACTTTAATAAGAAATAAATTCAATAAAGAATGATAATACAGGGACTGGGGTTGTGGCTAATTAGTAGAGTACTTACCTCACACATGTGAGGCCATGGGTTTGATCCTAAGCACCACATGTAATAAACAAAATATATAAAGGCATTGAGTCCATTTACAACTAAAAATATATATTTTTTAAAAAAAATAATGATGGTGTTGTGTTGTAGCTCAATGGTAGAGCACTCACCTCGCATATGTGAGGCACTGGGTTTGATTCTCAGCACCTCATATAAATAAATAAAGGTCCATTGATAATTTATATATATATATATATATATATATATATATATATATATATATATATATGAAAAAAGAATGATAATACTGAGAACCAAGGCATTCAGATTTCAAAATTCATGCTTCTTTTCAGGTGATCCAATATTTTGTCAACTAAGTTTTCAAAATTTGTTCAAAGCCAACATTACTCATATATGTTACACATCTATTATTTCATAAATTTACTTTCCTCATAAAAGATCTTTGATAAACATCCAAAATATTCAGGTTAATTATATTTGAAATGGAGCTGAAAGAAATACTGGTATGGTTTTTCACTGTGACCTCAAGCATTTAAGTATTACAAGTTATTCAACCAACACAACAAAGTTAAAATCATAATGGCACAGCATGTATTGTAAATAAATCAAAACAACAGAATGTGTAACACAAAGACAGAGCAGTGGCACATTAAAGGAGAACTAGCTGAATACAAATAATTGACTACTGCAGAGCATAAAATTAAAACAGTTCAAGTGAGACAAGGTGATGGAGAGGTCACCATGAAGGTGCCGACTGATGATTCTTCTGACCACTGTTGTCCAGAATGTAAATTAAAAAATATCATATTTGTAAAAACTTTGATAGGTATACAATTATCTCCAGTATTAAAAAAAATAAAGATTTCCAATGCATCTGCCTTCTCTGAATAGAATAAAGCTCTAAGTTTGTCTGTCAACTGGTGTTTCGATCACACATAATTTTTACCTCTGAATTTTTTGGGTTGACATTGATGACTGTAACAACCAAAATTAGTCCATGATGACATGTTTTTAAAAACTTTTTAAAAACTTACTACTCAGATATTAGAACAGTTATCAATTTTTTTACAGTATCAAATTTGGCAAATTTGCATTAAGGTCATGTGGCACACATCATGTAATTCAAAGCCACAACTCATTTGTCCCTGTGATATCTTCTTTCACACACACACTCACACACATGCACACACACACAAACACATTTCTTCATCAGCAGTCTTGTATAGTAAAAGTGTCTAGTTTTTGTTCATTTTTAATGCAATACACTTCTATCTACAATTTCATTACATGCATACAGCAAAAAAGGAAATTATGGGTTTTACATCCTTCATGATAATTTTATATACAGGGAGGTTTAAAACAGTACTTCAACAGTTTGCCTAGTAATGTGACACAGAATGATTGTATCTTGTTCTCAAAATTTTAATAAGGAGATATAAAATACAGGTTCAATAATTTTAAATCAAGTATCCATCTTTTAAAAAATAGTGTTGCAGCATTGTTCTTTGCATTACTTTTAAAACTTTTTAAGTTTTTCTCTCATGGCACAATCTTCTAATACTTCATATATGAGAGGAAATTTTTTTAAAAAATGCAACTGCTGCCCTTGGAAGGGCTCTGTAGTGAGAATGGCATATGAATTTTTTATTGATTTTATATATTTACATATATACAACAGTGGAATATATTCCAATTCTTATTACACATATAGAGCACAATTTTTCATACCTTTGTATATTAAGTATGTTCACACTAATTCATGCCTTAACACAATTACTTTCTGGGGTTTTTGCATTACAATTCTTATCCCACATATATACCACAATTTTTTCATATCTCAGGTTGCATATAAAGTATGTTGACCCCCAATTCAAGTCTTCATACATGTACTTTGAATAATGATGCCCATCACATTCCACCATCCTTTCTAATCCCCTGCCCCTCCCTTTACCTCCCACTCCTCTTTCCTATCTAGAATTCATCTAATCATCCCATCCCCTCCCTATCCCACTATGAGTCAGCCTCCTTGTATCAGAGAAAACATTTGGCATTTTTTTGTGGATTGGCTAATTTCACTTAGCATTATCTTCTCCAGTGCCATTCATTTACCTGCAAATGCCATGATTTTATTCTCTCTTATTGCTGAATAAAATTATATTGTGTATATGTGCCACATTTTTAAATCCATTCATCCACTGAAGGGCATCTAGGTTGGCTCCACTGTTTAGCTATTGTGAATTGTGCTGCTATAAACATTGATGTGGCTGTGTCCCTGTTGTATGCTGTTTTTAATTCCTTTGGGTATAGTCCAAGGAGAAGGGATACCTGAGTCAAATGGTGGTTCCATTCCCAGATTTCCAAAGAATCTCCATACTGCTTTCCATATTGGCTGCAAAAATTTGCAGTCCAACCAGGAATGTATGAGTGTAGATTTTTCTCCACATCCTCGCCAACATTTTTGTTGTTTGTCTTCATAATAGCTGTCATTCTGACTGGAGTGAGATAATAACTTAGAGCAGTTTTTTTTTTTTTTTTTTTTTTGAGAGAGAGAGAGAGAGAGAGAGAGAATTTATATATATATTTCAGTGGACACAACATCTTTGTTTGTTTGTGGTGCTGAGAATTGAACCCAGGCCGCACGCATGCCAGGCGAGCGTGCTACCACTTGAGCCACATCCCCAGCCCAAACTTAAAGTAGTTTTGATTTGCATTTCTCTAATTGCTATAGATGATGAGCATTTTTAAAATATATTTCTTGATTGATTGTATATCCTCTTCTGAGAAGTGTTTTTTTCAAGTCCTTGGCCCATGTGTTGATTGGGTTTTTTGAGTTTCTGTTTTGTTTTGTTTTGTTTTTTTGTGCTTAGCTTTTTGAGTTCTTTATATATCCTAGAGATTAGTGCTCCATCTGATGTGTGAGGGGTAAAAATTTGCTCCCAGGATGTAAGCTCTCTGTTCACCTCACAGATTGTTTCTTTTGCTTCAAGAAACTTTTTGGTTTGATTCTATCCTATATATTGATTCTTGCTTTTAATTTTTGTGCTATAGGAGTCTTATTAAGGAAGTTGGGCCTAATCCCACATGATGAAGATTAGGGCCTACTTTTTTATTCTATTAGGCACAGAGTTTCAGGTTGCATTCCTAGGTTCTTGATCCATTTTGAGTTTAGTCTTGTGCAGGTAAAAGATAAGGGTTCAATTTCATATTGTTGCATATGGGTTTCCAGTTTTCCTAGTACCATTTTTTGAAGATGCTCTCTTTTCTCCAGTGCATGTTTTTGGCACCTTTTTAAAATATAAGATAATTGTAAGTTGGGGGGTTACTCTCTGTGTCCTCTATTCTCTATCATTGGTCTACAAGACTGATTTGGTGTGAATAGCATGCTGTTTTTGATACTATTGCTCTGTAGTATAGTTTAAGGTCTGGTATAGTGAGGCCACCTGCTTCACTTATCCTGCTAAGGATTGCTTTAGCTATTCTGAGTCTCCTATTTTTCCATATGAATTTCATGATTGCTTTTTCTATTTCTATGAGGAATGCCATTGGAATTTTGATGAGAAATGCATTAAACATGTATAGTGCTTTTGGTAGTATAGTCATTTTGATAATATTAATTCTGCCTAACCAAGAACAAGGTAGATCTTTCCATCTTCTAAGGTCTTCTTTGATTTCTCTCTTTAGGCTTCTGTAGTTTTTATTATACAGATCTTTCACCTCTTTTGTTAAGTTGATTCCCAATTATCTTATTTTTTAGGTTATTGTGAATGGGGTAGTTTTCCTCATTTCCTTCTCAGAGGATTTGTCACTGATATACAGAAATGCCTTTGATTTATGGGTTTTGATTTTATATACTGCTACTTTGATGAATTCAATTACTAGTTCTAGAAATTTTCTGGTGGAGTTTTTGGGGGTCTTCTAGGTATAGAATCATATTGTCAGCAAATAGTGCTAATTTAAGTTCTTCTTTTCCTATGTGTATTCCTTTAATTTCTTTCATCTGTCTAATTGCTCTGGCCAATGTTTCAAGAACTATGTTGAATAGAAGTGGTGAGAGAGGGCATTCCTGTCTTGTTCCAGATTTTAGAGGGAATGCATTCAATTTTTGTCTGTTTAGAATGATGTTGGCCTGAGGATTAGCATAGATAGCCTTTAAAACGTTGAGATATGTTCCTGTTATCCCTAGTTTTTCTAGTGTTTTGAACTTAACTGGATGTTGTATTTTGTCAAATGCTTTTTCTGTGTCTATTGTGGTGACCATATGATTTTTACCTTTAAGTCTATTGATGTGGTGAGTTATAGTTTTTGATTTCTGTATGTTGAACCAAACTTGCATCCCTGGGATGAATCCCACTTGATCATGGTGCACAAATTTTTTGTATTAGATTTGCCAGAATTTTATTGAGAAATTTGCATCTATGTTCATTAGACATATTGGTCTAAAGTTTTCTTTTTTGATGTGTCTTTGCCTGGTTTGGAGATCAGGGTGATATTGGCGTCATAAAATGAGTTTGGAATGACTGCCTATTTTACTATATCCTGAAATAAATTGAAGAGTGTTGGTATTAGTTCTTCTTTAAAGGACTTGTAGAACTCACCTGTGTAAACATCCGGTCCTGGGCTTTTCGTGGTTGGTAAGCCTCTGATGGCGTCTTTTGTTTTCTCACTTGATATTGGTCTGTTTAAATTGTTTATATCTTCCTGACTCAATCTGGGAAGATCATATGACTTAAGAAATCTGTCAATGCCTTCAATGCCTTCGATTTTATTGGAGTTTAAGATTTCAAAATAATTTCTAATGATCCTCTGTATTTCTGTAGTGTCAGTTGTGATATTACCTTTTTCATCATGTATGCTGGTAATTTGAGCTCTCTCTTCTCTTCATTAGCGTGGCTAAGGGTCTATCAATTTTATTTATTTTTTCAAAGAACCAACTTTTTGTTTTGTCAATTTTTATATTGTTCTTTTTTTTTTATTTCATTGATTCCAGCTCTAATTTTAATTATTTCTTGTCTTCTTCTGCTTTTGCTACTGATTTGTTCTTCTTTTCCTAGGTCTTTGAGATGTAGGGTGAGGTCATATATTTTTTGACTTTTTTTTTAAGAAATAAAGTCCATGCAATGAATTTTCCTTTTAGCATTGCTTTCATAGTGTCCCAGAGATTTTGATATGTTGTGTCTATGTTCTCATTTACTTATAAGAATTTTTTAATCTCCTCCGTGATGTCTTCTGGAACCCATTGTTCATTAAGTAGCATATTGTTTAGGCTCCAAGTGATGGAGAAAATTTTGTTTTTTATTTTGTTGTTGATTTCCAATTTCATTCCATTATGATCCAATAAAATGCATGGTAGTATCTCTAACTTTTTGTATTTGCTAAGAGTTGCTTTGTGGCACATTATATGGTCTATTTTAGAGAAGGATCCATGTGCTGCTGAGAGGAAAGTGTATGCACTTGGTGCAGGTTGAAATATTCTATATATGTCAGATAAGTCTAAGTTATTGATTGTGTTATTGAGTTCTATAGTTTCTTTATTCAACTTATGTTTGGAAGATCTATCTAGTGATGAGAGAGGTCTGATAAAGTCAACCAAGATTATTGTGTTGTGGTCAATTTGACTCTTGAACTTGAAAAGAGTTTGTTTGATGATCATAGCTGCACCAAGGTTTGGGGCAAATATATTTATGATTGCTATGGTTTATTGGTGTAGGATTCCTTGAGCAGTATGTAATGTCAATCTTTATCCATTTTGATTAATTTTGACTTGAAGTCTACTTTATTTGATA
The DNA here is from genome assembly GCF_047511675.1 of Marmota flaviventris. Taxonomy (NCBI): domain Eukaryota; kingdom Metazoa; phylum Chordata; class Mammalia; order Rodentia; family Sciuridae; genus Marmota; species Marmota flaviventris. The sequence continues at coordinate 1,142,344 of NC_092509.1, forward strand.
TGAGTATAGAAACCCCTGCTTCCTTACACAGTCCATGTGAGTGGTATGATTTTTCCAAACCTATTACTTTCAGTTTGTATATGTCTTTTCATATCAGATGAGTTACCTTCAGGCAGCATATTGTTGGGTCTTTTATTTTATCCAATCTGCAACCCATATCTTTTTGTTGTTGTTGAGTATAAGCCATTAACATTTAGGGTTACTATTGAGACATGGTTTGTATTTCCAGCCATATTTGTTTATTTCTGTTATTTAACTTGACTTGGTTTTCCTCTTTGATTAGTTTTTTCCTTTACTGCATACCTCCCTCTGTTGATTTTCATTGCTGTTTTTCATTTCCTCTTCATGAAATATTTTGCCAAGGATGTTTTGTAGCACCAGTTGTCTAGTTATAAATACTTTTAACTTTTGTTTATCATGGAAGGTTTCTATTTCATTTTCAAATCTAAAGCTTAATTTTGCTGGATACAAGATTCTTGATTGGCACCAATTATCTTACAGAGCTTGATATATGTTGTTCCAGGATCTTCTAGCTTTCAGGGTCTGGGTTGAAAAATCTGCCATTATTCCAATTGGTTTTCCCCTATATGTAGTCTTATTCCTTTTTCTCGTGGCTTTTAAAATTCTCTCCTTATTCTGTATGTTGGGATTTTCATTATACTGTGCCTTGATGTGGATCTGTTGTGATTTTGTATGTTTGGCATCCTGTAGGCTTCTTGAATTTGGATTTCCAATTTATTCCTCATGTTTGGAAAGATTTCTGGTATTATTTCATTGAATAGATTGTATATTCCTGTGATTTGGTCCTCTATGCCTTCTTCTATCCCAATAACTCTTAAATTTTAGCTCTTAAATAACTCTGAAATTTTAAAAAATCGTTTTTTGGACTTTTGTTCTTTGCATTACTTTTAAAACATCTTCTTAAGTTTTTCTCTCATGGCATAATCTTCGTATACTTTAGATATGAGAGGAAATGTATTTTTAAAAATGCACCTCTGCCCTTGGAGGGCACTGTAGTGACTGAACAGTACATGAAATTTGAATACTTTTCAAATCACTTCACCAATGACTTGCCTGACCGAGTTCATGAATGTTGCATCAGCACACAGTTCATTCAGAGAGGAGTGTGACTTTGCTATGAGAAGAAAAGTTTCCTAGAAGTCTTTCACTGTTACTCCCTCTGTCACTGTGTAGTCAAGGGCCATATGTCTCCCATGGTAAGCCTTCCTACCAGGCTCTTGGGGTAGACATTGAAAGATGATCAGTGCTTGGAATGATTTGGTCCCTAATACCTTACTATTATTCAGTACAGGTTCTAGAACCACTTTCATCCACACAGGGGTGGAGTTGGTGGACAAAAAGCTGAGCTGGAAGACAATGTTTTATTTGTATTTTGTTTGTCTAGATGGTAAGACAAATGAACAAACAAGTCCCTCATCTTGCTGCACTGAGCACAGGCAAGCAAAGGCAATGATCACTTAAGTGATCAGCAGGCAGGCTGGTCAGGTCATTATTGGGCAAAGAGTTCAGAGATAGAAGTTCATAGGTTAGTTGACAGTGTCAGCTCCACCTTCAGTCACAATCCTTTGGAAAGGATGGACACACATATTGTGCCTTCAAACTTTAGTAGACACTGCACCTCATACACCATTGGGTTCAAAGGATACTCAAGGACTGAAGTGGCTGATGCCAATGTGTAAGGTATTTGTAGGGTGTGTAGATCAATCCAGCCTCTGGCCCTGGAGGGACAATCACAGCAGTGGTGTGAGGAGTTCCTTTTGGCATGACAGAGGTCTGTATTTGTCTGATCAAAGGCATTATGGTAGGGTCAGCTAGAGAAGAGTACTCAGGGTTACTGGTATGTGCAGCCCCTCTTTACTGAGGGTAATTCTGGCAATTAGGGATTTGGTGCCAAATAAGGTACTTTGCTCAAGACAGAGCTAACGCTCAGTGTACTCCAGCATTTCCTGCTGACTGAAGGTAGATATTTTCTAGATTGTCCAATGTATCTTAATCCATCTACTGATTTGTGACTTTAAAGAGAGAAACTTATAACATGAGTAGCTTTTTATTAAGTGTGTATATAGGTAGAAGAATGATACATAATTTTAACATTTTGCTTTATTTTTAATATCATTTCCCCCCTTAACATCTGCATTTTGTGTGTGTGTTGCTAAGGTTGTAACCCAGTACCCTGAACACTATGCATACATGCTTTACCATTGAATTGTACCACCAGTCCAAAATTTTAACTTTTGATTGATCAGTTTTACACCTTCATGTCCAATGTTATTTTTCCCATGGTTGAATTTAGGTAGACCTTTCTGTTGCTCTTAACAATACTAAAAGTGGACACAAATATGGATTCTTTGAAGATTGCTTTGGTAAAGTAATTGGTTATTCAAATCCACAGTCTTATCAAGTTAATACTACTTGTGTAGAATAAAAATTAAGATAAAATATGCCAATAAATAAACAAACAAATAAATAAATAAACCCTCAATTGAGGACCCATTACAGTTTTTAAAAATCTTTAATTGGGACACATAAACCTCACTTAGGAGATATTCATTCTTTTCAATATCACCTAATTTTATTTTGGTTTCTTCTCATGTGAAAATCTGAGAATGATAAATTAAAATCTTTTAAAAAATTCCCTCCAGTTCTTGAAGAAAAACATTATAAATGATGCATACATCTGAAATAAAACATGAGAAAATAATGATTGATAATGCTGAAAGTGGAGTTTTGAGATGAACCAAAATTTCTCAGTTTGCCAATTGCATCTGGATGCTTGTCTCATAAATTTTGAAGAAAAAAATCTATTTAAGCAAGAAGAAATAGAACTCCCATCATGTGGTATGAGGAATGATACCAGAAAGAAAAAAAAAAAAAACTCATTTTAGTGTGCCATCTTAGAAGTTTCCTGATGGTTTTGGGCAGAACATGGAGCAAAATGCATTTAGAATAGGCTTTGGAAAAGGCATCCTGACTACCATATGGGTTCACTTTCATCCTTTCAGTGACCATCATTTTTTCTTCAAAAAGGAATTTGTTGAAGGTGTTCCCACAAGTGGGCTTCAAGGTCTTTTACATTTGAAATAGGCCTTGATGGTGCCAATTAATATATCTTTCAGATAGACTCCAGGTGTTGTTGAGTGAGGCCCATTATCCTGATTACATGGTCATTATAATATCTATTCTATTTTATACTTATTCACTGTGAACAGAGAATCCTATTTTTGGATATGTGAACAGAGAGATAGAAAACTAGGGGTTTATTCTGAGACCTATGGAGAGCTCAGCTGAAGTTCTGGATTTCAGAATTTTGTTCTGGATTTGAGATACTGCTTCCCCTACATTTAAAAATCTCAGGACTCATGAAGAGAATGAGTTAAAAGCCAGCATCATCAAATTAATGAGACCCTAAGAAACTCAAAGGGACCCTGTCTCTAAATAACAATATAAAAAAAGGGGTCGGGATGGGAATCAGTGGATGAATGCCTCTGGGTTGAATTTCTGGTACCAAAAAGAAAACAACACACACACACACACACACACACACATACACACACGCTCACTCACACACAAAAAAATAAATTAAATAAATAAACAAACAAACCCTCGTGAGTAACAAGCCCTAAATCAGCAGCCTCTCTCATTCAGGAGTACAAAAAATGGATTTGGGGTTCTCTCCTGATAATTATTCCAGTCTTCACCACACAATCTGGGACATGCTGGACTCATGGCACATGGATGCTCAAAAAGGGCTTCAGAAAGTAGCTGAAAACACCATACAATTATGGAACAAAATGCCTAGGTTTTCAACTGCCAATCTAAGCCTCGCTAGACTAGTCAGAGGGAGGTGAAGGCTAAGCTTCCACAGAGTGACCCTGTGGCCACAAGACTCTGGAGAGGACCATGAGTAGTCACTAGCCACAACTCCCAGTTTCCACCATTGCCACTCCTGTCAGCTTTAAGCCACCTTCCTACCCAGTCTCAAGGTAGCAAGGCACACTTACCATTTCCTGGCTTTCAGGGTTCTCAGCATTCTCCCTGTGGTTTGTTTTCAGATTCTGCATAGCAGAGACACCTGAGCTCCAGATCCAGGACAGAAGCCTACAAAAAGATTAAAAAAATGGCGGGCTCCAGACACCAAGGGAACAGAAGATTGTGGAAGTCCTTCCCCTCATCACCGGCTGCCTGAGGATTGGACAGTTCTCACCTAAGAGACTGATTGGTCAAGGCTTCAGGCACTGCCTCCAACCTGAGCCAAGTGGGCACAAAATCAAAGTCTGAATGACAGGCTGCTCCATTGTCATTGTTAACCAACTACAGATCAGGGCTGAAAATATAGCTTAGTCAGTAGAGTGCTTGTTTTGCTGATATAAGGCCATGGATTCAATCCCTTGTACTACACACATACACTCCCCGCCCCCCCCCCCAAAAAAAAAAAAAAAAAAAAAAGATTAAGTAAAGGACTTTGGAAACTAGGGTTATGGATCAGTGGTAGAGAACTTCCCTAGCATGTGTGAGGTACTGGGTTGAACACCCAGCACACCATTAAAAAGCCACCCTAGAGGGGATGTGGCTCAAGCGATAGTGCACTCGCCGGGCATGTGGGCAGCCCAGGTTGGATCTTCAGCACCACATACAAACAAAGATGTTGTGTCCGCCCCAAACTAAAAATAAATATTTTTAAAAAGCCAACAAACAAACTACTAATGGTACTGTGTCCATCTACAACAAAAAAATATTCAAGAAAATAAAAAGACTGTGTATTGGACTTGTGCACCCTCATTACATAACTCATAAACACATTTTATAAATAATATGTACATATATGTCTTCAGACAGTGTGTAAAATTCTCCTGTGATTTCTTTTCAAGTAACTTATATTACAGGTATGCTTCACAACCCTGAAATCCTCCCCAACTCAATTATTATTATTATTATTATTATTATTATTATTATTATTATTATTATTATTTGAGGCCTGTTAATTGCATTAAATGCCTCTGTATGGGGTTATTTTAAGGCAAAGTTTTCTTCTAATAATAGGACCTAGCCCAGATAGAAATGTATTGACACTTACAACTGTTTATAAGGTTAAAGCAATTTGTGAATAAATATGTATATAATTTTTATGAAAATGATATCACAATTATTTTAATATTTTTTAAATCTTTCTATTCTTTGTCTCATAAAAACACAGTTTGAGCTTAAACTCATTAGCAATGTCCTTATATCCCTTCCCCCAAAAAAGTGACTCACAAGTATAATTCAAATTATTGAGACTCATAAATTTTTGATCCTTTATTTTAACTAGTGAAATCTAAAGATTTTCTTTTTATTTTCACCTTTAAATGAAGCCCACTTTTTATAGCTTTCTTGTTGTATAACTGACCTTTAATATTCTGCAAATTTTACCCCCATTCTGATCACTTTGGACTATTGATGTTTTGATGGAGGGGATCTCAAAGTGGTCATGCACAAGGTAGGAAATGGACATAGTAAGATATAAGACTGGTGATTGCTGAGTATGTAGATTTTGCTATACAAAATAAGTATTGGTGGATGATATGGGGGTAGGGAGAAAAAAAGCAATAAAAAAAGAAGAAAATCTTGAACAGTAGAGGGGTTCACAGGTTACAAATCTACAATGATAGTGTGAATATAGAGGGTAGTGTTCTTGGAAGCAGCAATAAAATTTGAGAGAAAGAAAAAGGTAATTTTTTGCACAGTTCCCAAGTGAGAGAGCCAGGTGAATGGGTTCTGTGTTCAACTCTTCCCACCTAGGAGTGGAATTTATAGTTCATAGGGTATGTCTCAGTAAGTAGTAAAACACCATTTCTATGTACCTTTACACTTTTTCATGGCTTCAAGCTGACTTTGACAATTCCAGTCACATTACATCTTTGCACTTGTTAGCTATTCATTAATTAATTCATTCATTACATTATTTATTTGTTTTTTATTAATTCACTTATTCTTTAGTTGTCATTGTTTTTACATTACTGGTGATTACATAATTGCATAAATATTCTGAATGTTGAAGTTTTGTTAAATATTGTTTTATGTTTTTATTCATACATTTAATTTTCATTGAAATGTTTTTCCTTTGCGAAGCCTGATTTATATTACACCTCAATCTTCATTTATGAAGACTAGATAAAATCACATTATTCCAAATAACTCAAGGATTTATCATCTTGGCAGAACCCTAATCACCCACTAAAATTGACCCAGTCGTTGTCAACTAAAAGCTGTGTAAAAAGTCCTCTATTTTCTTATATACACTTTAATAAAGAATTCCTCTCTCACTTTTATATTTTGGAGAGTAGACTAACTTCCCAAGCAGTAGTTAATAACCTAGGTGAGATTTCCAACTAGCTCATTATTACCTTTAAATTATTTACATCCTTGACACTAAGAGTGTCACTGATTACGGTTGTTTTTTAAATTTTTGCAAGATCTCTCTCTCTCTCATGACAAATTGAAATCAGATATGCTTTTTCACTAAGAAACACTCTCAGCCTTTAATAAATTATTCTATAAAGAAAAAGGATTTTGCTGATTTTCTTAGAGCCTCACTAAGTTGCTGAGGCTGGCTGAATTTAATCTAATGTTACAGAAGTTTGATATATATATATATGGCGTGAATATAGAGGGTAGTGTTCATTTGACTCTTTCTCTTGGGGACCGTGCCAGAGTTACCTTCTTCTTTTATTTCTACCTTATTTCTTCCTCCAAAGAAACTACCCTTTACCCTTATACTACCGTTGATCCACCATTAGACTTTTTAAATCTGAACTCTTGAGCTGGTCATTCTTTCCCTCTTTCCTTCACAGCACTTTTTTCTCTACCCGTACCTATTCCACCAATACTTTTTCATGAATACTCCCTACTACATACTCAGTATCCACCAATTTCACATCCTGACCCATCCCTGTTCTGCCTTTTCCATGGATCACTTTCAGATCCCCTCCACCCAGATATCAATAGTCCAGAGTAAGGTCAGGCCAGGGTGTTATATATGCAGGTTTTTCCAAGTCATTTACATAACAATAAGCCTATTAAATTTGGGATGTATTTTGTCTTAGGTTAAAAAAGAAAATCTACAGACTGCACTGTTAAACTGAATTGTTTAAAATTCATTAATCTCAATAATTTGGAAAAAGAAATTCTATAAAAAGGAGAATAAAGAAAAGAACATAATACATAAAAGTGACAAATTTGAAGACACACCAAGTGTATATATCAAAGAGTGTCATATATTGGTGCTTTCAAAAGACAAATTAATTTGAAATAAATGTAGTTAATGTGAGATGTAGTAATCATTTATTAATTATATATGATGGTAGTATACATGTATATGTACAAAATGCATCTCATATAATTATGAGTATACATTGCAAAAAATGAACTCTACAGTATTTTTTTTTTTAATTTTGCTGAAAACACTATAAATAGCTACATCTAGGTTTATGTATTACCAAATGTTCAGGATACATTTTGTACTTTATAAAGTTTACAACTAACCAACAGACCTTTTTTTTTTAATTTTTAAAAGGAGTAGTATTTATTTTCAGGTAGAACATATGCCATCATTTATCTTTAAATTTTAAATATTTTTTAAATTATATATGACAACAGAATGTATTACAATTTTTATTACACATATAGAGCAAAATTTTTATTTCTCTGGTTTTATACAAAATATATTTACATGAATTCACTTCCTTATACATGTACTTTATATAACAAAATACATCATATTCCACCATCATTTCTAACCCTATGATCCCTCCCCTCACCTCCCAACCCCCCCCCCCCCAAGGTCATTTTGATACATACTGATGTATGCTATAAAGTTATAGAAAAGAGTATATAACTTATAATAATATGAACAGATAAAGTTTTGTAACTAATACATAGAATAATAATAATAATAATAATAATAATAAACTTGCCATTTAGACATTAATAAATTATACATCTGGCACTAGTGACATCTTTTCCAAAAAAAAAAATTGACATCTTTTCCAAAAAAGGGGGCGGGTTATTTGTGGGGAAAATGGTATTCTATGCTTTCTTAATATCAAGAATAAATTATTTTCAGAAGTAATATATATTTCAATATAATAGTAAAATAGAACCAGGTTTCATGGCACATACCTCTAATCCCATTGGATTGTGAGGCTAAGGCAAAATAATCCTGAGTTTAAGGCCAGCCTCAGAAACTTAGCAAGGCCCTAAGAAACTATGTGTGACTCAGTCTCTGTGTGCCCCTGATTTAAATTTCCAGTAAGAAACAACAACAACAAAAAGAATACAAAGTATTGATGAGGACACAAAACAAATTCTCATGAACTAAAGATGGAGTAGAAATTGCTGTTATTTCATCATGAAAACTGACTATATATATATATATATATATATATATATATATACACACACACACACACACACACACACACACACACACACATATGAAATACTCCTCACCAAGCTGCTTAGACCTGTGGAAATTATAATATGTGTGTACCATTACAGTGTACAAGTATGTGATAGCATAAGACTAGAGCTATACTTGTTAATACAGTGGAAATCTGGGGCCTAGGAGGAAAGAGGAGGTGATTCAGAAAAATAAAAAAATAATAAAGTTTGAGAAAAAATGGTTTCTGGAGCCCAGAAATATTTTTGGTTTAATTAGAGTACAAAATACCACATAAGTATTATATTGAAGTTACATCTGTTAAATACATCATGTGTATAATGGATTTCAAGGAAAATATGTGGAACTTATCACAAACTAAATAAAAATTTACAAAAGCACATAAAATAGCATGTGCGTAAATAAAACTAATCATTACAAAGACAACTATTTTAACTCAATTTAATATATAATATTTTTACTATCAAAATTTTAGCATGCTATTCTTTAAATACGAGAAGAGAGCTGGACCTGTTGGTGCACAATTGTAATCCCAGTACCTTGGTAGGCTAAGACAGGTGTATTGTGAGCTCAAAGCCAGCATCAGCAAAAGTGAGGCCCTAAGCAACTCAGTGAGACACTGTCTCTAAATGTCATACAAAATAGGCTTGGGGATGTGGAAAAATTCCCCTGAGTTTAATTCCAAGTACCAAATAAAAGAAAAGAAGGGACCAAAAAAAATAAATTTATCTTAGAAATAAAATATATGTAAAATACCCCAAAACCTTTTAAAAAAGCAAATAATATAGTTATTGTAATGAGACACATTTAAAGTATATTATGAAACTATATTGCAATAATACAGACCAATAAATCATAATATGAATCAAATCTGAAACCATATGTAGATCAATAGTATTGTTAAGAGCAATAGAAAGGCATATGTAAAACTAACCATATGAAAACTAACATTAAACGTGAATGAATGAATCTATCCAACCTAAAGTTAGAAATGGGACATAGTGGCAAAGTTCACTGTTAGAGTGTGTGTGCAGAATGTGCAAGATAGTCAGTTCCAATCTTAGCAACACTATAAAAAGCAAATATTAACAGGGAATGATGTTGAAAATAAAGCAGAATATTAAATGAGACACTCTCCCTCCATCTATAGATACATTTAAGGAAAAAAAAAAAAAAAAAAAAAAACTACTGTGAGTGTCTCTTTGGCAAAATCATGAGTGAGAAGAGAGATTTAGATACACTGGATATTAGTCCAGTCATAAGAAATGTACCACATTTGGGACAAAATCCCCAATTACCATCATCACCTCTAGTGAACAGAAATATGAGAGAGGGGCTGAGGATGTAGCTCAGTTTTTAGAGGGCTTGCCTTGTATGCACAAGGCCCTGGGTTTAATCTCTAGCAACCCCCCTACCAAAAAAAAAAAAAAAAGAAAGAAGGAAATATGAAAGAAATAATACAAAAATTGGTGATATCTAGGAGCCATAAACGCCTTCACAAGTGTTTCATCAGCTGTGACCAAGACACAAAAATACCCAAATATCAAAGCTATCAATTTATCTCAAAACAACATCTGCCAGCATATTTTCCCAATTACTGTTGCTGACAGATGAAGTTCACTCTAGCTTGTATTGTAGGTGAAATTACGGAGGAATCCAGTAAACTACTCTTAGTTTGAGTGAGATTTTTGCACTTCCTGAATCCTGCCCCAACCCTGATACACTAGTAACAAGGCCAGAACTACCAATTCCTCCTAGAAAAAGTTTTTGGTTTTTTTTTTTGGTGTGTGTGTGTATGTGTGTATTGAATGTTTCAAATTTAACATATTTTGTTTATGTTACTATGTCCCTGATACACTAGTAATAATGCCAGAACTACCAATTGCTCCTAGAAAGTTTAGAAAGTTTTTTTGTGTGTTTGGATGTGTGTGTGTGGATGTGTGTACTGAATGTCTCAACTTTAACATATTTTATTTATGTTACTATGTACTGAAGTTCCAATCTCTAGAACAAAAGGTGACTGAGCTTATGTAAATCTCTGTAGATTTCAAACAAATGAATTTACATTCTTTTCCCAGCACTTTTATGAACTATGATACCAAATAGTAGTTCAGAAAGGAGCTTAAAAAACAATGATCCCTGTTTATTCCAACAAATCTTTACAGAATAGTCCTAAATTGGCTACTTCATATAAACTTTCCACAGGGATAAAATGCATCAGTCAAAGAGATTTTCTGTAGCCTGGGCAGTGTTGTTGAAAAGGTTATTATAATAATTTGAAAGAGCTAGGTGTGGTGGCAAATATGCTAGAGGCTAGACAGGCGAGTCAGGAGGATTGTGATTTGAAAGACAGCCTTAACAACATAGCAAGGCTATAAGCAACTTAGTGAGATATTAGTGATATATCACCTGTCTCAAAAAGAAAAAAAAGGACTGGGGACATAACTCAGTGGAAAGCACCCCCCGAGTTCAATTCCTAGCACCAAACCACACCAAATCAAACAAATATCTGAAAGATAGTAGGGACTCCAGAGTATATGTGTATATGTATAGATAAAAATTTTGGTTAAAATATAAAGTTAATAAAGATAGTTTTGAAAAAACTAACATGGTTCTTTTTTTTAAAAGAGAGAGAGAGAGAGAGAGAGAGAGAGAGAGAGAGAATTTTAATATTTATTCATTCATTTTAGTTTTCAGAAGACACAACATCTTTGTTTATATTTGGTGCTGAAGATCGAACCCAGCACCACACGCATGCCAGGCAAGCGCACTACTGCTTGAGCCACATTCCCAGGTCCTATCATGGTTCTTAAGAGCTCAAAATAAAAATGCCATATAATCCACAAATAATAATTTTCTTGAAGCAGGGTATTATTGTGAATGTCTGTACTCTCAGTGGCACAGGAGGATGAAACAGGAGCAACTTAAATGCAAGACCAGCCTCAGAAACTTGGCAATAGCTTAAGTGACTCAGTGATATCCTGTCTTATTAAAAAAAAAAATAGGGATGTAATGATAGACCCAACCTGATCTTTTCTTAAAATTGGGAGCCATCTCACCACAAATCCATGAAAAGATAATTTCGGCTTTACTATAAATTACTGCAAATTCTGAATCTGCTTGGAATGCCTGCCTGTGTATTGAACTCACCCATGCCTGGCTCTCAGACAAGATAGCAGCCCTCTCTAAAACTTTAATGACACCTCATAAATATTGGCCTTCCCTGGCCAGACAATGACCCTCTCAGAGGCTCAAATGGTCCTAATAAATTCTGATATTGTGTCCAGCAAAAAATGTAAACTACCATTAGTGTGATGCTTGTCAGAATTCTGTTATCTGTAACCCCCCTTTGTGTAACTTTCTGGGCTATAAAGCTGGGCTGCAGAAAAGCTGGGGTTTCTGTCTTGTTCCCACGGTTTTGGGAGGGAGAGGCAGCCCAGCTGGTCAAAATAATAAGCTTGCTTTAATTTGATTTTAATTGGAGTCAGTGGTCTTTTCTTGTGTCCTTGTCTAACATTTTGGGGGCCCCAGTGAAATGACCCTGCCAGACCAGATCACAAGACCAGACTGCTGGAAATTCTGAAGCCGGCATTCACTCCAGGGCTCCGGGCTGGAGAGCCACTCTAGGGGGTGCGCACCTTGAGATGTTCCAAGGCCTTGGAGTGAGCCTCAGTCCCTGGAGCACTGCAGTGAACTGCCGCACTAAAACTATTAGCAAGCACCTGGTGGAGGAGGCCTCCATAGGTAAATGGTGCCTTTATAACATCTATTATCCAGTAAAGGGAGATCTCTTCTGAAGACTGAGAGGTGGCCTGGCAAGGCTGACATATACTCCTGTCCGGGACAGTAACGAGAAATTGTTCTGTCCTCTGTTCTGTTCTGTAGGGAATTCCTCTGGAAGGATAGAGAGGTGCCGACGGGCTTGCACACGCTCCTACCCTGGAGCTTTAGCAAGACGTTGCATTGCTCCTCTGTTTTTCTGTTTTGGCACCGGGTTTCTGTTTTCTTGTGTTTTGTTCTGTGTTCTATATGTTTTTTGTTTGTTTGTTTTTGTGCCTTTTGTTGTGTGATTTCTGTGGTAAAAACTTAAGGATATTGGACGTGAAACTGGGTAATAAAGCAAGTAAGCCTGAAACCCCTTTGGACTGTGTTTTAAGGAACTGCGATGAACTTTATCCCCCTTTGTTAAGCAGGATGAGAGAACCCCTAGCCGGCTGCTGGAGCACACCCACTGCAGAGGGCAATGCCTGCTGGGGATCTAAGAACTGAGTATCTCCTAGGTTAACAAGTGAACCTCCTTTAAAACCCCTTGTCCCTCCAAATCAAGAGAGTCACAACCTTTGGGCAGAGTCCCTGTGTTTCTCCTTTGTTAGCAAAGCAATAAACCTCCCTTTTTCTTTTTCTCAAAACCCTGTTCTCATTATTAAATTGGCATTAATTGGCTTCAAGGTCAGGAACCGAACTTTCAGTTACAAATTTTGATACCCCCACCCCCCTGGAAATTTTTGAGAGCTGACTACTGAAGTGTTAGGAGATGGAGCATGCCTGGGGTGGAATGGAACCAGAGGAGCTAATCCTGTAAGTAAAAGGAGGGACTGAGGGACTCCCAGCAGCTGCTGAAGCCCTGTTTCTTCGGGGAATTCCCTCCTTTCTTCCTTGCACTGTGAGGATTATGCCACCTCTGTCTTCTTAAAAAAATAGAAAAAGAAAAAGGGGACACTAAATGCAGTAAAGTTGCCATGGAGACCCTTGATTTTACATTTCAGGTTGCCCCTCTGTGAAAACATCTGGTACCCTTGTGGGGACATCTATAGTGCCACTGGTGTAGGAGATTTTTCTCTTATCTGCTCTGTTTTAAAGGTTTCTGTCTGTCAGCCATGGTCTGGAGCTCCTTTCTGTCTGTCTGTCCTGTGTCTTTGTTTCTGGCCCTTTAAGACATGTGCAATAATGTGTTGATATTATAAATTGTTTCTTGGGAATGATCTTAGCTGAATGTGTGTCTAAATGATGATGTTTTATTGTAACAATCTGTTATCTAAATAAGTTTTTGAAGCATTGCACAATCTTGCAGTTAAAAGTTGGTTTTAGGTAATTGTTTAGTTTATGATTTCAGATAATTCATGCCAGAGAACTTAAATACTTAGGATGGAAAACTAAAGAACTGTACTTCCAAGTTGGCAAGTAACTTCCCAATCATTCAGTCTTTTTTTTTTCACCAATTTTGAATTGGGTAGCCTGGGAAAATGTCACTGTGTGTACCAGTGCATTAATTTGGACAAGGATAGTAAATCATAGTATGGTATCTGTTGACTAAACAAGATGTAAAGATATAAAATTTTGTGAATTGTATCTTAAACTTGTATCATTATTTTCAACATCCGAACATGAAAATTATGACTTATGGTTAAAATGCCTTAGGCCTGAGGTGTCTTCTCAGAATAGCAGTTTTTCCCCTGCTCCTTCCAGACCTCAGCCAGGACTTATGTTGAAATGCAAATGAAAGAAGCCTGCAAGCTCAGTATGAGACTGATCTGAGGCCTTAACAAAAAAGGTAAATTGTATGGTATTTACTAATTACTGGCCAGTCATTTTTTTCTAGGATTCTTGTTTTTTTTTTTTCTTCTTCTTAGATTCTGTATTTTTTTGAGCTCATGATTTCGATCCTACAGACATAGGTTAATGTTTTTCTGATCAGTTCTATCTTTGACCAACTGTGGAGTTTTTGAAACATTGCAATGGAGATTTCATCTGTGAAAAGCTACAAGGCCTTTACTATTGTTATGTGTGCACACTTGTGTTATGTGTTGTATGTCTATATATATATATATACATATGTCTGTATCATATATATGATATACAAATTAACATATATAAGAAGCTCTCATAAAAACAAAGTTTAAAAAGTGGATCCAAAGATTTAAATCATGTGATTTAAATGGCTCAATTTAAATTGGATAAACAGATAAAATAAATGTCTTTAACTTTAAGCTTACATGTTTTTCTAGGTGTTCAAAAAACTCATAAAATATTAATGTCTATAAAATGTCTAATATGCCTTGGTTCTAGGATTTTTCCTTCAACAACAACAAAAAAATGGCTAGCACTGTTCAACTCACTTGTCTAATATTTTGATAAAATAAGTAAAGTAAATTTGATATGGGTTTACTCATTCATAAGTACTTTTGTTACATATCTGATTAATTTACTAAGGTCTGTATGAGTTTGTTTTTACAATCAGTCATGTGTTAAAGAGACAAAAAATTCTTAAAACATAAGTTTACCCATTACATTGTGTTTATTAAGTTTTATTTTTTTCTAGAGCAAGCAACCATAAAAATTAAACAACTGGTTAAATAAAAACTGTTATTTTAGAGCATTGTACTGTCATTTTTTTAAAAGCTAAACTTGGTTAATATAAAAACATCAATGTAATTATGATGCTATTAATGTGCTCATATCTTCCAGGTATACAAGTCTGTAAGGGAGAAACTTTAAAAGAGCATATATCAAGCTAGTGTTCTGAAGTTGTATGGTAAAAAAATATATATATATTGGTGATTTATTTACTTGTTATCAACAAGATATGTAAAGTTTTATGTTACTTTTTACATTGGGGAACAATTTAAATGTATTTTTAAGTTAATGAGAGCCTAAATTATGTAAAGGTTAAAAACTTTTTTAACCTTTCTTTAAGCCTTTCTTTAAATCATGTTTTAAATGTGATATCATATGGCGTTAGCTAATGTTCATGTGACCTAAAACAATTTATGTAAACTATGTAAAGTGATATTTTAAAAGCAAATATCAGCTTTAGAACTGGAACACTTAAGATTTATAAAGAGCCGGGCCTTACCTGAGTTAAGGCTCTGTGTCCCATCTTACTATATGTGAGAATGACTACAAAAGCAGTAGGCCAGATTTTAGTTCATTTAAAGTTATGTTCAAAAGTTGTTTTTTATCTGTCAAGATTACTAGGATCTCAAACAGGGGATATAATGTATACCTCAGCCAAAATTCAGGGTAGCTATTAAATGAACTAAATGTTTTTACTCTTGTTAATTTTATTTTGTAATTTCCTTATAAGTGATCTAAAGATTGCCTGTTAGTGTTTTACAGAAATTTTGCATTAAGAACACAACATGGATTAATTTAAGATAATAAGCCATCACCTAAAAGACAGATAGGATAATACAGATCCCATTTAACAAAAAAGATAAATAATTGTAAAGTTATAGACATTAAAGCCCAGTACTCTTAATATAAGGCTGTTAAAATTTATTTGTTGGATGTTTAAGATTAAGTTTTAAAATGTTGAAGGCTTGTGAGGGAACTTCTGTACAGTGACATGCTCCAGCTGCTGCAACATTTATTCAGTACTCATGGTCTTTGTTTCTCTCATAGAAGCACCCATCCCCAGATGACTTTACAACCTGTTCTTCCCCAACCAGACTTCAAACCAAACTGACTTCTAAAAGGAAACTCATGTCCCTCATGGCGTGCCTCCTCACATCACCCCCTCTCAGCTCAGAAGAAGCCAAAACAAGCTATGCACCTCTTCTTACAACAATGGAGCCAAAAATAAATAGACTGTCAATATAAGTAATTAATTAAGTCAGATCAAATCAGGGAGACCAGTTTTGGGTGAGTTCAAAAAATGTTGGAGACTGTTACCTGAGGAATTAAAATTCCCTCAGTGCTCTTCCCCTACCCTATCAAAGATTTGAAAGGGATACATAAAAAAGGGGGGGGGGAGTGATAGACCCAACCTGATCTTTTCTTAAAATTGGGAGCTATCTCGCCACAAAGCCATGAAAAGATAATTTCAGCTTTACTATAAATTACTGCAAATTCTGAACCTGCTTGGAATGCCTGCCTGTGCCTTGAACTCACCCATGCCTGGCTTTCTGACCAGATTGCAGCCCTCTCTGAAACTTTAGTGATGCCTCACAAATCTTGGCCTTCCCTGGCCAGATAACGACCTTCTCTGAGGCTCTAATGACCTTCATAAATTCTGATGTTGGGGTCAGCAAAAATGTAAACTACCATTAGTGTTATGCTCCTCAGAGTTTTGTTATCTGTAACTTCCCTTTGTGTAACTTTCTGGGCTATAATGCTGGGATGCAGGAAAGCTTCGGGTCTGTCTTGTTCCCGCAGTTTTGGGTGGGAGAGGCAGCCCAGCTGGTCGAAATAATAAGCTTGCTTTAATTTGATTTTAATTGGAGTCAGTGGTCTTTTCTTGTGTCCTGGTCTAACACCACCAGACACTGAAAACAATTATGAGGAGTTCCTGGCCACAAATTTCAGTTCCTGACATTACCAGTCTCAGTGGCTTCAAACAGCCTCCCTACCCAGTCTCAAAATAAGAACACACACTTGCCATTTCCTGGCTTTCAGTATGCTTAGTGTCCCTGCTGTAGTTTTTTCAGCTCCTGTGTAGCACAGAAACCTGGGGCTCCAGATCTACAACAGGAAACATAGAAATGGATTCAAAGAATGGCAGGCTCCAGAAACACAAGGACAGGATAATGTGAAAGCCCACCCATCATCACTGGCTCTGTGTTGATTGGACCATTCTCACCTAAGAGAGAGATTGGAAAGGGCTTCAGGCACTTCCTCCAAACTGAGGCTGGTAGGTTTACTGTTTGAGTGACAGTAAATTGCATTCAGACCAGAATCAAGTCGCAAAGACTGGTTCTTGGTTGCTCTTATTGTTGATAAAGGACTGGGGATCAACCATGTGCTGTGGTGCATGACTGTAATCCCAGCAGCTGGACAGGCTGAGGAAGGAGGATTGTGAGTTCAAAGCCAGCTTAAGCAATAATAAGGCATTAAGAAACTCAGTGAGACCCTGTCTCTAAATATAATACAAATAGGGCTAGGGACATGGCTCAGTGGTCATGTGCCCCTGAGTTCAATTCCCAGTAGAAAAAAAAAAAAAACAACAATGGGGATCAGATCAAGAGGTACTCACTACAGAGCCCCATGACAACAGATGAATACATTCATGGATGGATAGACACATAGATAGAGTGTTGGGACAGGGTCTCATATTCTCCTGCGATGGCTTTTTTTTTTTTTTTTTTTTTTTTTTTTTAATTTGCTGTGAATTGCATTAAGTGCTCAGGACAGAATTATTTCATGGCAGAGTTTCCTCCAAATACATGGATCCAGCACAGACAGAAGTGCATTTGTCATGTATATAAGGATAAATCAATTCATGAATACATATGTGTATATTTTTATAAAAAAGAAATATTACAATTACTTTAAATTTTCTTTAATATTCATGTACTCGGGTCTTATGAGAAAACAGCTTGAGATTTCAACTCATTATTAATTCCCTGAGGCAGTAATATCCCCACTCCCCTATAAATTAGGAGACACAAGTAAAATGCTAAAGTTTTTAGTATTAACATTAATAAAGAAAAAGAGGTGGAGTGTGCCAGGTCTCTAGATCTGTCAGTATCCCAGACCCTAGAGTATAAGTAACTAAATAATAATTATGATTTGAGACTAATCATAGGATTTTGTCTTTTATTTTTTCTTTTGGTATGGGGTACTATGAGAATATTAGCACAAATCACAGGCATTTATGTCTGTGTGTGTGTGTGTGTGTGTGTGTATATATATATATATATATATTTTTTTTTTTTCATAACTTAATACAGCCCATCAACAGAGTCAACTTTAGATTTAAATGAAGAAAAAGTAAATCACTATTGCCAAGGTCAAGCCCCAGTAGGGATCAAGGGATCCTGAGGGACGAGTGGTGTCTGGTGCTGAAGGATAAGTAGCGTCTATGAAAGAAAAGGAGACAGGATGATGGTTTCAAGTTATGAGCAGCCTTCAGAAGGATCTGCTGCCCCTAGAGGACCTTTATTATTTTTTTGTTTGTTTGTTTTACAGGGTTTTTTTTTTTTGGTAGTTAATGGATAGCATCAAAACTTCTTTGGTTTACATAACTTTCAAGAGTTACAATCTTTTCAAACATATATTAATTATCAAAGATATTAAGCACATTATATAAAATTTTCCTGTAACTTTGCCAATCATGATTAAGCTTTTACATTTTCACCTCAGTCCCTAGGGGCTCGAATACAAAACTTGACTACCTGTCTCTTGACCTATTATTATCTTTTAACTTTAAATCATACCTATAATTATTCCATTGACCTATAAATTTAAAATATACTTATAATTATTGGTAAGCTTTCTTACTTCTAAAGTTCCAATAAATAACACTAAAACAGTGAAAGCCTATTTCTTAGAAGCCTACTACTCTGAACTGTCTAAAAAATATATCTATATTAATTTTACATTATTTTGTTTTTAATTTCCAACTAATTTCCTTTGTTCATATGACCTATTTAACCACTTTCTTAAAAGAGTTTCTTTGATCATTGTTCAAAGCACACCAATTCTCATGTCTTTGTGATCTTTAATTAAAGGGCAGGCTCTGCACCTCAAACCATTTGTCATTTATATTAACTATTTTTTTTCCTATTTTCTTTTTTTAAATTTATTTTTTTAGTTTTCGGCGGACACAACATCTTTATTTGTATGTGGTGCTGTGGATCGAACCCAGGCCGCACGCATGCCAGGTGAGCGCGCTACCACTTGAACCACATCTCCAGCCTTTGTTTCCTATTTTCATCATGAATTCCTGTGTAAAGTAAGAGAGTATGTTAGTTGGAGGAATATATGTCACAAAAGTGTGACTTTAGGATTGGGGGCTTAGAGTAAATTGTTAATCTTTTCTCAGGAACCTTGATTTGCAATCTTTTCCCCATAAACTTCTTGAGAAATAAAACTATTTTGTGTCCTCAGAGATATTGAAACACATCTCAGGGCATGTCTTAATTGTACCCTTAGTCTCATTCTGGGAGTTTTCCTGCAATCTCAAGTAACACATACTTTTATTATTGATTGATATATGCCCTTTTATTTATATCATGAGTATCATAAACAAAACACTTAACATTCCTTATGGTTCCAGATTCCATATGCTTCTGCTCTGCCACAGCATCCCGCAGTGTGACTGTGTCAGTGGGTTCAGGAACACTTCACCACACTATCTATAAGACACCATATGACTTCATATGACTTCTGTGAACCTTGTGATTGAATCTTGGCATCCAGTCTATAGTATTGGAATAGTTATGTATCACTGGATATTAAGTCATTGTATAACTTATTGGCACATTTGAACCCTGAGCCAAATCCCCATCCCTATTTTATATTTTATTTAAAGAAAGAGTCTCACTAAGTTTCTTAGCACCTGATGTTCACTGAAGCTGGAATTGAACTCATGATCCTCCTGCTTCAGCCTCACAAAATACCGGGATTGATTTCAGCGTGCACCACTGCACTCGGTTCTGTTCACATATTTAATGCCAGCATTCCCTCTCTGCATTGTCAACTATTTTGTTTTTTTCTATTCAACATTCCAAATAAATGCAATATTTCTAATTTTTTGAAAAGAACTGCATTTCAGTTTAAAGATTTTGCTTTCTCTCTGTGAGCATTTTACATGGGAGAAAAGAAGACAAGTAATTTGAAAATTTGAAAAATAAAAACAATGTCTGTCTCCTCCCTCTGTCTTCCCAGGCACAGACACCTTATCAAAATGTCTGATTTAAAATTTTTCTTTTATTATGTTCCTGTGTGATGCATCCTCATTCTAACCTCCCATATTGTGTTAAATGGGGGTTTCATAACTGCCTGATAAAATTGTGAAGAGATATCATATCTAAAGTCTGTTGAAGTATCTAGTGAATATCATTCTTTTTTTTTTTTTTCTTCTAGAGAGCAGTATAAAGTATGAAGTGAAGGCACTCAAGAAAGTCTCTGAGAGCCCTTCGGATGTCAATGATCTTTTAGTTATACAGGGCTGGGACCCTCTGGGAAACTGAGGTACTGTGAAGACCATGCCCCTGAAAATGCAGATTTTTTTTCAATCAAGACATAAAGTTCTCAAACTTATCGATAAGAGTAGCAACCAATTAGTTTATTAGAAGGGATGTGAAGGAGGAAAAAGATGACACTCTGAAGAGAGAGAATTTTCTCTCTGAAAAGAGAACATGTCTCTCTTGCAGGCTCTCTTGCATTCCAGTTTTCTTGGAGATCTAAACAGAGATTCCAAAGGGTCCTTCCCAGGTACAGTTCTTGATTTTGTACTGATAGTTAGGATAACGTAAAACTCTCAAGTATTCACTGCCATGACAACTTTAGGTTAATTAGATTCATGCTCACCATTTCTAAATTAACTCATAAGCAAAATTGTTGCATATTTTTTGGTTAGTAAGAATTACCCTTGTTTCTCTGATTTTCAGAATCTGGTCTTTAACAGAGTCACAAAATTCTCCTGTTTAGAGTAACATAGGTTGCTCTTATAAACATTATTTTGAAACTGCATTTCTCCTGCAGATAACAGTTTGTTAAGGAATGTGACATATCCTGTCCAGCTAAGCCAGAAAGGATGCAAGTAAATTGCTTCATAGAAAATAAAGAACGGGGTCAATATGTTGGTCCTATTCATTTCTTTCCTTATTTGTTTGTTTGATTATGGTATTGTGTGTTGAAACCAGAGCTAGTCTACCACTGAGCTACATCGCCAGCCCTATATTTATATTTTATTTAGAGACAAGATCTCACTGATTTTGTTAGTGTCTCTTGGAGAAGTTACTAAGACTGGCTCTAAGTTCATAATTCTCCTGCCTCACCCTCCCAAGCTACTAAAAATACAGGCATGTGGCACCATTACCAACCTACCATTTATCTAAAAAAATACTTCAGTTTTTTTTTTACCAGGTTCTGTAAATAATACTATAATGAAAATAGACATGCAGTGTTTCTATGATGTAATAACTCCAGTATTTTTTTTAAGATACATACCCAGAATAACTTCTAGTGGAACATAAGCCTTTTTTAATTTTAACTTTCTGAAGAACCTTAATACCATTTTCAAAAATAGCTTTATTCAATTCATATTCTCACCAATATTTTTTTTTTTCAACTGAGTCTTTTTATATGATGCTTGTATGCTCTGGAGTACCTATTATCTTTCAGATTTTTAAATTTTACTTCTAAATATTTTATTTATGTTTTGTTAGTCATAGATAGACAAATTACTTTTATTTTATTTATTCATTTTTATGTGGTACTGATTCTTAAATATAGTGCCTCCGATGTGCTGTGCAAGCACTCTACAACTAAGCCAGAACTCCATCCCCAGTCTGAGATTTTAAGCATAGGCATTCTGACAACACTGCACAAAGTGCAGGATATTTTTTATTTGACTTATACTTTAAATTACTGATGCAAGTGTGTTAGATTCCAGGCTTTAAGTAGCCAGAGGAAGAGTGTCCTGTAAATATTTTCTGTGATGAAATGAAACAAGAATCTGCAATTTGTAAACTTTGTTAACACTACTGCTGAAAATTTTTGTCTTTGGAAGTGTTACAAACAATGCAAATCCAATGGCTTGAAATATATAAAGATTTGCCCATGCTCATCTCTGTTGCTTTTAGCAATTGAAAGTTTAAGATACATTCCCTTGAACAGAAGTTGCTAATGTTAGACATTCAGTGCATGGAGAAACATATTCTGAAAACCTACTGGTAGGCCTGGAATTATTACTGGGGTAAACAAGGGTAGGTCAGGGCTCAGAAAGTGCTCAAATCTTACTGAGTCTATCAGGAGGTTGATTAATTTTCCCCTTTTGTACCCTTTATTGAATCAAGAGTGAAGTAATTCCTCCAACAAGAGAAGTTAGTAAAACCACTGGTAAATCTCTTTTTGGGACCAACTGACACCTTTGAGATGTAATTTCTCTGCCCTGACTTCAGGCTGTGAAACAAATCAAAAGACTTACTTAGTCATAGAAGAAAACCACTTTGTAATTTTCACACTTATATTTCACTCCTTCTTTAACCAGTGGATAAGTTAAGATAAAAAATCACAGAAAATTTTAAAGTCAGTTTATATATTATCTCAATCTCCCCTTATTTAAGGTGACTTCAAACTTGTAGGAATATTTCTCAAATATGTGGCACTTCAGTAAACAACTCAAATGTCCACGTGTACCCTAGCTTTTTCTACTCATTTGATTGTAGATATTCTTTCACTTGTCCAATGTATGTA
This sequence comes from Marmota flaviventris, assembly GCF_047511675.1. Classification (NCBI taxonomy): domain Eukaryota; kingdom Metazoa; phylum Chordata; class Mammalia; order Rodentia; family Sciuridae; genus Marmota; species Marmota flaviventris. The sequence goes on from NC_092509.1 coordinate 1,164,944, forward strand.
AATCTCAGAACTCATTTATGACTTTGTCAAAGTAACACACATAACATGAGTAAATGTGTATTAATATATCAGTAAAGAAAGGGTGGGTTAAAAGCCTTCTATTTTGCTATATTTCTGTTATGGTCCAGCTGTGACGTGTTCCCCAAAAGCTCATATGTGAGACAATGCAGGAAGGTTTGGAGGAGAAATGATTGGGTCATAGCTTTAAAGTCATCAGTGAATTAATCCCTGAATGAATTAACTACGTGGTAACTGAATTGATAGTGTGTGGCTGAAAAAAGTGAGAATTGGGGATAGAGCTTTGGAATCTAAATTTGTATATTCTCCCAAAAATGAATCTGTCTCTTTACTGTTATCAGTATGTCAGTTGATTCCCTCTACCACACCCTTTTGCCATAATGTTCTGCCTCACCTTGAGCCCTGAGAAATGGAGCAGTATTCTATAGGCTAAGACTTTTGAAACCCTAAGCCTGCAAATAAACTTTTATTCCTCTACAATTTCTCTGGTCAATTTGTTAGTCACATTGTTGAAAAAGGCAACTAAAACAACTTCTAACTTGATCTCTCCTTAATATCTGCTCTTTGTGATGAGTTTGAACCCAGTACCTTACATATTCTGCAAACAAACGCTCAGGAAAATGTGACCCATCTAACTTTAGATTGTATTGTATTATCCATTTACTTCTAGTGTTATTTTTGATATGGATAGGCTTAGACCATTTTATTTATCTTAAAAATACAAGAAATTACATGCATATGGATTCATCTTTGTGTTTGGTTCATACTATGACTCCTTGGACTTCAGTATTGTATTATACATTTATTATATACATCAGTGTCTCTTAATGATACTAATAGTTCATTTGATTCTCTGAAGCATAGGTTTTGGAGGTATTTCATATATACTTTTCATTCCATGTAATTTTTTTTCTTTAGTCTCTTTCTTTTAATAGAGAAGCATGCTGAAATTTCTTTGTTAATGTTTTTTTTTTCTTAGTTGTAATCATAATAACTTTATTTTATTTATTTACTCTTAGGTGATGCTGATGATTGAACCCAGCGCCTCACATGTGCTAGGTAAGCACTCTACCATAACCCCGGTCCTACATGCTAAAATATTGATGAAAATGTTACAGATTTCATTCAAGGAAAATTGTTTTCTTTGTAATGATGTGTAGTATCTAAACACATGTGTGTAATTGGGTTTTTTATGTCCTAATTCAAGTTTTTATTTACCAGTAAATTCTACATATTTCCCTTTAAAATGTATATGCAATGTGTGAAGTAGTATCCAAATGTGACCTTTATATAATACTGATGTGGTGTTTTTTACTGTTTGTTAGGCTGAATGTAGTGTGGCAAAAAATGTGTCTTGACAGTAGAAACCACTTTACTCACACTTTATTATTTTTACATTTCTTATGTGCACATTATATTTTCTTTCACCTTAGAGATTTCAACTGTATGGACCATGCAGCTCTTTTTTTATATATTAGTATGGTTTTTAAGAGCAGTCATATGTATAAGTTAATGTTACTGGTGGGGAAGTGTCATGTCCTTCAATAGGCACACATTTTTTTACAAAAAGATAGCCACTTATAATTAATCTGTAGTTCATGAGAACTTTTCACTCCACATTTTCATGAATACTGTTTACTTTTATGTATTTGGTTATATTTTATTTTTTATGAGTACTGAACCCTTAGATATCACCTGTATAAAGAGAATATTCAAGTTACTTGACTGTTCTTCTCTTGATGTCCTTGTCTTTTTCTTCCTGAATGTATTTATTCATGCATCAGGCAATTTATCTAACCTGTTACTTTGTACCATTTAATGGTATAACTTCATTTATTGATTATTTTAATGCCCAATTTATTAATTTGTTTAACATTTTGTTTTTTGCAACTTTGAAAAGAAATAAGTTTCCCATTGCTGTGTGGTTCTTATGACTGAAATCAAGGGTGCCTTTCCATTCAAAACTAGACTCTAGTCTTAATATTATATGAGACAGAGTCTCAATAAGTTGTTAATAATCTCTGTGAAATTTATTTTATTATTGTTATTATTATTATTGTTGTTATTATTTATATGAGACAGTGGAATGCATTATAATTTTTATTACACATGTAGGGCACATTCTTTATGTCTCTTGCTGTATACAAAATATATTCACATCATTTTGTGTCTTCATAAATGTACTTTAGATAATAGTTTTCATCAGATTCCACCATAATTGCAAACCCTCTGCCACCTCTCTTCTCCCCTACCCTGCTACCCTATCTAAAGTTTGTCTATCCCTCTCATGCCCCTCCCTACACCACTATGAATCAGTCTCCTTGTATTAAATAAAACATTCAGCATTTGTTTTTTGGGGATTGGTTTTGTCATAACTTCTTAAGCAGTTGATATTATGAGCAGCACCAACACATTCACAATAAAACTTACTTTTTCTTATAGTAACTATTGAATGTTTTATAGTTACATATTGACTATCTTTGAAAGACTTATTATGTTGCACTAAGCAAGATTAAAATCACTGTGTGTGTGTGTGTGTGTGTGTGTGTGTGTGTGTGTGTGTGTGTGTGACACAGATACCCCATAGGTATGGAACTTTATTTAGAAAGGATGGCAATTTTCTACTCCTCAGCAGTGGAAACTTTCATTTTTCATTGTCTAATTGTAAAGATTTTTTTTTTTAAAGATTCTGTTTTAGGGATGGGATTATGGCTCAATAGTAGGGTGCTCACTTAGTACATGAGAGGCATTGGGTTTGATCCTCAGCACCACATTAAAATAAAATAATAATAATAAAAAAATGATATTGTGTCCACTAACAACTAAAAAAAAAAATAAAATTCTCTTTTTGGTACACTGATCTCTCTAAGTTTATAACATAAAATAATGTGTTGCATAGTGATCTTTTAGTCAGTGATGGAATTTATATACAACAACAGCTACAATATATTGCCTAAGATTGTAGTAGTATACAATCTAAATGTCAGTATACAGTATGATATTTGCAAAAATAGCAAAGTCATTTTGAGTGCATTTTTTAGAGTGTATGCCTGTCTTTTAATGAGGCATTTTTATACACATACTATAAATTACAAGAACTGATATAATTTTTGTATGACTGTTTTATCTCAGATTTACCAAAGCATGCATGAAATTTTATTTGTCTATCAAAGATCAAGAATTTGACACCACTGACACATTAATGGCCATTACTGGAGATTAGTTTATTTTGAATATTATATTATTGTTGTTGTTATTATTATTATTATTATTATTATTATTATTATTATTATTATATGGTATTGAACTCAAGGGCACTGAACTCCTGAGCAACATTGCCAGCCTTCATTTGCATTTTATTTAGATATAGGCTTTCAGTGAGTTGCTTAGCGCCTCCATTTTGCTGAGGCTGAGTTTCAACTTATGATCCTTCTGCCTCTCCTACCTTGTTAGTTTCACAAGATTCTTACCTGCTTTTTTCTTTGACATCACATGCCTGCTATCCTCTCATGCTATTCATTGCTGGACTCAGCAGTTTCAGATATTCTCCTTTTCACATTTTGACACCATTGTTAGCAGATCCAAGATCTTAAATTAGATAGTCCTTAATACACAGTTTCTCATTTTGACTCCTTGGTGTTCATGTTCATGAAGAACTTGAAAAGTGTTCAACAGATATCTATAAATGGTATAAAATGTGAAGAAAAAATCTATAAAAAAGTTAAAACAATCTGACATTTTTATTTGGATAAATAATAAATTGTGAATTAAGGTAGCACCAGCACTATCTTATGGAGAAAAGTAAGCATCTTCCAAGAAAGATAAGAAAAAAATAATGAGAGAAACAATAGAATAAAAATACATTTTTACTTTGAGGAATTGATTTTTGAGAACTTTCCAGCTAAATCTGGCACATAATTTTATAGGGGTAAGAGACACCCATGAAATTGATGCCTCACAAGTATCTAAACAACCTCATGGTAAGGAAACCTTTGAAAGTAATACCTATAAAGCATGAGAATGAATCAAAGAAGGGTGATGAATACTCCTCTGTAAAAGTGCTTATATAATATAATGTTTCATTGAATCCTAATGTAAATGATTATTTGTGTGCATAGTGACTAGATAGTACTTTTTTCAGATGTACAAAAAGGGTAAGATGCTGATTAAAGTCACATCTTCTAGCTAGAATCATATGGAAGAGAACATAATTAATTTATAGAAAGAATGCTGTTTTATTTTTGGTCCTATTATTTATTTGTATTTGAACTTAATCTTCCACTAATGTGATATGCAACTCAAAATAATACAGTTATTTCTCTGAGTCCCTCATTTCTTGACTACAAAATGACAAAATTTAGATTATGGCATTTCTTATATTCTTTATACCAAAAATCAGAGGGCTAAAGGTTACTTTAACTATACTTGGAGTTGGGGTTTTGGCTCAGAGAAAGAGCACTCACCTAGCATGTATGAGGAACACAGTTTAATGTTCAGCTCCATACAAAAATAAATAAATAAATGTATTGTGTCCACATTTATTTAAGAAAACAAATGAGAGGGGCATTCCTAAGCAAGGCTGATCCAAAACATGTTTACTTTTGAATAATTTCTGAATATTTACATAAATGCTTTATGTGTATTTATATGAGCATCATACATTAACAGAAATTTTAAAAGTTATGTTTATCAAATAATTAGGTATGTCAGAATACTAGCAACAACTTGTGATTCAGTAAAAATCTCAAATTGGTTCACTTTCTATTTTAATATTTTATTATTCTCAAGCAATTACCCTTGCTCTAACACTGGGACATGAAATTTTATTTATTTATTTATTTAAATTTCAGCAACAATTTGGTAAACATTATTTTTTATTCATTCATTTTTTTCCCTTAGTATAGGGGATGGTAGTAAGCATCACCTTATCACTGTCATTATGTATATTGAAATGACAAAATGACACATTACTATGTCACCAAGCCTGTCATTAAACTTGCAATCCAGCATTATATGATACTTTCATTGCAAAAATTCTTGCAATGCAGCACAACACATGGCTTAACACATTTATTGTAATATTTTTATGCAATTAAATTTTTTGGTAAAATGATGTGGTTAATGATCAAGTCACTTAAAACTGTGTCCTGAGCCTGGTATATTCTCAGTAAATTTTAACTGAGTTTAGTGGGCAAAAATCAGTGTTTTAAAGGATATCAATAATACAATACAGGTACTCTGGTTTGGATAACTGCCCCATAATTGTCCATGTATGAAATGTTTGTTCCTAAGAGTTTTTTATTTAGTGGAAACTTTACAAGAATAAAGCATATTGGGAATTGTTTAGTTCATTGTAGAGTATGTACTTGAAAGGAATTGTTGACACCTAGTGCTTTTTATGCCATGTTCTCCTGCCATAATATGCTCAGTCATCTCAAACATAAAGCTGTAATACAAGCACTTATCAAGCAGAATCTTCAAGACTTTGATTAAAAATAAAATTTTGTATTTGTTAGTTGATTATCACTGTTATTTTTCATATTTAAAAAACAAACTAAAAAACAAACTGGCAAATTGGTGGCCAAAGTCATGAGCACATATCTTATGTGTCTTTGCAACTCATTCATCACAAATATTTATTTAAAGTAGTGGCTTTTAGTTTTGCTATGGATGATAATTACTTTCAAATATTTCAAAAACAGTGATGCCTGGATTCCTCTCCAGGGATATGGATTACATTGTTTATTGCAATTTTTTTTTTTTAAATTAAAGAGCCCTTCAGATGACTGTACACTTTAGAAGAGCCAGAAACCATTGGTTCACAGTTGAAAATCCATTAGCTCTGTGTGGTTTCTATTGTGCTGTGTGGATTTGTCCACTTCAGCCTTTAATGTGGGGGTTTATAGAGAACAGATTTGCCATGTTGAAAACAATAAAATAATGATCTTCTAATATCTTCAGGTGTTTAGTCAAACTGCTGGTAGAGGAAGTATTTTTTCCAGTAGATCTATCTTGTTCTCTTGCTTTCATATCAAGAAACTGTTTCATGAGAAAAAAAAAATGTCTGGGTTTAGTCTAGGTTAAAAATCATGAACACCAAAGGGAAAAAATAAATTAAGTTGCAGATATACTCTGTGTTATGCACATTTTTACTATTATTTTGAAGTGGTAAACCCTTTCTCCACAGAAAAGCCCTCTTCACCATGGCTGATTTTAGTACTGTCAGCAAAAGAGTCTCTGTGAAAGAGTTCAATGTAGATAAACTTCCTATTTTTCTGTCACTCTGTTTACTTGGCCACTGACCAAGAAGATACCAACACTCCAGGTGCTGGACACCCTCTCATTAGTTTTTCACAAATATATCCAGTATAGTACTTTGAGGAAATGTGTAAACAAGGACTCTGGCCTTGAGCTGAGCTTCACAGAGATGTCTACATTTTTAAGATAAGTTACAAATTGGCTCCATGGTAACAGCTTGCAAGGGGAGGAAAGAAAGGGGAGAAGAAGCTCTCCCCTTCCCAGGTGTTGTCCTTGAAGAGTTAACTTGCCCAGAACAGTGAAAAAAAAAGCTGATTTATGTGAACTTCTGCAGACTGTGAACTTCTGAGCCCCTCCCCTTATATGCTGGGTATAAAACGCTGAAACTCCCTGAACTTGGGGTTCAGGGGATTGATTAATTACAGCAAAAACTGTGCCATCTGAACCTGGCTGCAGCTAAATAAAACTGTTTCCTGCTATCTTTGGTGCCTTGCCTCGTTTGTCCCTACAACACCATGAGTACAAAGGAATTCTAAAAAAGTATAAAAGGAGCAAAATACCCCCACTTCCTTGGCCCCCCTTCCCTGGGACCTCTTTTAAGAAGTCTATCTCTGTTCTATCATTTAAGTAAAACTTGCTTTTTACACTTTCCTCAGCATTTCAGGGGTTCAACCTTCAACATCTGAGAAATGGAACTTGGCCCTCAGCCACAGAGCCATATCCCCAGCCCTATAAATTTAGAGACTGGTTCTCACTGAGTTACTTAGTGCTTCACCATCGCTGAGGCTGGCTTTGAATTTGAGATCCTCTTGTCTCAGCCTCCTGAGCTGCTGAGATAACAGTGTCCCACCATGTTTGACTTCTAAATCCTTCTGTCTAAACTAGAATACTTTTTTATTTTTTTATTTTGCAAAGGTCAACAATCTTTTATTGCACTTTCCAAGAGGCACGTGGTAGAGGGGAGTGCCAAGCTGCCCTGCTTACAGAGAAATTGTGAGCCCAGAGGTGGTTAGAGGGAGGGGGCCAACTGCAGCCCGCCCATTGGCGACAGGGTGGGAGATGGTAACCATGGCGATAGCCTTTGCCAAGGGCCAGAGCCAATGGGGGTATGCTGGGAGCTGTTTCAAAAATCTCCCGGGAACAGCAGCCTCCGCAGCGCATGGGGGAGGGGAGGGGAGGCCACAGTGCTGCAGGGACAGTCCTCCTCAACTTTGGTCGCGGGCAGGCCGGGTGCTCAATTGCAGCCCTTGGGCACCTTGAGGATGCTGGACTTGGCCACCTTCTTCACCTTCTTTCTCCCCGCTACTGCCGATGCCCTTGTCCTTGCCAGCAACCTTCTGGGTGTGCACTTGCTGGCTTCGGCACTTTTGGCAGGTCGGGGGTCCCCACGATGAGGCCCCCCCTGGCTTCTTAGGCTTGTGCGCAGCGGGCGCGAAGGAGGGTGCACCACTCGCTGTCCTCCAGCTTCTTGGGGTTGAGTTGAAGGAGCTGTTGGCGCCTGTGCCCTTGACCTGCAGCAGCCTGGCATTCTCCACCAGCGCACACTCAGCACTTGAGGTAGGTGGGCTGTTCTACTGGTGGAACCACACCACTTTCCTGGCTTCTGCATAGATGTTGCCAGCGTGCTCGCCCAGCCTGCGGACCATCTCCACCACCAGTTGGCTGGACTTGCCTGGCTGGTTCTTCTTGCCGCTGCTCCTACGCTTTGGGCGGACTGGGGCCTTGTCGCCATATGCCGCAGCCACCACTCACACTCGCTGCTCTCTTGGGCCCCTCTTCCAGCTTGGGCTAGGAGCGCAGAGCATCTCTTGGCAGAGCAACTGCAGCAGGGCTTGGGGCCAAGTGGCAGGGCTGGGGCATGGCGGGCCAAGCGAGATGGGGGTCCAGGGCGGGGGTCCAGGGAAGCTGGGGTCTCGGGGAGGGCTAGGGGGAACTCAGGCTTAAGCACGATGCTGCTGCCGCTGCTTTGAGACAGCTGTGCCATCTGGGCATCAGCGCTACGTTCTGCTAAACCAGAATTCTTTGTTCAGAAGATTCTTATAGAGATCTTTCTCCTCCTGTAAAACAAATGGAAGACCCAGTGTTTATAAACATGAGGACTTTTTTTTTTAAAGGGTTTGAGGGAAACAAACTTCTTGGTGCTTTTCCATGGAGAGCAGGTGGTGGGCAGTTAATAATACATTTGAGGTTAAGTTGTTCAGACAACACAAGCAGAATTTATGGATATGGATTATTTTTATTTCTTTTCCCTATTTCTGAAACTTTGTAGGTCCACTTATAAGTTTTTTCAAGTGAGACATCCTTAGGTTGAATTTCGATGATTCACAGATGTTATTATTTTTATAAGAATGTGTTTGAAAACATTTATTCTCTGTGTACCCAGTTTATGTAGGAAATTAGATCCATGATATCTCTTGGCTAGGAAGCCTGTATAAGGACTTTTTCCATCTGATACTGAGGACAGATTTCATAGAAAACTCAACCATATGAAGGTTACATACCTTTTTCCCCCAGGAGGACTTCAGCTTTGTTTATCCAAGTGTGATCCTAGATTCTGGAGCTTGTTTGAAATGCAGACTGGTGGTATATGTGAACCTATGGGAAGCACCAGACAAGATTTGTGACTCTCAGACTTGAGGGTATCACCAGGATTGCTGGACTAGTACAAAGTTACTGATTCAGTAGTCTGGGTGGGAGCCTCAGAATTTTAATTTTAACAAATTATCACATGATGCTGATGCTGCTGGTACAGGGACCATACTTGGAGAACCATTATACTAGAGTGTCCTCATTGTACATTTTTCTCCTCTTTCCTGATTTCTTACTCCTTCAAATAGCTTTTTAAAAACAGATTATCATATCCTTTAACTTGATTAAAGGGGGGGAAAGCATATTTTTTGTGATGACCACACCAAGATTGCTTTTCAGCATCTAATTTCAAAGCAAAAAATCTCTTTAAAGCTTGGTTTTAAGTCTTATCTATAGGTTTCTCTTTCTCTTTTTTTCTGTAAGTATTCTTTTTAATGTTTAAAAATTATTTTAATGTAGATAACATGTTCTTATGGTTCAAAAGTTAAAATGACACAGGCATGCCTGGGAAAATCCAATTTCCAACTCCGTTATTCCCCCCCTTCACCCTTCTTTCTTACATAACCTCCTTTAATTTATTTCCCATAGATGTCAATTGTTTCCTTTTATAGTAGGAGAAATGCCAGTGTACTATATTCTTTGTATATAAAATGTAGCATACTATGTAAGTAATTCTGTCCCATGGCTTATTCTTTATATGCTCTTAAGATCTTTTCCAATTAGTATTTATTTAGAAAGAATATAATATTTATTTATAGAAAACACTTTAAAAAATACAGCTGTGTTTAAACAGTGTCTATTAAGTGCCATGTTTACTTAAACAGCCCCCCTGTTTGGTATTTGGGTTGTCTCTATGTTTATCACAGACCTTACTGTGGTGAAACAGCTTTTATACGTATCATTTTATACATGTGCAGGTCCATCTGTGGGATACATTCCTAGAAGTGGGATCTCTGCGCCATTGGCAGTGCATTTATAATTTTATTAAATACTTCCTTTCTTAAGTATTGCATGATTTTAAACTCCAACAAGTACAGTTGCTCCTTGTTATCCATGAAGGATTGATTTGAGGACATTTGTATTTTAGGGATTGGCTAGATTCACTTAGCATAATCTGCTCTAATGCCATCCATTTCTCTGCAAATGCCATGATGTTGTTTTTTTTTAGTGGTGAGTAATATTCCATTGTGTATAAATGCCACATTTTTTTATCCATTCATCTATTGTAGGGCATCTGGGTTGGTTCCACAGTCTAGCTATTGTGAATTGTGCTGCTATGAACATTGATGTTGCTGTATCCCTGTAGTATGCTCTTTTAAGGTCTTTTGGGTATAGTCTGAGAAGGGGAATAGTCAATCAAATGTTGGTTTCATTCCCAGCTTTCCAAGGAATCTCCATACTGCTTTCAAAATTGGCTGCACCAATTTGCAGTCCTACCAGCAATGTAAAAGTATACCATTTCCCCCCACATCCTCACCAGCACTTGTTCTTGTTTGACTTCATAATGGCTGCCATTCTTACTGGAGTGAGATGGTATCTTAGAGTGGTTTTAATTTGCATTTCTCTGATTGCTATAAATGGTGAGCATTTTTTTTCGTGTATTTTTTGATTGATTGCATATCCTCCTCTGAGAAGTGCCTTTTCAGATCCTTGTCCCATTTGTTGATTGGGTTATTTGATTTCTTGTTGTTTATTTTTTTTGTGTTCTTTGTTTCTTTGTACATTTTGGAGATTAGAGTTCTATCTTAAGTGTGAGGGATAAATATTTGTAGCAGGATGTAGGCTCCCTATTAACCTCTCTTATGTTTCTCTTGCTGAGAAAAAACTTTTTAGTTTGAATACGTCCCATTTGTTGATTCTTGATTTAAACTCTTGTGTTATAAGTGTCCTATTAAGGAATTTGGAGCTCGATCTCATGAGATGGAGATTAGGACCAACTTTTTCTTCTAATAGATGCAGAGTTTCTGGTTTGATTCCTAGTTCCTTGATTCATTTTGAGTTAACTTTTATGCAAGGTGAGAGAAAGGGATTCAATTTCATTTTGTTGCATATGGATTTCCAGTTCTCCCAGCATCATTTGTTGAAAATGCTATCCTTCCTGCATTACATGTTTTCAGCACTTTTGTCTAATACAAGGTAGATGTAATACATCACCCTGATTACTAAACCAGACAAAGACACTTCAAAGAGAGGAAACTACAGACCGATATCTCTAATGAACATAGATGCAAAAATCATCAATAAAATTCAGGCAAAATGGATACAAAAACATATCAAAAAGATCTTGCATCATGATCAAGTAGGATTCATCCTTGGGATGCAAGGCTGGTTCAATATACATAAATCAATAAATGTTATTCACCACATCAATACACTTAAAGATAAGAACCATATGATCATCTCAATATATGCAGAAAAAGCATTCAACAAAGTACAGCATTCCTTTATGTTAAAAACACTACAAAAACTAGGGATAAGAGGAACATACATCAACATTGTAAAAGCTACCTATGATAAGCCTCAGGCTAGCATCATTCTAAACAGAAAAATTGAAGGCATTCCCTCTAAAATCTGGAAAAAAACAGGGATGCCCTCTCTCACCACTTCTATTCAACATAGTTCTCAAAACACAGGCTGGAGCAATTAGATGAAAGAAATTAAAGGCATAAAGATAGCAAAAGAAGAACTTAAATTAGCACTATTTTTGCATGACATGATCCTATACCTAGAAGATCCAAAAATGTTCTACCAAGAAACTCCTAGAGCTAGTAAATGAATTCAGCAAAGTGGCAGGATATAAAATCAACACACATAAATCAAAGGCATTCCTGTATATCAGTGACAAATCCTCTGAAATGGAAATAAGTACAATCTACCCATTCACAATATCCACACACAAAAAAATAAAATACTTGGGAATCAACCTAACAAAAGTGGTGAAAAAACTATACAATAAAAACTACAGAACCCTAAATAGAGAAATAGAAGACCTTAGAAGATGGAAAAATATACCTTGTTCATGGATAGCAGAATTAATATCATTAAAAAGGCCATATTACCAAAAGTACTCTATAGGTTTAATGCAATGCCAATCAAAATCCCAATGACATTCCTCGAAGAAAGAGAAAAAGCAATCATGAAATTCATCTGGAAAAATAAAAGACCTAAAATAGCAAAAGCAATTCTAATCAGGAAGAGTGAAACTGGTGGTATAGTGATACCAGATTTTACTACAGAGCAATAGTAACAAAACCCGCATGGTATTGGTACCAAAACAAGAGGGTAGACCAATGGTACATAATAGAGGACACAAAGACATTGTGTTTTGCATGTTTATTTTGTAACCCATGACTTTGCAGAATTTGTTTGTTAGCTCTAATAGTCTTTTGATTGATATCTTTGGATATTTTAAGTATAAGATAATATTATCTATAAAGAGTATTGATTTGTCTTATTTTCCTATTTTTACCCCCTGTGATTTTCTTGACTAGTAACTCTGGCTAATATTTCTAGTACTATATTAATTAGAAGTTGTAAGAGTGGACATCTTTTTTTTGTAGATGTTAAAAGAAATATTTTGGTTTTCCTCTATTTATGTTTACTTGGGTCTGGGTTTTTAACATATATTAAATTTGATGTTGAGGTAAGTTTCTTTTATACCTAGTTTCTTCAGTATTGTTTTATCATGAATTGGTGCTGAATTTTATCAAAGGCTTTCTATACATCTATGTAGATGACTAATGATTTTGTGTGTTTAATTGTATTTATGTAATAAATTACATTTTATTGATATCTCTATGGTAAACCATCCATTGCACATCTAGGATAAATAAAGTTAGTCATGAGGCATAAGTTTTGTTGAATAAAATTTGCTAATATTTAAGAACTTAATAATAATGTTTAATATCTAAGTTTTCAGTGATGTTGATCTATAGTTTTCTTTCCTTGATGTGCCTTGGTATGAGTGTGATACTGGCTTCATAGAATGAATTTGGAAGTGTTCCATGTTTTCTATTTAATGGATAATTGGTATTTCTTATTGTATAATAGAATTAATTAATTGTCTAAGTGAATAAAGATGAGAATCACTTTGTGTCTGGACTTTTCTTTGTGGGAATGTTTTCTATTACTGCTTCTATCTCATTGCTAGTTATCGTTGGCTATTTTTTTCTCTTGATTCAATTTTTGCAGGTCATACTTGTCTAGAAATGTGGTTATTTCTTCTAGGTTTTTCAATTTATTTGAATACAAGTTTCCAAAACACAGTATAATGATTCTCTTGATTTCAGTGATCTCATGGTTATTTCTGCCTTTTTCTTTCTGATTTTATTAATTTGGGTCTTTTAAAATCTTTTAATTAGTTTGTCCAATAACTTACCCAGCTTGTTTATCATTTTAAAGAATCAACTGTTCATTGATTTTTTTTTCTTTTCAATATATTTGATTTTGACTGTGATCTTAATTATTTTCTTTCTTCTACTGGTTTGGGGATAGGTTTGTTCCTTTCCAAAGACCTTGAGTTGTATGATTAGGGAAGTAGAAAGAAAGGACATCTGGTTATGTGGTCTCCCTGTGTTGTGTTGGGCAGGCCAACCCTGAGTTATTTGGCTCAAGTGATCTTTCTACCTCAGCCTCTGAAGTATCTGGGACCACAGGAATATGGAGTTATGAGGGAGATTTCAAGTTGATGGTATATAGAAGGTCACTTTCCTCACTGCTTCATGACATGAAATCATATGGGAAGTTTCTCAACCATGTGGGTGCCCAAAAATGGTGGTGGTGGTGGGGAAATTTAACCAGAATTTTATAGTGATCATTCAAAGTGATTGGGGACTCAGAAAGTTGAATATAATAAAGCAAGGAAAAAATCCCCATTTCTACATCAGCTGCCATGCATGGCATAAGTCACAACCATCCCTTTGTGAGCACAGTGGAGTGATAAAAGAATTAAAGAAACCCACATTTTAGAATGTCTGATATGTATCTGGATATGGAGAGTTTATTGGTCAAGAGTGTAGCTTGGCTAAAATGAAAAATGTGCTTCACAATATCCTTGTATGGGAAAGAAGCCAATTCTGTCCCAGCTGCATGTGGAGGACAACAAATAAAAATTTTTGCAGCCACAGTGCCGATGCCAGAAGCAGGAGGAGCTGATTTTTTTGAAAATCTGAGTTTGGCCCTAAATACAGACCTGGCTAACACACCTGCATGAGATAGAGTGTGCCTAAGTCACCAGAAGAAAATCAAACATGGAGAGGAGTTTACATAGTGGACTACTAGTTGTGAAAACCTACCCAGCTTTTCCACTCCTCATTCAATCTGGCTGCTTGAAGGACCAGCTGAGAGATATGCAACTGGCCAGGAATTTGAAAGGACAGAGAGAGGAGAGATAGAGTTTGGAGACTGACCCCAAGACCAGGAACATGTCCTTTACCATATGAGTGGAATGCAGTGGAGATCCCTGGGGTGCAATGTTCCAGTGTGAACCAGCAATTGCTAGGCCCTGGTGGAGCACTGATTTAAAACTTCCAAACAAATTGGCATTTGGTGGAGAGCATGGAGCCCACCTAATTCTTAACCTACCTCCAAGAGTTCCATTTATGTGATTACCTTTCTAACTCTAGCAAAGCCACCTTAAAACATTCAACTCTTTAGGCTATTACCTGTACCACATCCTCCTTGGCCTCATCCATCTGGATAAGTGCCTCTGCATTCTTAGATTCAGAAGTAGTGTTCAGTTGGGTCACGGAAAGACTGTGGAAGGAGGCAATTTTAGCATACTGGTGAGGTTTCTTGTAGCTGCAGAATAGAGACTTCAGCTCCAACAGTTCTACTTAGTCCAGAGAACTGTGTTCCATATTCTACATTGAGGATATTTTCTTCTGACAATGTTTGCTTCTTTAATTTATATCCTCCTAAAAATGAGTCATTTTTAAAAATAGGGAATGATGATTAATTTTAGTTTCCCATTTGTACTAAGTTTAATGAGTTCTACTGATACAACTTACATATGGAATGTCATCTAGAGATTTTAAACATTACTTATTTGTATACATATTATAAAAGAGGACATGAGTTTTAACTTGATATTTTATAAAACTTTATTTTATTTTCATGTGATGCTGAGGATAAAACCCAGGACCTCACACATGCTAGGCAAGTGCTCCACCACTGAGCCATATCCCCATCTATAATTTAGCATTTTTTTATTTATAAACTTGCTTCGGAATATTAATAAATAAAATAGAACTACTATTGATGTGAATTCTATACTTTGAGTAATTATAAGTTTTTAAACTTTTAGAAGGAAATGAGATTCCATGTTCAAAACTTCATTTCATAGAGGGCCATATCACAATGCCATAAACGACTTATATATCTCATAAAGTCTTTGGATCCAATTTAACTCAAAAAAATTAAAAATTTATGGACCCTGGACTCTCAATTAGGAGATGACAAATAAGAGGATCATGATAAAAGGGTTTGGAAGCACACTGAATATTTTTGAAACTCAAATGAACATGCTAGTAATTTCCCATTCCTGGATTAAAAATACACAGGAATATAATTTAAAAGTTTAGAGGAGGAATATTTGTGTTCATTAGTTCTTTATGTATTAGTGTCACGTGTGTACATATATACATATATGCCCTTTCCAATTTGTGTCACAATGGAAATGTCCGAATCTAATTTTTCTTAAAGGAACATTTATGTCAGTGGAATGTTATGCTACCCTGATCACTGTACTTAAATTTATGATGTTTTCACAAACTCAGTTGATTTTTAGTTTTTTTTCTTTTGCTTGTTTGTTTTTTGTCTTTAGCATGAACAAATAATTTTAAACCTATCTCCGTCTCTGGTCACAGAAACACAAAGAACAAGATGACACAGGAAAGCCAAAGTTGTGGGGAAGGAAAGCAGGACTTTGATTTTAAATAACTACATCCATCAGAGGGACAGACTGCTCTGTAGGACTCCTTGGGTTTCCCAGTAATGACAGCTTGGCATGTGTGAAGAAGCACCTCTCTGGTTTCCTATTTCTTTACTGTAAGATTCAACAGATTTTAACTTTATGAACCATATAAATTTACTGACCATCAACTATTTGAAAACTCTAAGGCTAGATTCTGGGATGAGGAGTTCTTTAAGCCACTGTGCATTTTCTAACTTTCATGGTAATTGCACTGTAATTTAGAAACTGTGTGATTACCAAGAATTTCTAAAAAAAAAAAAATATTCTGTATTAGAAAGAGACATATAATTGCAAATTACTCATATAAGCATATATTACATTAATACATCTGAATAAATGAAGCATGTGAGATCAGAAAACAAAAACATGGACCTACAACTCATCACACAGCTATGAAAAGTGCTGTAATTACAAAGCAAAATACTTGTCTTTTAGGTCCAAAGCATGTGTTTTCAAAGTCCTCTAGCTAATAAATATCTATATTTTCTTTATTCCAAATTTATTGCTGTGCTTTCATTATTATAATGTGTTTGAAGGATCATGTGTTGATCTAGTGTATGATTTCAAACAATTCCCTTAAAAGTACTAAAAATTTTCTCTTAACACCCATCACTAATTTTATTAGTACCATAGTTATATGTGAACTTTGAGCCTACAGGAGAAGTTTACTTAAAATTCAAAAATTTTCTGTCACTGAAAAGGTAGAAGATATATTATATTAAAGATGACTTTATTGTCTGGGAAATAGAAATATGCCAAAGGAATTATTTCCAGGAATTTGGTCATTTTGGGGGTACTGATCTGTGTATAATAAGTGAAATTTAATTGTATTTGAAGATTTATGGAAATATGCTTCAAAATAAATGTGCCTTGAGAGAGAATATTAGTATACTTAGCTTCTACAACTATTTCCAGAAAATTTACATAATACAAAAATTACATGAATTATGTAGAAATGCTATTCACTGTATCTTTATAGTATTTTGAGGAGATTCATTGATTTGGTATTTTTGCCTCAAATATATTTTTTCAAAAATAAACAGAACTTGGTCATTAAGCTTTTTGTTTTATACGATATCATCAATTTATGATGACATTATTATTCTCTTTTAAGCCCAACTATATATAAAAAATAGTGATTCTTTTTCTTGGTGCCATGTTACCTTCCAAAATTCTTAGTTTTTGTGAAAAACAATGATAATTTTGAAGTGCAGAGTTATATCCATATAAAGCATATTTTCTTTTCTCCAATTTTGATTATTCATCTAATTTATATTAAAATGTATTGAACATGTTTGATTGTGTATTATAAGCCCATAAACTAAGCTAACTATTTTACTTAGAGATCTGGATCTTCAAATATACACATCTATTTTACCCACAATGAATTAAAGTAACAAAGAGAAGCATAAAATGAGATAATCATCCATAATGAAAAGAGGAGGTAATCTCCAGTGAGAAAAGACTTCAAAGAACTTCTGGAAAACAGAAAGTCTGGAAGCAGATGAAGGATGCATTTGAGTTCCAATTAGGGCTTACCAGGGAGTAGATTAAGACCATGACTAGGCATATTGGAAATCTATAAATTAGTGTGGTTCAGATCAGCACATTTGAAATAGAGAAGAAAGCAGGTTTGGGCACACAGAATATGGGGTTGCAGTCTACTCTCAGAGGAGGCTTCTGCTTACTCCAAGTGAAATTTTGGAGCTATCTTGCACTCTCATAGTTGTTTCTACTTGAGACATGGAGTGTGATTTACATGAGGCTCAAATAGTCTTGAGTGTAGGAAGACTGAATGGTCATATCAAAAAAAAAATCTTTTCTACTGATGAAAATATTTTGAAAAGACCACTTTCAGCAATTGTCTGGGAAATGAATCCTTCAGTCCTAATGGTGCAATAAAGCACAGTTCCCTATAGTGACACCACAAAAATTTACTTTGCAGTCTAAGTTCTATACTTAGTTTATGGTACTGGTGAGACTCTATTCCTGAAGAAAACTTATAAAAAGGGAAAACATTGCAATTAATTACTGTTTTGACAACTGTGTAGACTGAATGTCAAATTAATGTTCATCTTCTGCTGTTGATTTTAGATGTCCTAAATGGACTTCTTTTGGTCTCTATAAATTAACAGATGGAGTGAAACTCATACTCATCCCCAAATCATTTGAGCCTCCTCACCATACATTTCTCAAGACACAACTACTGCATTGGTCCTTTTACAATTCCTGTAGGGCAAGTGAGTACTAAAAAGTAGAGAATTGCATAATCTGTTTTCAAATTGAATCATCTGATTTTTATCTCTATTGCAACATGGAATCAATGTCCTTCTGGTAACGAGAGTGAATTGACCTAGCTAGGATTGTAATTTTTCCTCTTGCTTTCTGTTTATTTATTACATAAAATTTAGAATCCTCAGGTGCAGTTTAAATTTTAGTTGGAATCTTGTTAGACATTCTGATGGAAAAGTGTCATCTTAAATAATTAGGATTTATAAAACTGGAGGATGCAGAGGCATGGTGTAAGAAAATATAATTGCCAAGTTGGTTAATGGGAGTGATTGTGAGGGAATACTCTTCAACTTTGACACTCTAGCTCCTGGATCTATGTAGTCTATCTCTTGATAGCACAACCTGATATAATGATGTGAAATTTAAGAAGTGTAAGCAACACCATCACCTGTTCCAGAATTCTACTAGGCGAGTAGCTTTTTATTTTTATTTTGTAGTTGAAAATACAGTGAATACCATGGTCATATAATATCTTTATTTTTGTTAACTGTGGTCTGATTCAATTTTAGGCATGATCTATTGGCACTTTGTTAGTGGTGCTTGCTTAGGATTTATTGTCTGTAAAAGCAAAATGTAAAAAAAAAATGCTTGGGTTTTTCTAGTTATAATTATTTCTGGGTTAAAAGAGATCCACTTGTTAATTTATTATGAGAGAATGATGAAAAGAATGATGCTGTCACAAGAACCTAGAGACAGACCTCTCCTCCTAGCTGGCAGGATATTTGGAAGAAGCATTTGATAGACAAAATTGCAGTGACTGGAAACCACTATGTTACTCAGTCCTCAATCATCCTGTGCATCATCAGAGGCTGGATAAAACAACTAGCCAAGTCAAGTTGTCAACTTGGTTGTCTTGTACAATGACCATGATGTATGTGCTTTGGTATTTGATAGCATGAAATCCCATATTTACACTGCATTGTCTCTCTCAGAGATCCATCCTGATTACTGTACCCCCCAAATTTTATTGTCTTACAAAATTCCTTATAGACAAGTCTTGATTTCTTCCTATTAGTTATGTATCTTCTTACCTGAGGTAACTTCTTTTTCCACGTGTAATTAAGGATGAAGTGTGCTGCCAAGTATTCTGATATTTGGAAAGAGATTTTTTTTTATTTTTATTTTTTTTATTTTTCAAGGATAACGCTGAAAGTTACTGTACAATGGTGTTATTTTATTTCAGCTTACTTCTAAATGAAGCTAACTCATATTTATTTCTAGTAACATTTTGATAAAGGTTGGCCAATTTCCCTTCTATCTGATTCACAAAGGGACCTTTTCCTAAGGAGGAAATGAATAGGTGTTGTATTACTTCTTTGCTTTAAAATTGATTGGGGTTTTCTGAGAAAGAGAGTAACTTCATGACTATCTTCTTGATTAGTTATTTGCTTAGTTATTGGTCACACTCTACAAGTGTGACATCAGGTGAAATGTAAAGGAAGATAGAGAGTAAAATAAGTAGAAGATATCAATTGATTATACTTTTGTACTGAAGTAAGGTTTTTCAAGTACTATATGACTTGCATATCTCTCTGCCTTCCATTTAAAATAGAAATGTAAAATTCATCTTTAATTTTATGTATCACAAATAAACTTCTAAAAATAAAATTTACACCTATTTTTTTCCTAATTCTGTTCATGATTTCTCTATTCTCTTGATTATATGAATTTTTTATAACTGATACTAACTTGATAATCTGTGTCATTTCCTGATTTACAAACACTTATTGATTTTTGTCTCTTTTTACTTATAGTGGGCCTCCAGTGACGAAGGGAAAGACCTCTTCCTGTCTGCTTCTCCCAACCCTGCTCCAGCCTCTCAGCTTCCCAGACCCTCATGCAGTTGGTTGTAAATTCTTGCTGAAGCTCCTCTACTGTCAACTTTTCAGGACTAAAAAAATGAAAAATTAAAAAAAAAACACTTTAAAAAGCAAAATGTGGAGGATGAAAGCAGCACATATTTTTTTTTTTGTAATTAGACTTTTTAAAAATTTTTTAACATTTGTCTTTTTAATGTGGGTCAGCCACTGATACTTGATCAAAATAACCATTTCTTTGTTGAGTTCTCGTGACCAAGGAATAACCACACCCTCAGAACAAAACAAAACACACACATACAGAAAAATAAAACACACAGAATCATCTTTAACCTAATATTTTATACAATGTCTCAGATCCTCATAACTTTGCTCACAAGCTTCTGTGTTCAGTTGAATTGTAACTGCTTTTTGTATTTGGAGAGAGTGTGACTATTGAACTTGACACTCTTTATTCTGGGCATCTTGGTGGATTCTGGTTAGATAAAGTGGGTGAGAGGGTGAAGGGAAAGTGGGGAGTTCTTCCCTATTATAACATGAAGTTTCCCCACAGTCTGCTCTCAGCTGCCAAACCTCAAGTTTTTCTTACACTGGTGTACTTTGATTATTCTTACTTCCCCTTTATCCATAATTTTTACAGAAGCTTATCAAATTACACTATTAAGAACAATTTTAAAAATAAAGTTATAGTTCACCTCACCATTCTGCACTTGTTATTTATGGTTTCACTCACCTGCTTGCCTGTTTCTGATGTCTGAAAAACAGACATATTATTTTCCACATTTTATCCAGTTTCCTACATGTATATACTGGAAAGAAAGAAAATAAGGTCTGGAAATATTCTATTTTTTTTGAATGATATAATCAAGAAAATAAAATTTAAACATGCTAAATATATCTACAGAATTTCTCAAGTAGCTATGCTTAAAACAAAGAGAATATCCTGTAAAGAAAATCTATAGTCAGTTTCAATAAAGCAAGAATAGAACCCAAGTATTTATCATTAATGATGGGCTATAGATGATACATACAGAATAACCTCAAGATTTAAAGGAAAAATTGTATTCAACCTGGTATTCTAAACTGAAGCAGACTGTCCATCAATGATAAATAAAAATAGATCTTCATAAATGATAAAATTCTAAAAAGCAATTTTCTGTGCCTCATTACAAAGAGGGTTACTAAATATAGAAGAAAAATAAAACAAAGGGAGCAGAGTTTGTGGACAGAAATAGTGGCTCTAACTACAGAGCTCAAGAAAGTTATGCTGATTCTGCAGTAGACCTTGAAAATAGTTTTTTTTTAGCATACCTCAGTCCTACCTTTAAAATGATGCTTAAGCTAGTAAGTAATCAATTGATGGAATGTAGCAAAAGTTAGAAGATTCTAGTGACCTATTTTTTTTCACCACACACAAAAAAATGAAAATTAGAAAATACTGGAAAAACAAAGTGATGAAAAAGAAAGTAAAAGCCCACTAAACACAAAAAATGGAAAGTCAAGTTCTGCATATGAAAAACAGTAAAATGTGCACTTTTTGTAACATTTAATGGGATAGAAGAAAGTAGTATTGATTGTTCTTGATGGTAAGGACATCCCTCCATTAGCAGCATTCATGTCCTGATACTGGATGTCAGAAACGCTAATAAATTAGAGAAAGAAATCATTCTTACTTCTGGTGTGTGTTTTGTGATGAAAACTATTTTAAAGTCAAATTTGTGAAAATGCTTACTGGTTTTTAACCTTCATAAATTTTCTGTAGACAAAGAATGCAACACATAATTATTTTTAAAAGAGAATAACTAACTGATGAAGCATGAACATAGGGACTTGTAACTATTAAAAAATAGAGTGAGGTGTGGTGGTCTGTACAGATGCTGATACTCAGAAATAATAAAGTGTTCAATGTAGATTAAGCAAGAAATCACAGAACACATATCATTATGATTATGTAAATAATAATCAATAAACACTAAAGCCTTTTAATATTTGACTCATTAGGCCTGAAGAGAAAGAAGTGGGCCCATGAGCTAAATTGCTTTTCCTCCCTCTCTCATTGCAATTGGAAAAATAATGGGAACCCTAAAACATTGTGGAGGGTCTTCTATGTATATATTTCAAAATTATGGTCAATATCATACAACTAGTAGTAGATATGGCTAAATTTAGTTTCCTTTTAGAACTTTACATAGTTGCAGAGGCTGCTGATTTGGGTGTAAATTTTGGAAACTACTGTTTTATAGAGTCCGGGTGATTGAACCCAGGGGTGAATTTTCATTCATATATATTCACAATTCTTTGATATTTTGCTTTGATACCTGGTCTCAGTTTCCAAGGCTGGCCTTGAAGTTGTGATTATTCTCCCTCAGACTCTATGATTTTTGAGAATACAGGTATGTACCATCACATCAGGCCTGGACACTCCCTTTTAATTTTTACACACATCTAATAATCAAAACGTTTTTTAAATATTACTGCCTTTCCTTTTATATAAAATATTCAATACTAACTTTCCAAATTGGTCTTCACCCTCACATTGTTTTTTTCAAAAGACCAATCTTCATGTTTAGTAGTTATACTTTTTTTTTAACCATAACATGATATGCTCATTAAGTTCTATTCTGAGTTAGCAAGTCAATTTTATATATGTTTTAGAAAAACAAATTGCCATAAATTGTTCTGGTCATGCTCTTAATAGAAGTACCTTTTAGTCATCATCAAAAGAAAGATAGAAGGAAATTTGTTAAAGTCAAAAGCTAAGATCCAACAGTGGGCCAGTTCTTGTTTCAACCAGATGTTTATGATTTGATTGCTTTTTTAAAAAACATCATTCTTTGGATGCTCTGATGGCCTTTCCTGTGATATTTAATAGTCAGCTCCATTTAAAAGCAATAGTTTAGGTGAAAAGTGGATACTAAGGTAAATAAATATTTGGAACAAATTAATAGTACTCAATGTTTCTCATGATTATATACAGCTTCCTCCCACCATTCTGAGATTGCAAATCATAGAGCTTTCAATGACTTCCATTCCTCACTACCTTTCACTACTCAGCTAATGCAGAATTAATTTCTCAACAAATTTGCATTAAATAAGTAGCAATTTAGAGAAAACCAGATATAATTTACACCACTGAAATTAAAACAATATATGTGGCAGTTTGCCAAATACTTGGCATATTCAAAGAATAAAATGAAGAAGTTTAACAGAATTGTGGCTTTCCTTTATGTGACAGGGGAAAGTTTATTATCATGTTGTTTCAAAAAGTCATTGACCACTTCCTTATTAAAAAAATAGTTGTTATTCTTTAACATGGATTTTCTTGATTTTTTAAAGTTTTTCCCATTTTTCTTGCACACTGAAAAGGTATTTGCTGGGGTCAAACACAGTGTGATAATGATCAATCAATTGAATTTTCAACTAATATTATAAAATGCATCTCTGACACATTTGCAATTGTTTTCATGTTATATAGTAGCCTCATGCACATTCAGCATGAGAAGAGGTTGTTCATTAATTTTGGTTATCAATACTGGGTTAGGTACATTGAAAAGATGTTGAGAAAATTACATCTATAATAATGGATTCTCCCAATTCACTTTCTGGTTAAATCTCCCTGTCCTCACTCAGGACAGTTTCTATGTAGTTTTTTTTTTTTTTTTTTTTTTTTTTTTTTTTTTTTTTTTTTTTTTTTTTTTATGTCTCAGGAGAAATATTGGTAAAAAATGTATCTTTCACCTGTAGCATAAAAATAAGTGGTCATGTCCTTCATCTTCCTGAACTGAGGACAAGCATAACTCTGAAATATGGTACTGTGAACAGAGATTTTCTGGAGTCAGTCTTGACATAGTTTTGAGGGTGCTGTTCCAAAAATTTCAAAATTTCTCTTACACCATCAGTATTGGATTACTAGGGATCTTACTACATATTCAGAACAGTACATAAGTGAACAAATTTTTGTTAAGCAAAAATGCCCTGTGCAGCCAGGGATGGCTGAAATACTGATTATACTGAGACTCTGGAAATCTCAGTTATTTTTTTTTTTACCTCTAATTACTAAATTTTTCTAGCTCAGTAAATCTCTCTCTATTCTTTTTCTTGCTTTTAAAACCAGAGGAGCAATATTTGTCTTTTTTAAATTTCTGTATTGTTTCCCAATTTGACTGAAATAAAACATGTAGAAGTCTTTTGGAATATATTACAAAGCATACAAATGAAAGTCAATAATCATTGTTAATTTTGTAGGGACTCTTTTTCTTTCAAATGCTGTCCTAGCTCAAAGTTAGTAACATATCTTTCTTCAATTACCTCTGATTATATATCCATTCCACCCCCCTAGCATTTGGAAGCCACACTTAATCCACTATTGGTATTTTGCTTACGTCTTTACAAGATTTTATTTGTATGCTATTGTGTGTTGACCCCATTGATTTTTCTTTCATTTAGTGTAGTTTCATGTATAATTAAATTGTTATAAATGTCTATATTAGAGAGTGTAAAATGTCCCCAGACCTTATTCTTAACCATATGTTGTTGTAAACTCAGTTCTTCATGAATTATATGTAATATCAATAAATTTTTGAATGATATTCAATATGATTTTTTATGGATTCCATGAATAAGAAGCCTTTATCCTATTGTAACTGGTAAGACAACATTTTATGATAAGAAACTTAATCTTTACATACAACCTTCTCAGTTTACCTTACTAACTGGTCCATAGAAAATAAGACTATGAAACATAGCTCATTGATTATTCCTGCCTTGATACAATACTACCCATAGAATAGCAGTGATGTCAGAATTTACTAAAGTACATGAAAACACTGATCATAGAAAACAAAACATTCATTCACAGAAAAATGAAATGGCCCCAATGAGGCTGAAGTCTAGAAGGCCATTATGCACACACAAGAAAGATAAAGCTCTTCTCTGCACAAGAGCTATCTTTACATTTGTGGAAATTCAGTCTCTTCAAATCATTAGGAATTGTTAAAATGTTAAAATTTGTAATTCAAGATATGAAAATCTGGGGCTTTTTTTATATCTATGTCCTTCATAGAACACTTAATTTCACTGTAAATACAAACAGAGAAAATTATAATGATCTGACTTATGCAATTATATTCCATATTAAGTTTTATTAAAATGTGTAAAAGTATTGAGAGATGCTAGAGTATTATTTATTCAATAGTATGTTTTACTGTTGCATAAATAATTTAGTCAAGTGGAACACTTTGACATGATGCAATACATGAGTGTTAACATATAAACAAATATTCAGTTATAAAGACATATTGCATACATAAGGTAAATATAGGTAAAAAAAATGCACTGTAAAGTGAGCATGATGGTCCTTGCTTGTAATCCAAGCAAATTGGGAAGCTGAGTATTTTCAGAAGTTTAAACTCAGCCTCAGAAACTTAGTGTGATTTCAAGCTACTTGGCAAGACCAGTCCCAGAATTTGAAATAGTGGGGAGAGGGCTTAGGAATGTGGCTCAGTGTTTAAAAATCCTTAAATTTAAACTGCAATACAAAAAAAATAAATAAATAAAGTGTAAAGTATTACAATTCAGTGTTAAACATCAAAAGATAGATCTCTTATAACTGTTTTCTCTAATATTTAAAAGTGAAAATAGTAATACTTTATTTAGAAGAAAATTATATGCTTTCAAAGATAAGGTTTCTGCACCATGCATGTATGATATTTATGACTGATATTACTACCAAATAACTTGATAATGCTTAATAAATTTAAACAAAAGTTAAACACAACTACTTATATTCTATATTTAAATGAGTTGTGTCTTTTACTGATACTCATATATATCAAGGCTTAATGTATAGATAATGATTTTACTCTCATATTTGTCAGGGTGTTTACTATAAATGTTTAGTTGTTGTATAAGGCATATATTTTGTACAAAATATTTTCAATGTTCACTACTGGTATGAGTTTTCAGATGTTCAATGAATTTAAAATTTGATTAAGTTTTGGAAATATTATTTAACATTTTAGAGTTTCTGGGGACAGTGAATTCTACACCAATCAGTAGTGTTTAAGAAACATGTGGCAATGAAATGTTTTATCCCCCATTTGTTTTCTCTCTTACCAGTATGTATCCACAGGTTCTGAGTATTGGTGAATACATTTTGGAGGCA
This sequence comes from Marmota flaviventris, assembly GCF_047511675.1. NCBI lineage: Eukaryota > Metazoa > Chordata > Mammalia > Rodentia > Sciuridae > Marmota > Marmota flaviventris. The sequence goes on from NC_092509.1 coordinate 1,191,054, forward strand.
TTGTCACATTGTCAATTTTCACATTTCAAAACTTTCTCTCTGCTAAGATTATTGTGGTGGCGATTAAATTTTTACCCTTTCTTAGAGGAATGGTTCAATGGTCTCATTTATGAAGCTTCACTCCAGCATATTTTATCTGATTTCTAGTAATGTACAACATATAATTTAAAATATTTCTACATTCTCTATATTTATATGTCTTCTTTTCAGAATAAATAGCCTAGTGGTGAAAAAGAAATGATTTCTTATTAAAAGCTTTGATACATTGTTTTCATTCATAGGGGTTCTTTCCTGTATAAATTCTGTTGTTAATGAGGTTTAGTTTTTCTTTAAAAGTATTATCACTTTATTTACATTTCATATTCACCATTGTGTCTTCTGCTGTGGTGAATAAAGTTTTATTTTTTATTAAAAGTTTTGCCACTTTATTCACATTTTTAGGACTATTCTCCAGAGTGAGTTCTTATATGGTGAATAATGCCTGTTTTATTCTAAAAGCTTTGCCACATTCCTTACATTTGTAGGGCTTCTCTCCAGTGTGAATTCTGCTGTGGCGAATAAGGTTTGATTTTCGACTGAAAGCTTTGCCACATTCTTTACATTCGTGGGGCTTCTCTCCAGTGTGAGTTCTGCTGTGGTGAATAAGGTCTATTTTGTGACTGAAATCTTTGCCACATTCTTTACATTTGTAGGGCTTCTCTTCAGTGTGAGTTCTGCTGTGGCGAATAAGTTGTAATTTTCGAGTGAAAGCTTTGCCACATTCTTTACATTTGTAGGGCTTCTCTCCAGTGTGAGTTCTGCTGTGGCAAATAAGGTCTGATTTTTTACTGAAAGCTTTGCCACATTCTTTACATTTGTAGGGTTTCTCTCCAGTGTGAGTTCTGCTGTGGCGAATAAGTTGTAATTTTCGAGTGAAAGCTTTGTCACATTCTTTACATTTGTAGGGCTTCTCTCCAGTGTGAGTTCTCCTGTGGCAAATAAGGTCTGATTTTTTACTGAAAGCTTTGCCACATTCTTTACATTTGTACAGCTTCTCTCCAGTGTGAGTTCTGCTGTGGTAAGTAAGTCCTTCTTTTCTACTGAAAGCTTTGCCACATTCTTTACATTTGTAGGGCTTCTCTCCACTGTGAGTTCTGCTGTGGTGAATAGGTCTGATTTTTTACTAAAAGCATTGCTACATTCTTTACATTTGTAGGGCTTCTCTCCAGTGTGAGTTCTGCTGTGGTGAATAAGGTCTTTTTTTTTTTGATTAAAAGCTTTGCCACATTCTCTACATTTGTAGAGCTTTTCTCCAGTGTGAATTCTTCTTTGGTAAATAATGTTTAATTTTTGACTAAAAACTTTACCATATTCTTCACATTTGTAGGGCTTCTCTTCAGTGAGAATTCTGCTTTGCTTAATAAAGATTTATTTTTCTTTATAAACTTTATCACATTCTGCCCATTGGTAGGGCATCTGTCCAGTGTGGGTTACTCTGTGGTTAATAAGATCATTTATTTTACTAAAAGCTTTGCCACATTGTTTATATTTGTAGGGCTTCTCTCCAGTATAAATTCTCTGGTGGTGAACAACGCCTGATTTTTTATGATTTCTGGTGTTCACTCTCACTTGTGGATTTCCATATTTTCTTTTGTTGTAAATAGTCAAGATCACAACTTCCATATTTCTCACTTATCAATTTGTGAAATATATGTTTTATGCCCTTCTCTGGTGAATATTATTGGGTATCATGTGGAGTCATGGCTGAAATAAACAAAAATTAAAAAAAAAAATAAACAATAACTACTAGACAGGGATAAATATATTTTGCATACATAACATGAAATTAAGGTAGAATAAATACATAAGGAGTGTAGCAGATTAGTAAGTCCAAGTCATCATAAATCAAAAAATATACCAGTTCAATAAAAATGCACAAACAAAATTACCTTGAGAATATTACTCAAATTTTTGTAGAGACCACAGCATCCAAGAGGAATACATCATTAAGAAGAGTTATATAATAAAGAGAAGGTAAGTATGTTACTTTTATCATCCACAGCCATTTGTTCTCTATAAGATAGCATTGTGTATTTAGGAAATATCTATCAGCTACCTTCACTCTCAGTAGAACAAGAGAAATGTAAAACATACAAACATTTGTGGCTTTTTCAAAGAGTGTCTAAAAACTGGCTTTGGTCTACCATGACATACAGACATGAAAATAACTAGTATATTTTGAGTGATAATACCACAAATATTCAACAAGATTAAAGAGGCTATGGACTATTAAAAAGAAAAATGAACAAAAAATTTACTAAGAAATATACACATATATGTGTAAAAAATTTTCCATTAAAACATTTTAAATGACTATAAAAACCTTGGTAGCCTATGGCCATAATACTTGGATGAAGACAATGCATAACAATCAAGTATAATAAATTGATTTTTATATTTTTAAATTTGTGAGATATGATGATTTCTTTCATTGACAAATACACCTTTGTTTATTTCCTAAATTTATCATGGTATTTTATACTATATATACAAGGTAAAATGACTAAATAGAATGAATTAACACAAAAAAAGAATGAATTAACACAATTATTATTTTAGATAATTATCAGTTTTGTTCTTACAAGGTATTGTATTTCTACTATTAGTATTTATGAAGAATATAATACGCTCACCATGTGGTAAAACAAAACTCTTGACCCTTTTATGCTCAATAAAATAAAAATATGTGACTTTGAGTATAATATCAACCCTACACAAAACACAGTACCTGGTGAGCAAAATTTTACCCACTAAATTTCTGATTCCACATATGAATCAAATGTTCCTGAAATTAATCTCTGCATGCCACATTTCTCTTAATGCAAAGTCCTGCATATATTTCTTATAACCCTTTAAGAGACAAAATATTTTATAATTAAATAATAATAGTATATAAGTACAATATTTTTACACATTTGGTCATTGATAGGCACATACATTGAGCCCATAGCTTTAATACTGAGAACAATGTGTGCACTAAATACAAAAGCAGAGGTATCTCTTCAGTTTTCTGATTTAATTATTCATGGATACATATTTAGCACTGGCATTTCTGGAACTTTAAGTCATCCAACTTTTAATTTTTCATGTGTGGTGCTTGAGATTAACCGCCCCCCCCCCAAAATTTTATATCACTGAACTACAAAACAAGTCTTTTTAAAATTTTTTGACTCATGCTGTTTCTAAATTTCTATGACTTCCCTCAATCTTGAAGTACTTTTTCATGGCCTCCCAATTAGCAAATATTACAAGGATGCAGCACTGTTCTTGCCTATTTTTATTTATTTAAGAGTTTTTTTTATACTTTTTCTCCAAAAATGAACTATATAATCTACTGTTGGCTCCTTTAATAAAAAAAAAGTAATACAGCAAATATAAACAAAGAGAAGCATGGCTTAATCCAAGTGACAAGAAAGAAAAAAAAAACACTAAAAACTGAAATTTAGGATACTGGCAATTATGAATTACTCAAAGAACACTAAATAACGATTTAAAGAAAGTTTAGAGAGTGAAATTGAGACAAAAAATATAAATATAAATAAGCACAAATTGTGTATGTGAATAATTCTTTAAGGAAAAAAATGAGAGGGGCATTCCTAAGTGTGCCAATCTGAAATTCTACCAATATGGGAGAGGCTTATCATGCAGGACCAAGTTTAAGACTAGTCTAAGCAACTTGTAAAATACTGTAAAAATTAAAAACCTATAGGATATATAAAGATAAGTGGGATAAACACACACACACACACACACACACACACACATTACACTTGAGGGGATATAATATATATATATTTGTAAAAAATCCAATCATGCCACAATGAAAAGCAATGATCTAGAAATTAAATCATTAATCACAATAGAAAAAATAAGAAATATAGAAAAAAAGCTTACAAAGCAGAAGTATAATGAGTTAATCACTTCAAAATATTTATGATTATTAATGCATTATTACAAAAACCAATAAAAAATTTACTAACAGAATTAAATCTAAAAAAAGAAACTTCTAAGTCAGTACCAGCAGAGAGCATTAAAAGAAACCAAGCATGATCTGCTCCTAGAGGGCCTATTTGTTTAAAGATGGATAATGCCTCTGCCTTTATATCTCATCCTTTTGCACAATTTTTAATGAATGAGATATAGTTTTAAATTATGAAGTTTCTCATAATCGTTTTGGACAAGCTTTTGTTGAATGAATAAATTATATCCCGATCCTTGCCTTTTCAAACAGAAACAAACAAAAGATCTAGCCTCTCTCATATTAAAATATACATTAAATAATATTTTATTTACACTTAATGTGCTCAATATACAACATAAAATTAATACTCAAAATTGGTCATCTGCATTGAATAGGCATTTTATTCTCAAATATCCATTATCTATCTATCTATCTATCTATCTATCTATGTGTATATATAAGATTCCAGCTTATCAGCATGGCAAGGTACTATGCCTTTGATCATGTGGGGAAAACCATAGACTGTTAAATTATGCAAACATATTCTTTTTGATGCATGAAATATAGCAATTATAAATGTACATCAGGTACTTGACAAGCTGATTAGTAAGATTCATTTAATCCTGGAAGAGAAGAGTCCCTCCAAACAAGAGAATAATCATTCTCCTCAAAAGAGGAGAAACATTAAAAGAGGAAGCCAAGATACTATAATTCCAAATACTTGGGGGGATATAAAACCATTAATAACCTCAGCTCCAAAGGAGTTGGCTCAAATAGGGTAGAATGTACTATGGATAACTTAGTTACTTCTTTGGTTGCTAAACTCACACAAAACTCTGTTAATGCTTTGCTCTGTTTTTGTACACCACTTGTGGGAAATTCAGTACTGTCAGATCCTGAACTTCTACAACCCATTACAATATCTTGACTCACTTGGATGAAATTGTTATATACCTGAAAAAATATCTCATGGTATTCATTGTTGTGTTAGCAGAATAACTGTGTCCTTACCATCCACATAGTATTTAATAGGTCACAATCCTGCACAATTATTCACAAAAGGTCTATTCCTCTTGATAAAAACTGTGATAATTCAGTGAACCTTCTTTCTAAGGCAGAATTTGATGCTCTGACATTTTCCTTAGTGGGTTTCCCTGACTAGCTCTATGGGCTTACAAAACTACTATGAAACTCACCTATGCTATCATAAAAAGTATTAGTCATGCCTCCATGGCTGTTAATATGCTTAATGAAGAACAAAAACAACATTGTCAAGCCATACTTAAAATTCATGATTGCAATCGATTATCTGGTATTGTTATATCATAATGGATATCATAAGTTTAATTACATGTGTTCCTTCAATTTAAGTGATAATAGTAATTTTATTTCAAAAGAGTTAGATTACCTTAAAGATATGATTAAAAAGGTACAACAAGATGATTGATGATTGACTTGTTGGATTGGCTAACATCATGTTTACTCAATTTCATCTGCATCAAAAAATATTCATAGGTGGATGTTTACTGATGTTTGTACTTGCTGTTGTCTATGGCTGTCCTAGTTTTTGCCCCCACCAGCATTAAGTAGATAAGTGATATTATTTTTTTTCAAAAGGCCTTAAAAAAGAGGGGGGGGGCTTTAGGTATTCTGACCTTGGAAATAGAAAGTGTGGGGGTGATGGAAACTGGCACCCTGAGTCCCACAATTGAAATTCCCAGCAGTTTCTCTCTGAAGCTATTAAGACAACTCTACAGGTGCACTATCTAGTTTCTGTGGTAATGTCCTTTGGGAGAAGAGACTCTATGTTTGTATTAACTGTACGTTATCTTGGTTAGCTAACACTTGGTGTTAAAATAATACTAGGTTAGAATGTAGTCATTGCAACAGAAGCTATGTAATTTTGGGGTATACTATGTACAGCCATGAAGAGGAGTGGTCAGTTTTTTTAAATTTTCACTGAGATTGAGTCTCTCTCTTCTCTTTGCTTCTTTACAGGTTTCCTCACAAGAAGATTTGTAACACATCATGCTGGCCCTAACAATAAAACCTAAGTTTTGATAGTTAATCTGAATAAACTGGGATATCACTAAAGAAGAAAATGGAGGATCACAAAGAATTTGAAAATGTGATAAATGTAGGGCAGTATGTGTTCAATGATTAAAATCAAAAGAAATAAACCTAAGCTTCTGAAATATTTTTTTCTGCTAAATAACTACTCTACCAACATTTTTTTATATTGGTTTTCTCCATTTGAACATCTCGCTGTGTCCCCTGCTCTGTGTAGGCTACAAGAGTTAACATCATTAAAGTATGCTAGGAACTACTTATCTAAAGTGGAGAATGTATAACATACCAAGAAAGAGAGAGATTAAAGAGTAACATAATATATATTAAAGAGTAAATTATCTGTACTAAAAATGCCCTTTTTCTTTGAAACACAAATCTGAAACTCATTCTTACAGAGAAGTTCCCAGAAGATACAACAGAAGTACATCAAATAATAACTATTAATTAAAAATTTTAAAGGGAAATTAAACTTACCAAGGAAGGCAAAGTTTCTATAGTTCTCTAACATCACATCTTTATATAAGTTTTTCTGAGCAGGTTGAAGGCATTCCCATTCCTCTTCAGTAAAATCAATGGCTATATCCCTGAATGATAACAGTAACTGTAAAAAGAATAGATAAGTAAATAACACATTGACAACATGAACATTTGCACAGTATGTAAGGTAATTGAAGTTAAAATGAGAATTAGTAGACTATCATGTAGGTGGTGTTTTGGAACAAAATGATACTATTATCTACTTCTGCAGAAAAAGTGATTTAAGTTCATATATATATATATATATATATATATATATATATATATATATATATTCCACATTTGTTAAACACAATATAAAACTCAGGCATTACCACAAAAATATACATTTTTTGATTTTTTATATCATGATCTAAATTATGTATATTGTTCAGATGAAAAAATTATTGTAATTAAAAAAGGGAATCCTCAAATTTTAATTGTACAATCACTAATCAGAAATTTACTAAAGTGTAGAATCTTATTTGTTATTTCTCTGATAGAGCTGGATTTTCTGAATATGTAGTGTGATCTCTAGTAATCCCAATACCAATGGTATAAGAAAAATTTTGAAATGTAACAAGGTAGACAGACCACTTAATGGAAATATTTAATAGTGAATTTAAGTTCAAACATTTTATGGTATTTATGTATGTTATTAATATAAAAAATAACAAAAACAATCCTGTTTGCATTTTCCGTTTTATAATTTTAACACACAAAATAATATATGCATAATTTGATTGATGCATATATTGTAAGATGTTTATAATAGAATATAGATATATCTTTTCAAAAAATATAATTTTTTTTGATTCTTTCTAGTTCTACCTGAGAGTAGAATCAATTTTTATGGTATTAATAAGCACTGGATATATCTTATCCTAATTAGAATCCTGTTCTTGTTGGTGACTATGATGGTAGGATTTATATATATCTTTAATATTTCTATCTCCTTCCTTTTTATTTATTTATTTATTTACCACTGTGCAATCTACAGTTCTTGTTTTCTTACCCTTCCCCACTTTATGAACTTTAGATTTCACATATCAGAAAAAAAAAAAAAAAAAAAAAAAAAAAACATTCAGTTTTAAAGAAATGGTTTGTTTTACTAAGCATAACATCTCCAGATCCATTCATTTACTGGCAAATATCATAAAGTTATTCTTCTTTATGGCAGATTAATAATTTATTGTGTACATAAGCAACAATTTTTATCTTGTCATCATTGAATGGACCCATTCCTCATTGAATGTTTGGTTTTATAGCTTAGCTATTGTGAATTGTGCTGCTATAAACATTAATGTGGCTGAGTCAATGTAGCATTCTGATTTGATGTCCTTCGGGTATATACAGTACAGTAAAAAACCTGGGTTAAATTGTCTTTCCATTTCTTTAAACAATATCCATAGAGGTTATTATGTTTCACTTAGACCTCTATACAGCTGCAAAAATTAAAATTCAACTAAACCTGAGGTTGAAAATAAAACATACAGAAAATAATTAGTAAGCCATAAAATGACTAAGAATTTATTATCAAATCCTCAATCCCAATGAAAAGTAAATTTTATAAACTAAAAGAAAAGAAAATCTTAAGCAAAAGAGAAAAATTAGAAGATATTAAAGATGAACATAACACAGAAAGAGTTACCAATATCAATGTTGGTGCTTTTAAAAAGCAAATGAGCAAGGTCTAGTGATGGACAACTGTAGTTCCAGTGACTGAGGAGGATGAGGAAAAAGGATCATAAATTCGAAGACAATATTATATATAATATTGTCTTATATATATTGTAGTGAGCAACTTAATGAGGCACTTGGCAACTCAGCAAGACTGATAAAATAAAATACAGAAAGGACTGAGGATGTGGCTTCATGGATAAGCACCCCTGGGTTCAATTTACAGTACAAATAAAAAAAGCAGATACAATTAAAAAAGCAGTAGCAAATTTGAAAATTCAACAAATAATAATTATTTTAATTATATAGTATATAATTGCAAATATATGCATATATAATGATTTCTCACTTGATGGAAATACACTCTGATGGAAATTTTATCCTAAGAATATTCTGCAATTTTTCATTTCTCTGAGTATAATGACAAGAATCTAGATGGTATAGACTAGTTCATGGCTAAGATATTTGCTATATCCACTGTTGTACATAAAGTCTACTGCTGATGAAAATATCATGATGCCACATGATTGATGCTATGAAGTTAAATCAATCAGGGTAAACCTCATAATAAAATAAATGGTGGAATTACAGAAAACAACAACAAAAACAAAACTCTTTATAAGCCTCTTGTTATTTAGGCAGTGATACATAATGAAGATTGCAGTGCAGGGAAGAGGAAAAATGGCATTCATTCCAAAGAAAGATGCTAGGATATTGGGAAAACAGTGTGATAATAAAATGCTATTTTATCCCTAGACTCATAAAACATAACAACATATTGACACATTAAATGCTGAATATAAGTTATTAATAAATAATACTGAAATATATAAAAAATACAAAGCTTAAAAATTTACATACAAAAGATAGAGTACATATGGTTGTGAAGAAAACTACTCCATTTACAATAACTTCAAAAAAAAAATAAGATACTTGTGAATCAACTTAATGAAAGAGGTGAAAGATCTATATAAGAAAAAAACTACAGAACCTTAAAGAAAAAAATCAGAAAATACCTTAGAAGATGGAAAGATCTACCTTGCTCATGAATAGGCAGAATTAATATTATCAAAATGACCATGCTATCAAAAGCACTATACAAATTTATTGCAATTCTGATCAAAATCCCAATGGCATTCCCCATAGAAATAGAAAAGCAACCACGAAATTTATCTGGAAAAATAAGAGACCCTGAATAGCTAAAGCAATCCTTAGCAGGGAAGAGTGAAGCAGGTGGCATCACTATTCCAGACCTTAAACTATACTACAGAGCAATGGTAACAAAAACAGCATGGCATTGGCAACAAAAAAGACTGATAGACAAATTGTACAGAATAGAGGACACAGAGACTAACCCAAAAAATTACAATTATCATATATTAGACAAAGGTGCCAAAAACATGCACTGGAGAAAATATAGCCTCTTCAACAAACCCTATCTCTCACCATGCACAAAACTCAACTCAAAGTGTATCAAGAACCAAGGAATTAAACCAGAGATTTTGCATCTAATAGAATAAAATGCAGGCTCTAATCTTCATTATGTAGGATTAGGCCCCAATTTCCTTTACAAGACACCTATAGCACAAGAATTAAAACAAATAATCAATAAATGAGATGAAATCAAACTAAAAGTTTATTCTCAGCAAAAGAAACAATCTGTGAGGTGAAGAGAGAGCCTACATCCTAGGAGGAATTTTTTACCCCTCACACATCAGATAGAGTACTAATCTCTAGGGTACACAAAGAACTCAATAATCTAAGCAAATAATAATAATAATAACAATAACAACAACAACAACAACCCATTCAACAAATGGGCCAAGGATCTGAACAGACAATTCTTAGAAGAGAATATACAATCAATCAACATTTTTTCTATATATCTTATAGGTTATGCTGCTCCCTTTTCAGGACCAAGCATGCTTCTTGTTCAGTTTCTAAGGAAGGAAGACATGAACCAGAAGTATTTTCAACTCTCCTTTATAAATTATCAAATACAATTTTCTATGTCATTTTCTAAACATAGCTGGACATGGGAAATAGAGACATGGAGCAGAGAACATTTTTATTAGAAATACAGTGTAAAAGAAAGACAAAAAAACCCATAATTATTTGCACCACTTTGAAGCACAAGAGAAATGGACCCTGGAATTCAGAAAAGAAAGATTCATACTTTTATACTAGGGAATGTGGATGACATGGATGCCTAAAGTGAAAAGGTTATTACAAGCTTTTGAAATAAATTTTATGTGAGTGGCAGATAATCATTAACCAATTAGTATCTGCACAGTGTTTTCCAGGGGCTTTGTCAGCTGTGCACTACAGAACATACAGGTATTCATAGCCTCCATGAAGAGCATTATTCATCTGTATCCTCTAAAATTATTCCCACAGTACAGATAAAAAACCATGGGTATTTGTATACTAAATGGCAATTCAGCAGCCCACATCACACTACCCAGAGACAGAACTGTATGAAATTTCTTCAAAGACCATCAATGTATTGTTAGCTCCTGACACAGGGATGTCAGTCTGGGGAAATATTATTTTCTTTCCATTTTGAAGAGAGTGCATTGACATTACATTTCAGGGGCAACACAAATACTTTTTTTTCATGTTAAGAAACTCTTCAGAAACAGAGCTCCCAAGACAGATTTCTTAGAAGTGTAAATGCCTGGAGATTACAAAATGAAAAAAAAAGAAAAAGAAAAATCAGTGGCCCTGAGAGAATCAGTAAGGCAATAAATCTAAAAGGCTTATTAGAAACTGAAAAGCAAAAAAGTAACTATTTCTAAAAATAAATATGCTCATTAGTTGCTATCTCCTCAGCATGTCATTAAGTAAACAACAAATTATGTATGAATATTTCTAGGATTGGCCAAATTTTATTCCATATGAATTTATATTAAACACCAAAATCCAAATAATAGAATTCATGATTCACTGCCAAAAATATTTACGAAAAAAATTCTTTAAGGAGTGGATGTTTAGTAAATATTTAGATTTGATTTTGATAATTATTCCACCTGTCAATCTCCAGCATCTGGTAAGACACTGGGCTGCAGGAACACACCTGACACATAGTATTTTAGGCAGATACTGAGGATGCCCTTTAAGCATAAGGAAGACAGCAAAGAGTCTCTTCCACTGACATATTCCCCACCTGGTTGGCCAGTAGGACTGAGGACATAGTGGCCCAGTGGAGGAGTAAAGCCTGCAGAGACTGCCCAGAGTCCCAATCTGCTAGCACCTGTTTTCACCACAGCCAGTCTTGTGGTTCCAATAAATAGTCTTTCTCCCCCAGCCTCCCTCACTAGGCCAATGCACACTCACCATTTCTTGGTTCTCCGGAGTTGAGCCTGCTTGGGATCCTCAGTTTCTGCACAGCAGAGCAACCTGCGACTCTGAAGTATGAGATTAAATTCCAGCCAAATGGAAAAAAAAGAGGACTTAGAAGAAAAGAAGTAACAGTGAAAGCCCACCCTCCTCCTCCCTGATAACGCACAGGATTGGACAATTCCCACAAAATGCTCTTGATTAGAAGGGGCTTCAGATCATGCACATTGAATCTGAGACCAGTGAGCCCTTTTTTTGAGTGACAGGGAATATTATCCAATCTAGACATGAATAAGGGTTAGAATCTCAGGTTGTTGAGCCCTGCTTTTTTTTTTTTTTTTTTTTTTTTTTTTTTTTTAATCTTGGAAATATAACCCAGAGCCTCAGGCTGCTGTTATTTTAAGGCAAGTTGTTTTTTTTTTGTTTGTTTGTTTGTTTGTTTGTTTGTTTTTTTCCAGAAGTGAGATCCTAGCTCAACCAACAGATTATTTTAATTTAAACTTACATATAAATTTATTTCAGTTTATGAATTATATATGCTTGTATATTATTCAGGAATTAATATAAAACAATGACAATCACTATCAAATTTTATTTAAATTCTTTTGATCTCTGTTCTTTTTAGGTGACAGATTGAACTTTGAACTGGAAAGAAACCCTCTAAAGTAAAAATGCCCAATAAAAACAACACATAAGATGCTGGGATTTTGGCTCAGGGGTAGAGCACTCACCTCGCATGTGCAAGACCCTGGGTTCGATCCTCAGCACCACATAAAAATAAATAAGTGAAATAAAAGTATTGTTTCCAGCTACAGCTAGAAAAATACATAAAAAAACATAAGATACAAGGTGAGAAACCAGCCTCTATCTCAGAGAAAAGCCTGTCCAAGGAAGGGGGCATGACCCTTGTCCTTGGAAAGACCCACAGAACACTCCTAGGCATATACCCACCCTGCTGAGTTGTTTATCTACAAATAACAGGAGAGATCTGCTGAGCCAGGTCTCCTTGACTCAGTCAGGCTAGCTGAGGACCCATAGCAACCCCCTAGCAACCACCAATCAGCATGAGATACGGAAAGTACCTGGGATGCCAGATGACCCTCCCAGTAGTTTAAGGTGGTTGAAAACATGTTAGAAGACCACATAGTTCAGCAGGTACATCCCTCATGGCCTAAACAATCAGTTCAAATGAATCCCCCTCTTCTACTAACCAATCACCCTTACCCAACTTGTTCCCGCCAGTAAATGTGCTAATCATGTTTTAGACTCATTTTATGATTTTCCCACGGTGAGTGATGATTTGCTAAGAGATGCTATGATGTATGTGGGGTCCCTGGCTTCCCCAGAGAGTGTATAAAACTACTTCAAACCCTGTGCTCAGGGCCTCTCAGCATCACCAGTTGATGTGTACGTGGAGGACTGAGCTAGCTCACAATGAAAAACCAGCCTCTATCTCAGAGCAAAGCCTGTCCAAGGAAGGGACATGACCTTTGTCCTTGGAAAGACCCACAGAGCACTCCTAGGCACATTCCCACCCTGCTAAATGGTTTATCTACAAATAACAGGAGAGATCTGCTGCACCAGCTTTCCCTGACTCAGGCTAGGTGGTGATCCATAGAAACCCCCTAACAGCCACCAATCAACATGAGACAGGGAAATACCTGGGATGCCAGATGACCCTCCCAGTAGTTTATGGTGTTGAGAAACCATGTAGTTCAGCACATACTCCCCTCTTGCCTTAAGCCAATCAGTTCAAATGAATACCCCTTTTGTACTGACCAATCACCCTTACCCAAATTTTTCCCTCCAATGAATGTGCTAATCATGTTTTAGAGTTGTTATTTGATTTTCCTGCAGTGTGTGATGATTTGCTTAGAGATGCTATGATGTATGTGAAGTCCCTGCCTTCTCCAAAGACTATAAAACTGCTGCAAACCCTGGGCTCGGGGCCTCTCAGCGTCACCAGTTGTTGTGTGTGCACTCACGGAGGACCGAGCTAGCTTGCAATAAACACCTCTTTGCTGTTTACATCGATCTTGGTCTCTGGTGGTCTTTTAGGGGTCCAGAATTCAAGCATAACAACAATAAATGCATCTTTGCTGCTTACATCAATCTTGGTCTCTTGGGGGTCCCAAATTTGAGGATAACAGTTTCTCCTGAAACCCATGGGAATAGAAGACAGCACTCCAGCTCTTTTGGACTGCAGTTTTATACCACAAAAAGTTGCAAAAGGGGGGTGTCTTGAGAACTTAAAAGGATTACAGGATTTTGACAAACAATACAAAGGCAAAGAGTAGGTTAATGGTCTAAATGGTTCAGCACTTAGGGGATAAGTTTAGATCACAACATCAGAATTTATGAGACACAACTAAGGTTTCAGAGAGGGTTATTATTGGTCAGGAAAAGCCAGCCAAATGGCAAAAATGGAGGACTTAGGAGATAAGAAATAACAGTAAAATCCCACTCTCCTCCTCCCTGATGACACACAGGATTGGACAGTTCCCACAAAATGCTCTTGACTGGAAGGGGCTTCAAATCATGTATATTGAATCTGAGACCAGATAGCCCTTTATGAGTCATCACTAAAGTTTCAGGGAGGGTTGTTATCAGGGAAAACAACCCTGATTTTTACAAGCATAATACAAAGGCAGGTACAAGGTTAATGGTTTAAAATTGTTCATCACTTAGGGAGTAAAATTAGATCACAACATCAGAAATTATGAGGCACCACTAAGGCTTCAGAGAGGGTTGTCATTTGGTCAGGGAAAGCCAGAATTTATGAGTCATCACTAAATTTTCAGGGAGGGTTGTTATCTCATCAGGGAAAACCAGGCATGGGTGAATTCAAGGCACTGGCAGGCATTTCAAGCAAGTTTAGATATCACAGTAATTTATAATGAAGCAGAAATTAACTTTTCATGGCTGTGTGATGAGATGGATCCCAATCTTAAGAGGAATTTAGACTGGATTTTTCACTTGTGATAGCCATAGCTTTTAAAGTATATATTTCATACTTTAATAAGTATTAACACTAAGTTATTAATATGAATTACTACTAATTTTTTCTTAAAAAACAATTAAAATAGAAATGAAGGTATTTGTTATTAAGTGGGTAAAAATTTTGATTAATATATTGATGATATAAACATGGAAAATTGTGACAATGATAAAAAGACATTTAATATAATGGCTTCAATATTATAAGTCCCTATGATTAATGTTCAGTGGGTCAGTTCTTCATTTTTTTTTTTTATTCTTTAGGTCATTTTGAATTACAGTTTTGTAAATGTTTGCTAAGTATACAAAGTTCAGATTTTGTAATTTGTAAAGTAGGAAAATGGCACATTTGATCCCCTGTGAGGATTTTAAAACTTATAAACCATGTGGGGCATCTTAGCACATTTTTTTTTTCATATTTGCACACAGTACAATTCTAGAGAGGAATGAGTTGGAGATATAGTCTACTGTCCTGAGCAAAAGAGAAAATTGCCTTAGGCTATTTCTAAAGCTTTTAACTTTTCTAAATTTTCAGAATTTTTGGTAATTTGAAAAAAATATTTAAAAAATGAATTGTTTGAAATTATTTATTTATCTTTCCTGCATTCTTTTTCACTTTTATTTATTTTTTTAGAAGAACTAAGAGAACAGAATTCCAAAAACGTTCCATGTGAATATAAAGGTATGTTTCTAATGATCAAGATAGAAAGCAGAAGCAAAACATCATCTAATTTGATGGGTCTGCCTCAAACTAGAGAGTTACACATCTATATCTGCCATTCTTCACTAGGCTCCTGCAGTTGAAAAAAAAAACACCAGCCAACAAAGAGAAATGTCTTTTTTAGTTTGATTGTTTCTCACAAATAATTCAATCTAAAATACACTAGTATCACTGTAGTTTCAGAACAAAATGTATTTTTAAATAATAAAAAATAATATGTATGCATAAATATATAAATAAGTATAAAATAAAATATAATGTTAGATAGATATTTTTTGCCTGGATAATCTTCTTGTACATATTTCCCTTTAGACACAGTTCTGGGAACAAAGTATCACAAATAAGACATGGATCCTACATTGCTACACAGAGTAATTAAGGCACATACTAAGAGCTTGGTATAAAACTTGGCATAGAGACATAAATAAGTAGAGAACACCATAGAAAATTATATCTAAATGCTAAGCAGCAAATTCATAATCTATAAGTACATGAAGAGACAAGTTATCATAGTATATTTTATGACTGAGTTGCTGCTAATATACAGAGATAGAGATATTTATTAAGAGATGGTTTTATGCATATTTTTGGTTTAAAAAGGGAAGGATCAAATAATGTAGGTGATTTAAACATGAGCAACTAATATTTTTCTGTGTTCAGTACCTTTTTTAGCAGATATATAAATTGTAATTAATTCCAACCAGTAAAATGGAGAAAAGGTATAACGATTACTCTCTATGAGTAAAACTACTTAAAAATAGTACCAAAACTTCCATTCATGTCCAAATGTTTATTCCTGACAAAAAAACTGCTTCTTTTGAACCATTTCTGTAGATATGATTTTTTATAATAAATATTTTTGTGATTTTTTGCACATTACTTGATATAGTTATGCTTCACATTTTCTCTTCTGTACAAAACATAGACCTGAGAAAGACTCAAATCTCTGCTGCCTCCTCTACAAAGACTTTTGATTTCTCCCAGCACATGTTCCATCTACCTATTTTACCACCTATATTCTGAAAGAAAAAAAAATTCTAACTTCTAAACTTCCTTGATATTTGAGCTATCTTTTAATTTTTAAGCTTATATCATTTCTATAATCAATATGGTGCTTTCAGTAA